>NC_140289.1:7722861-7795547 GCF_964030765.1 Micromesistius poutassou
GTATATGGTCCACTATAGATAAACACTCTCTCTCTCTATCTATATATATACAGTGTGTATCTTTACAGTGGGAAAACAGGCAGGATAAACGAGGGCGAGTTCCACAGAAGTGTGTGGCTCGCTCACTCTGCGGGAGCCTCACACAGGCAATAAAATCACTGCAGTGTGGTTTCATTACGAGCCGCAGTACTGTACTGTACTGCACTGGACTGGATACTACACTTCCTGCCCGGGAGCGTCGCAAAGGCTGGTGGCTGAGTGTACTTTTGGCTGAAATTAATTGTTGCTGTGTTACTGTGTGGATGAACTGCAATCCACTAGCAGGTGGATTTCAATGCACCCTCTAGCTAAATTATGTAACCTTGGAAACACCTTGATTCGGTAACACACACAAGGAAAAGTGACTGCCTGAAATGCATGCGCACAAAACCAAGGCTGGGCTACATTATATTGGGACTCAGTGTTTGCGCTCAGTCAAAATGTATATTAAGGAAAACCTCACAGGGTTTGCTGGTCAAAAAAACTATCTTGCAAGATAATACTTACTACTAATACGGTGGACCTGGGTCCGCCTGACCCATGTACATGATCATCATTGAACCGTTTGACTCAATCCAAATGATCTCGCCCCTGGCTCAAACCTCACGAGTTGAACATCAGGCCTTAGCGCTGAGTCAGACGTCGGCGGGCGATACTGTGGTGTGCCAACAATCCTCATCAGAACATAACTCATCCTTAGGTGATGGCCTATCAGACGGCCAGCCTACAGCGTCCGCCGCGTTAGCCCCCCCGCTGGCTGGCGTTGGTGGAGGGGCTGGCATGGCACACGCTGTAGCTGTTGACTTCCTGCTGGAGGGCTAAACAACACAGTTGACGGTTGTGTCACTGAGGGTAAAATCATTATCAATGCGAGGAGGATAGGGGACAGGCGAGCGGGAGGTAGGAGAGGATGATGATACCAAAGTGATAGTGTCTGCGGGGTGGGGATGGCTGTGTGTGTGTGTGTGTGTTTCTGTAATCCCTGATGGGGTTCTTGCCCCAGTCTCGAGAACACACTTCCAACATCATGAGCTCAAGCATCACGTGTTGATTTGTTTGTTTTTCGGGAGAATGTCGGGCGATGTTTTTGTTTCGGTGGCCAAAGGAACAGCGATCTCCTGTGATCTGTAACCAAACATCCAGGCACCTTCTGCTGACTGCCAACTCATCCACTCACTCACACACACACACACACACACACACACACACACAATCACACACGCACATAATCACAGAAACACACGCACACACACAGCAGCCCTGTTGTCAGGGAGCCAGTCCAATTCCTTATGAGTCGTGGTGACCCTGAACACAGCAACAAAACAAAACACAATTGTTTGGTTGGGACAAAGCAATATAGCAGCTGTACTATTGTGAGCTGTGGATTATCTGGCTGTAAAAGTGCCTTTTTGTGTCTGTGTGAGTGTGTGTGTGTGTGTGTGTGTGTGGATTTGTGCTCGTGCGGAATGGGTCCGCTTTTGAGGACGGTTGAGAAGAGCAGGTTGCATAAGAGGATCACTTCGGTAATGGTGTAATTCAGGATTTCCCCGCTTCGTACGGTCCCTTCTGTGCGCATCTTAAGTGTATGTGGGCTCCCTTACAGAGGCCCATTACCGCAGAGAGACCCACTAGGGGATTACCTATAGAGACCGGGAATTAGTACAAGTGTGTGTGGGAGTAGGAGAGGGAGGGAGGGAGGGTGGGAAAGGGCATGTGCAGGTGAATTGAGGGAAATAAGTGAAAAAAGAGAGGACGGATGCTATTTACATGCAGAGAAAATAAAACTAACCCCCGGATCAGTTTGTTCTCTCGAGCTGCAGGAACATTCCCACTGATCTTAATTGACTACTAAATCACTATTCCCATTGGAAAATCCCAAACGCACCGAAATCGACTCTGGGCTTACCGCGAATCTGCAAGCATCAATATTTTACAGTGTTTTTAATTAAAACGTTTGGGGTGTTGAAGGCAATGCTATTCAATTAAACTATGTATATTTTATGTTAACTGGAGGGTGATGGGTAACTCGGTGAATTTGTGAGAGTAAAAAAATGGCATACCTTATGTTCTGTGATTAAACATGTCGCTTTCCTAGAAAACCATTGTCCTTTTTCCAAAGGATTACACTGACTCTCTAAGCGCTATGTCAGCCATCATGGCCACGGTGTGCTCAGAGAAGCAGATCCCAGTACCGTGAGGCATCTGCAGCTACACTGGTGACCTTGCCCCAGCGAAAAACACCACATCTCCATCCTGGGGGCCCCGTCCCCTTTCATGGGCTTTTAACGTTTGACGTGATGTGACAGCTTGCTGGGGCCACTTGTTGAGTGGACAGCGGGTCCCCCCCGCTAGCCTCCAGGGGGCAGAGACGAGGCCTGTCTGGGCACCATAGGGCCCCCCGAGCGCTGTCCCATGTTCCCGGGCTTAGCCGCTCGTTACATTAAAACAGGGGCTTCTGTGACAGACTCAGCATTATGAAAGCTAAGAGGATTAGCTGATGGACGCTGCCTGGCGTTCCCGGTCAATTATCGAAATGAAAAAGCGTTGACTGGGCACGGCTGGCATGCACTGTGTGGCACACAACACAAGAGGCCATTTTCTCTCTCCTGTACCCTTCAACCCCAGGTTAACTTGCCCCCGCTCGGCCATTGTCAGGTTACTGAAGTTCACACACACACACACACACACACACACACACACACACACACACACACACACACACACACACACACACACACACACACACACACACTCATAAAAACAAATCAACGATCACTCAGAAGCGCTGGTGTGTAGCTCACATGAACATATCATTTCTTCTCTTTTTCATGGAGTAAGTAAATCATTTAAAGTGCAATGACTCTGAAAGTGTGACATTGCATGGGAAAAAACATGAAAAAGCAGGCATGCATGTCAGTTAAGCCAACCGTGCTCAAGACTAAACTCCCAAACGGCGTCCATGATCGCCCGCTACTCCACCCACGCAACCTCATTTACATACACACACTACAGCCACACACATACACTCCGACGCTGCTCTGACTCACTTGCCTACTCACACACCGTGTGTTGTGTGTATGTGCGTGGTGCATTACTTCACCCCGTTATTTCTCAGATTCTGACTGCTGTCAGGGAAGGGGTGGAGTCAGATGGCAAGATCCACGGCATCGTTCACCCACAAGGAGACCGCCTGTTATCACCGGCGCGTCCCCTAATGGAGCAGATACACCTTGATGCTTAAGGCAGACGCTGCACTGACTGGCAACATGAATGCAGAAGATAAGAAAGCAAGGAAATGGGCACTCCTAATGCATAAGCTGAACATTAATCCGGTGCTTTGCATGTGAGATGATGCTGAGGCCACATCATCACTTACAGGACAATATCATCTCCACTCTAAATTTCAACGCAGACAGGCCCTCTTAGGAGGTAATGATTTGGTGTCTCTTTTTTTTATGGCTCTGCTGGAGATGCAGATATAGGGTTGAGAAATGTCTCCACCTGGTGTTAGTTCTACTAACTAACTAGTTGGCCTAGTTAGAGCTGCACCACGAGCGCCACAAAATAACTTCAGAATATAAATCAATTTATAAGTGAACACTTTCCTTGTTGATTAAACTTTACATAACTCCTCAGAGTAATCATCGATCAAACGTAATGCATGATGACAAACGCTGATCCCGAGCCAACACCAGCAGCCAAGAAGAGTTCCCAGTTTCAGGTCGTTGAAGCAGTAATAATAAATTAATCGCTCTACAGCCAAAACAACAACACACATTACAACGCCATATCTGTAAAAAAAAAAAAGAAATGGAGATTTTTTTTTTTATTATAGAATTGTAAAAAGAACAGCTCTCTTTCTCCATGTTTTCCATCCAGCGATCGCGGGCCGTATGAACAGGGGTGATGGGGCGGGGATGGGGGAGGGCATACAAAGAGGAAGTCAGGAGGGAGACAAGCCAACGAGAATCGTACAAAAACAACGAGAAACAAAACTAAATAGACACCTATTGTACAACATCCTTGGAAAAAAAAAAAAAAGAGTTCAAACAGCTGGAGTCGCCCGTGGGGGGTGTGGGAGGGGGAGAGGGCAGAGCGTACGGTACACTGCACTCGCACGGGCACGGGGCGGGGGGAAATCCTCAAGGAGGGAATGTGTCTGCCTGATGGTGATGCCGCCGCCTCCTCCTCCTCCTCCTTCTCCTCCTCCTCTATACCACGGCGTACTGCTGATACAGCAGCTCCCGGATCTTGAAGTAGTCATCACACAGGCAGCCTTCAAGGCCGATGCGCCCTGCCTCCGTCTGGGGGTGTGACGAAGAGAGGGGGTCGGTCAGAGATACAGAGCGAGAGAGAGGAGAGAGAGAGTGAGATACAGAGTGGGGGAGCAGGGACCTAGGTCAAAAGGGCCCGAGTGATGGCACGTCAACACTTGACACATCAATGACACTTCAATGGGTCACATGATCAAGCCCTGGCTGTCTAAATTATAGAAGTTGATGAATGGGCAATTTAATTTTTTTCTATCTTCTTATCTTTAAAAAAAAAAAAAAGTAATAAAATATTTATTGGAGTTGCCTATTTATTGGAGTTGTATGTGTTTAATAAAGGGCATATCATATTTAGCATCTCACATTCTCATCAGTTGATCTATGGTAAAATGACCAAGTGTTAAATCAATCCCTCCTTCATTAATTGGGACCCAAGGGTAGAAGGGTCAGAGGGTAGAAGGGTCAGACTTTCAACTTTCCTGAAGCTAAAAGCACAAGGAAATAATAAATAAATACAAACAACTTTATTATTTTGGAAGTATAGCGATCCATCAGTTCTACAGACAGATAGGCCAACGACTCAGAGAGTGAACTGTCAGTTATTATTTTACCCTGCTTTTCTTCACAACAATGATATTTGCATGTCCGGAAATAAAGTCCTGTTGAAGAGTCCACTTCTCATTGAATGTGGACCGCTGAGTCAGCAGAAACTAAATTGAAGGCGATGTATGTCCTTGTCACTGCGGATATATTCACCCTCCTCTTTTCCCCCCTTTTAAGGATTACCTCTACTGCTTTTGAATACGCGTGTATGGTTAAGTGCCCCTAACCAAAAATAAGTGTACTGGGCATTGATTGATGCAACAGAGCTCCAATGAAGATAAGACAAAGGAGCGAGATGAGAAATAATGTTGAAATAGGACCGCAAGGACATTATGTAAGAAAATACAAAAAAAAATGGAAACAGAAAAAAAGTGCACTCAACGCCTGGCGGGGCTAGCCCAGCTCCAGCTGTCTCACTTCCTTTGTTGACGGATCACACATGCCTGTGTGCACACACACACACACACACACACACACACACACACACACACACACACACACACACACACACACACACACACAACACACACACACACACACACACACACCTCTCTTACTCAATCACTCTCCCACACACACACACACACACACACACACACACACACACACACACACACACCTCTTACTCAATCACTCTCCCACACAGTCTCTCCCCCTCTCCCACACAGTCTCTCCCCCTCTCCCACACACACACACCCTAATTTACACACACACACACACACACACACCTTGTGTACAGTTGTGGGGGGCAGGGCGCTGGCACTACTCACCCTTCGTACGGCCACCATGTTGTTACACACCAGCACGCCACCGACAAACTCGGCCTGGATGCCCTCCCTCAGCAGCACCTGCTTGAAGTCGGAGAGGCGCGGCTCGTTGATGAACACCGACTGGTGGCCCGAGATCTGGGAGGAGGGAGAGGCGGCCTGTGAGCTGGAGAGGTCGAACCCAATTTCCCCCGCACTCCATGCATGTGTCGAAAAATTTCAAAATATCAACTTTGACCTAGGAAGCAAGCGTTTGTCTACCCGTGCTCTCTCTCTCTCTCTCTCTCTCTCTCTCTCTCTCTCTCTCTCTCTCTCTCTCTCTCTCTCTCTCTCTCTCTCTCTCTCTCTCTCTCTCTCTCTCTCTCTCTCTCTCTCTCTCTCTCTCTCTCTCTCTCTCTCTCTCTCTCTCTCTCTCTCTCTCTCTCTCTCTCTCTCTCTCTCTCTCTCTCCCCCCCCCCCCCAATAGGGCCAGGGGGCGGAATCCTCCCCTCCCTGTCCATTCAGATTTATCTCTGTGTCATTCTCCCGACGCAGCGCCACCTCTGGCTGCAAATCCCAAAGTCAGCCGTCCCGGGATCAACACCCTGTCGTTGTTCATCTACCCAGAGGGCCAGGGGACGGGGACAGGGCGCTGGCTAGACGGTCCCGCTCAAGACACAGTCTTTTACAAATACACAAAGTAACCTCTGTGCAACTTGAAATCGACAGAGAAAGACCAGAAAGCCACAAAGTAAATCCACACTACTCCCATTTTGTGAGGATTGTGGCTTCAGTGGTAGCAACAAGCTACTTCCGACTCCCTCACCCATTCTCCCGCTCTACCTCCCACACCCTCCCTCCACCCGACGCCCCTCCCCCCCTCCCTCTCACCTCCTGGGTGGGCAGCGGCTCCAGCGTGGGGATGACGTCGCTCTCGTCGGACGGCTCGCGCTCGTCCTCCATGAACAGGCTCTTCATGGCGCGCTTGGCCACCGCCGCCAGGGCCACGCCGCCCTCCTCGCCCTCGCCTTCGCCCGCGGTCTCCCCCGCCACGCCCACGTCCATGGCGGGGTCCTGGCCGCCGTCCTCCGTCAGCATGGTCTCGCCCGCCTCCTCCTCGCCCTTGACGGCCTCCAGCAGCACGCCCGTGTCCACCTTGGCCACGCGCATGTCCAGAACGCCGTCGATCCACGCCAGCTCCGTGTCCTTGGCCTTGCAGAACTGCAGCGAGCTGACCAGCGAGTCCTTCAGCCGCACCTATAGGAAACGAGGACAGGGGGTGTGGAGGGGGAGGAGTCATCAGCAGGCGACAGGGGACTGTAACATGCCGTTTGGTTGTAAAGCCTTCCTTTTGTATTGGACATGTGTATGGGTAAATAACCAATATTATTTTATATAATTATAGTAATACTGATCATAATTATTTGATTGTCTCTCCAAAATGTGTCTCTTACCACATTGTCACGTATATCTTTGCATTGATTTTTTTAACCCCTATTATAATGTGTCAATACTACACAACATTTTACATTTTCTTTCCTGAAGAAAACAAAAAAAACAATCAAATAGGGTCAGGGTCAAATAGGGGCAAAATGCAGACACATGAAACTGGACATAAACCACGAGGCTGTGCGGGCACCGACCTGGTAGATGTGGGTCTCGCTGGTGGCGTCCACCGTCTCCTGCAGCTTGGGAGTGTACACCTTGATGTCCTTGCTGGAGGCCCGGCAGGACTCGGCCAGGTCCGCGCTGGCGTCCGGCGGCCCGTGGACTATCACCAGCTGCCTGGGCTTCATCTGGTTGATGATCTTCTTGATGGAGTCGCCGTCCGAGCGCCCCTCGTAGTCGATGTACGTCACCCTGGCCCTGATCGAGGAGGGGGAGGGGGGCTGGATTGAGTGGACGGAGTAACTCTGAAGGAATTATTGTGTGTTGATGTGGTAATAATCTGTAGGTGGCTATCTCGTGGAAAAAAACATTTATTTTCAGCAATTTAATGCGGTGTTCACACCAGCGTTCCTTGCATAACAAGCTGGATCCACTTTATCTGACCTCAGGCCGTGGTGGAGCTGGCAGCTCTGTGTCTTGCCTGTTACATAACCGCCCAGAACTCTGATATTCTTGGGTGATGATAGCCCAACTGTATTTCCACAAAAGGAACACACCTGTGTCTTTTTCATGCTAAATTACCTTCAATTAGCATTTCAAACGTATGGTAGGTTTGCATATCGGTAGTTTAGCTTTCTAGGTTACTGTTTTTGCAAGGCATAGGCATCAAATGTAGTCCATAACTTTGATCAAAATCTCATAATATACTCAGACTTTCCAAATCAATAAGATAAAATATGATCCTTCAACAGGGTTCATTGTTTGCATCAAATTGGCCTAAGGAGAGAGGCTCCTGATAAAAAAAAAAAAGAACTGCACAAAAATAAACTTGACTGCTGGCCAAAAAAGCAGCTGCAGTGGATTAGTGGTGAGCAGCAGCTGCAAGGAAAGTATTTGTGCTCTCAGGTGTACCTTACTGCAGAAGGCTCATTTCCTTTCCCTGCACATCACCCAAGCAAGGAGGAAAAAAATAACCTGACCTTCCCGTCAACCAACCAACTTTCTCGTGAATTATGTTGGTGAATTTCAAACAGCCTGGGGGTTGGGGGGGAGGGGGCGTTTATGATTCTGCTACAGATTTACTCAGGTGGCCTTCACCCGCCACGAGCATCACTGACCTGATCTCGATATTCTCGATGCTGGAGGTACACTTGGTGGGCACCACGGAGAGGTCCTGGTCCATGGGCTCGTCGCCGTTGGACAGCCCGGCCTCCAGCTTGCTCTTCTCCTCCTCCGTGGCCTGCAGCTCGGGGACCAGGAAGTCCTCCGGCCTTGTGGGCAGAACAGAAACGTGTCATGGAATGACTGTGGTCTGTGGTAGTTAATAGATGTGTGTGGACAGGAACAGGGCTGGAGGAACACACTACTGAATGATCCATTCCAACATGCCAGCGGTGCTGAGCTGTGTGTGAGGTGCTTGCATGCACAGCAGCTGATGCATGCGCACACGGTGCTGATGTGTGCTTGCTAGGGGCTGCAGGTTTTACTGCGATACAACATAACCTAACAACAAATAGCATGTGAGCACACATGTTTTTTGGCCATTCATTCTGTGGCCTTCCCTTTGTGGTCTTTCCCTCTCGGTTGCATAATACTACTGCTTCTGTTCTACACAATCGAATGTGTACTTTCTCTTATTAAGTCAGCCTGTTTTTCTCTCTAGTCTGCCTTCCTTTAGTCTGAAGCCATTCATGAGATAATGCCGCCTTCACTATCATCAAGCGTTTGTTATTTTTCTACAGCAGAACATAATTTCGCTGTCAGTATTTCTCTAATAACTATCTAACAATGGAGGGGTGTTCAGTACCGGTGCCAATGCTATTTATGTTTTTCAATAAATCACAATGTATTTGGCAACGGAGGAAAACAATTATAGATAAATATCCAGCTGCAGCATGTAGGGAGAACACTGCCCTCATACTGCAGATTGTATTTCTTTTGGCAGGTAAGCGAGGGCACTAAACCATTTTCATTCTCAAGCCGGCTGCATTTACCGAAGGGGAGAAGAGAAACGTAGTCCAATACACGTTGGTCGGACAAAAGCCAGCCCCTGACCCGGGTGTCATGTGGTCGTTACCTGATGACCTCGCCGTACTCGTCCCACTTGATCCTCTCCTCGTGCGTGGGGAACATGGGGTAGGACTTCTTGGCCTGCTTGAAGAAGCTCCCCTTGCGGCTGCCCTCTCCCTTCATCATCAGGTCGTGGTGCTTGGTCTTCACCACGGCCGGCTGATCCAGGTCGTCCTCCATGTCACTCTCGTCGCTCGAGTCCACGTCCACCCTGCATGGACACACCACGCCACGTGCAAGCGGGAAGGGTTAACCCTGAGTCAGACCGCAGTGTGAGAAACATGGAGTGGGTTGCACGGGTTGAATCGTGAGGTGACGGGTTAGTAAAACTGCGATTTCCGATGAGTGAGGTGTAATGAGGGCACCTTGCCATATTTTGGTGACACCTTGGTGTTCAGGCCTATGGTGACAGCATGCATGATGTGTGAATAACCTGCTGTCTTTAGATAAGAAAAGCATTGTTTATTTGCAGATACATACTCTTTTGCTTGCTCCAGCTTCTTGGCTGCCTCTTTCTTGACCTTGTCCTTTTCGAGGAAATCTTCAAGTTCCTTGCCCTCAAGCTTTACTCGTTTTCGGACCTGTGCGATAACATCGGATGAGAAAGCAATGAAAAATGGGCAGGGAAATATAGATGTTTTTTTCACAATGATCATATGGACATCTACACAATATTGACAATATCAATCCTAAAAAAATGTCCAATGTAAAAGAGTTTCAGAGTTGTAATGCCAATAAGGTATGTAATGAGACTTCATTTGACTTGTCCTACAACGGAGCCACCAAAGTGTGCAAACAGTCCATATAAATATAGAAACATATATATTATAGAGGTCATCTCTGGGCAGCCTCACCTCCAGGTCCAGCATCCTCTCCCCGGGGTTGTCGATGAGGTAGCGGGCCAGGGTGCCGGGCGTGGTGCGGTAGGTCAGGATGACCGAGTTCTTGGCGTCGCGGCACCACTGGATGAAGAGCTCCCGGGAGAAGCCCGACTCCAGGTCGGGCTGGCTGCACAGCACCACCTTGGGGCTGGGGACGCGCGCCAGGTCCGCCAGGCTGTGGCACAGCGACAGGTGGCGGAACTGGAAGGGGTTGTTCCTCTTGTCCTCGAAGCACCTCATGAGCTTGTCACTCATCCACTCCACCTGTGCAGGGAGGGAGGGGGTTAGCAACACAACGTGGACTTCAACAGATATTTCAGTAGTGCACAGGTCATTTTGGCCTCCGGTTTTCCTGCCATGTAGAAAATAAGTAACATAAGTAACATAAAAGTGTTTGCATTTTTCACAAGTTCACTAATACTGCAAGAGACAGTTTCCTTGTATCTGATTGCACCGTGCGGTGAATTAGGGACGTGAACTGGGAGACCTGGGACTTGGAGAACTCCACTACGTTGTAGCTGACGTTGTTGAGCAGCGCTAGGGAGTAAACGCCCAGCCCCGCGTCCTTCGTCCTCCAGATCTGGTCCAGCAGCTGGGCAAGCTCCAGCACGCGGCCAGCCGTATCCGCGGCGATGAGGACATTGCCGTCGCCACGAAGGGTCTCCATAACATTGGCTGGACGCACGCAGAACCATAGAATTAAACAGTGGAAGGAGAACAAATTACACATTCTTAACTTTACCCACACTATGGAGCACAAAGAAGTGCAATGTTTTATGTAAGTTAAAGAATGTCTACAGCAATGTCTGTCATGCACAAGACAAGATTTGATTTGATTGCACTGTATCTTAAAAGGGTGGTTCTGGAGGGTTGTGCACTCGTTGACTCACTGAGGAGCTGCTCGTCTCTCTGTTTGCGACGCGGCTGCACGTACAAGGCGTTGAAGGAGTCCGTGATGAGGAGAGAGGGGCGACTCACGCTTTCCAGTATACAACCGTTTAGATGGCTAGGGCCAGGACAAGAAACAAAAGTTGTGACGTTAGAGAAGAGCTTGGTTTGACAGAAGAAAGAAACGCATCATAAATGGTGCTGATGATGATAGTGTTTACATCTCTCTTTTATGGTTGAAGTCCACAGCATAGACAATCTCCTCCTCTCCATCTTTGACAATCTTCCAGATGGTGCCACCAATCATGTGTCCGGCTGGAAGGGGAGTGATGGACAGGCCGTGTCCTTTCCCTGTCGAGGTAAAGTAGAGCAAAGAATATTATTTTCAACGATAAACTCAAAGTACATTATGAGAGTCTGTGGAGTAATTAAGAGGGTGTAATATTGCGAATTATTATTATTAAATTATGGTTACTGAAAAAATTTAACATTATCAAAATTTGGTAAAATTGTGGGGCATTTCGCTCTCAAAATATCTAGCTTTTGTAGTGTATATCTTCAGGGATACTGAAAAACAAGTAACAACAAACCCTAGATAAACATGTAATCTGACCAATACCAAGTACAAAAGCATGTCTATAGACTCCCATGCAATGCAAATGGTAGTTTACTACTCCAGCAAGTAGGACGGATCTTAGCAACAACCTAGCAAAAGAGACGCTTTCAAGTCCCTGTTCACTCGTCTCGCCCACTTTAGCAAATGCTTTCAAAATCAAGATTTTGCTGACTATGTCAGCGATTTCACATGCAATTTTAAGCCAAGGAGGTTAGCGATGAAGCATTTTTTAATGAGCACAGCTAGGTGTGCTGTCATGCTCATTTGATCACATTCTAAAAGGTCACGTTGATCAATCATATTGCTTCGTCTGTGATACACTGACCTTTTAAATTTACAATCTGGGAGTATTTTAACTGCTGGATTTTGTCAAAGGCGCTGTCCACGTCATCAAGTGTGAAGAGATTGAAGTCCTCGCTGTTGTTCCGAGACTGTAAGAAAAAAGTAAGCATTTAAGGAGACACTGGATAAAATGCAACCAAACCATACGCGAGAGAGGCAGCTTGCAATGCAGAACGTTCTACTAAATAACTCCTCCTCACCTGAAATAGATCATACATGAACATTTGGCCCATCTTGTATACAGGTATCGTGGCATAGATGGTGCAGTTTAAACCCAGCTTCCCAACGGCGTAGGGCAAGGCGCCTAGATGCAGGGGATCAGGGTGGGAGAGGAGCACGGCGTCGACCTGGTGAACGTGTCTGATGGACCACAAAATCACTGATGTCACAAACACTCACTCAGTACTGCAACACCAAACAATAACATGGCAGTGATGGGGGTATACACTGCGGACATGGTGGTTACCGTTTCATTGCATCTATGATTTCCATGGAAAAACTTTCATCCCAACCGCAGTCGAGGAGGAAGCGGAATTCATCCACCTGAAGCAGGTAGCACAGGGCAGACTCCTCCTGCACCCCCGACACGGCTGTCAACTTGATAATGGATGTCATCTTCCTCAGCTATCAAGTGGCAGCTATGGAGGAAAAAGGTAGAAGTAAGCAACCGAGAACAGCATCCTTATATGCAATAGTGCGTATTTAGTATTCAATGTAAAACAAGAATATAGTGGTGCAACTGATATGTCTGTGAACACTAGCTTCTGAATAAGATGATGCGTTGATAACGTGCAAAGATGGCCACGCCAATAAAAAAAGACGGAATATTATACAAATGTGACAGCCAAAGATGGTCAAGAAAATGTAACACGTGAAAATATAAATATGCCAAAACTACGCAGTATTTAACAATGTATACATTTACATCATGTGTTCACAATCACAATAGCCGGTTGTTAGCATGCCAGCTATAACTAACAGGGGGGTATATTCATGTGTTTGACCAACGTGGGTAAAACCTACCATTGGTTGTGAAACAATACAAATTAACAGTTTTTCCAGATATAGGAAAATACTAACTCCAGACCGTAATAACAATATTACGACATGTTGACTAGCATTTGTGAAAACACTTTCTACACTCGGACGGACACACTTTGCCGCTGCATCATCACGTGTGAGAGGTCAACGGAACGTACCTTCAACAACAATAGTAGGGTGGGACTTGGTGCATACAAATCTTGCGTCGGAGCACATACATCTGTTTATAACTTTACCATTAAACAAACATTGAATTAATACATTTAAAATGTTTAGCAGTTGATATGGTTTAGTATTTAGAGCGACCAATAATGATAAAATATGTGTCGGCATATCAAATAACCTAATCCGGGTTCCCATAGTTGGTAGGGTCCAATGTCCTTTGCCTCCTAAGTGTGAAGCCAAAGGCAGCGGATCCGCAAAACAAGAACACAAGGTAATGTTGTTTTATATTTCAAAACGCATCTCTTACATTGTGATATAATTTATTGTACATGTACGACCGTTTTCATGGGGGACATCAGTATTATATTACATGTATTAATAAAATATCTCAATGACATTTTGTTATGCTAAGCAGTTAGCCAGCTAATGCTAGTTTCCTCTTACTGGTTAATTGTAGCTCCAGTTGACATTCGCCATAGGGAACCTTTGTATTATTATTTCCAATAATGATATTTACCGTGCTTGATAAAGGTCTACGTACTGGTACGGGTCCATTCCTTTGTAGGTGGTAGATTTAGTTAACGTTGTAGTACCCCTATGTGTCTACAGTAAATGATATCTGCTAGCAGATAGCTTTTTTCAAGACATCGTACTCTGATTGACGTTGCATTGCTTAATTTGCAGACATCATGGTGAACTTTGTATCACTTGCAAGGGAGCATTGGGTGAACATATTGGTGCCCATGGGCTTTGTGATCGGATGGTACATGGATAAACAACAGGACCAGAAGCTGACAGCTTTCAGAAACAAAAGTGCTCTGTACGGCAGGTAAGGAAAACCTAGGTCCATCACCGCGATGTGCTCCGAGTTTCCTTTGCATATTTAATGCAAACACAAATGATTGGAGCAAGTTAGCCAAAAGGGTCATCCTCTTTATATCTGCATGCATTGCTGAAACCAAAGACTTAGTGAGGCTTGATGACTTGAGGCTTCCTAGTTGCTTGAGGCTAGAAGTAAGTCATCTGACGCCAGGAAACCAATTTGTACCTGCAACCAATAATAATATAATAATAATATAAATACAATCGAGCTAGCAACTCGTAGATGCCACGACACCTGTCCAGATACTTGTTTCACTCATTCATTAGTAATACTTCCCCAAATACCTGACATTGGTAATCAAAGGGAATCTATTCTAACATCAGCAAAGCCAGCTAGTTTATCACACACTTTGCCTCTGAAACAGTGGTAGAAAGTTACCAAACCTCCTCTTTATGAAGACTAAGCTCTCAAAGGACCACCAGTTTAGTTACTTTAGAATCCCATCCTACATTTTTATTTTGTTTTGAGGCAGTAAAATAACAGGCTAATTAAACAAGGAATTTATGTTTACTAGATCAAATGAAAATCTTTTCCTGGTGGTCTATGCCCATTCAGCTGTTTAACTATCATATTGGATGTTTTAAATGGCAATCCCTATGGTTTTCACGTAAATAAATATGTTAAAGGATTTGGCCGGTTTCCTAAGACCCCAGATTAGTGGTTGACATAGATGTATATGAGCCATGGTTTTTGTCCTCTCAGTGTAGGTGGCATACAAAACTGGGCCGTTGGTGATGCATCATTTATATTCCAAATGAGTGTGTTAGAAACTCTCATAGTCGTATGGCTTGTCCAACACAAGTTAGGGCGTATGGACTGCCCTGGCTAGGTAGTCTTCTCAAATAGTGGCCAAAAACGAACTATTCCACAAGTTTCAATTCTGTATTTATATGCCACTGAGCATGCTTCCACCCTGAAAGACTGACGGGCCAGCCCCACCAAACGCACGGTATCGCGTTTGGCAGTGCCTCCCATACACTTTGTATTGGACGCATTATGGAGTGGGTCAAGGGATTGTATGAAGGCTCACGTGCGGGCAGGGATTGCAGTGGCATGAAGGGGTGGGACAGAAGTTGAACTTCAGTTAACTATATGCAAATGAGCATGTAGTGCAAAATAACTGTTTATCGCCAAAGAACATAACGCATTTCTTTTGAGGCTTAAAATTGTTCTAAAAAAATTTTGAAAGTCCACTTCCCAATAACACCTTTACTGAACTGCCTGTCAATCCTAAATACCCACTTTGACTAGGCTGCTACCTTGGTGCTAGGCTGCATTGGACAAGCCTAGCTAGGTAACACATCAAGTGTAAATGCTTTAGAGCAGCTCCATTTTGCCTGAACACTGGATTATCCTAAACTGTACAATTTTGCTGACTCATCTCTCTCGTCTCTAGGGAACTGAAGCCTGGAGAGGAGTTTACCTGGAAGTAGATAACCAGCCCATCTCTGGTCATGCTGTCGTTGAGCACCATCTATCGTTTGATTGTGGGGTAGCCTTCAGAATGGATTATTTAAAATATCTATACCATGTTCTTTTGAGTTGCATCAACCAATAATAAACATGTACATTTCTCTATGAAAATGGTCAACAATCATTTTTATTTTCCTCCAAGGTTGTTGCATTTCACGTAACAACAATCATTCCTATCCTTTAATACCAAGCATTAATTAGACAGTATTTTACGTCTACTGCAGTATAGCGGAGAGACTAATCGTTGCCAGAGATGTTTTGTATCCCAGATTTATTTATATAGGTTCAAAGCTGAAACTGGAATCCAGTCCAAATGTGTTGGATGCCAGCACTGTGGGAACCGTGTCCAACACTAGAGAGGCTCTGCAGTGCGGATAATCCCTTTCTCAAACAGCAGCTCAGCCAAAGCAATCTGGAGGGGCGGGGGGAAAAAGATGAGTTTCCATGAGGTCAGTTTTACAAGAATGCACATATAAAACACAAAGCATCTGGTGTGACTACCGCCATATGCTATTTAAAGTGAACACCTCCAGCAAAATAAACACATTTTCAAAGAATAAGCTGATATATAAAGTTATTTCTTCATACCTGTAGCACTTGAAATATAATTCACCCGTAATACTTAATTTTCAGGTTAGCTAACAGTTAGCTTATGATAGGCAAGAAACACAATACCCCCCCCCCCCAAAAAGAAGTATGATGTTCAAAGCAAAAGAAATTAGATTTGGTTTGAAAATGGAAATAGAAGATGTGACAAAGTGTACCTTTTCCGCAGCCGAGTCACACGGAACACTTTGCACCGACACAAACTTGGGGTACGCGTGAATCAGGAACTCAACAGCGTCTGCATACTGGGGGAACAGCAGCCATTAGGTTGTGTTCCACATCATTAGCAAACAGACAAAAACTACTTAGAAATGCTATACCTCCGTTTTGATTTCAAAACTCTTGAGCTCCTCTTTGTGGTATACTCTGGAGTTGTCTGTAGTGTAGAACAACTGGATGACTTCCCCATCACTGCATAACCTGGAGAACAGTTTTTTTTTATTGCACAAGAATTCAATACAACATGTGTCATTTTGTAAACTGCAAAAACACCTTTGGCAGCATGTGCAGTAAATAGCAGAATATTGAGAAAAATTAGCATTTCATTTCAACCAGAGGAATATTGCAATGCTAATGTATGCAATATATTCCAATGATTAAAAATTAATTAGGAGTTTGCATTTCACATCTACATATTTTCAGTCTGGACACATGTTCATTTGCACATTGGCTTAATCATCATAGCAGATTGAGCCGAGCAGTGCATATATGAGCGTGCGCTACAACTATTGCTATAACAATTGATCTTGTTGCTGCCTGCAGGCCACCAGTTACCGTTCATATGGATCCCTTTCTATAATGAGTTAACATTAATTATTAATTGAAAAGGATTAAAAAAAAAATGTCCCATAATGATAAACATTAAAAACCTGCTTAAATCAAATGGCAGTAAGTTAACCCAGTCTGCCACATGTTGCATCACCTTGTAATCTCCCAATGTATATTTTTTGTAACTACCATAGAAGAACAGCATTTCCACTTGGGCAGAAGGTGAATTTCAATTGGAGCAGTGCCTTTACCTGCCAGTTTACTATCCAATACGGACCCATGTATCAACCAAGCCCATGCACTTAATAGAAGCCTATGGATGCAAACACACACAATAAAGTGCCAACAAGGCCTTACCTGGCACAACCAGCGCGAATGAGTTGCACCCGGGTCTGGGTGTGAATGCGAGCGCCGACATTCAAAGGCCTTCCATTCCCCCACCTTGTGGAGGAGCCTTGAACACTGCTGGCCTGTTCCTCTGCAGCAGGAGACATGGTGCATCAAGTGTTAACACACTTGGTAGGTAGAAGATCAGATTAGTCACCGTCCAATGGGAGCAGCTGGTACACGAAAACTCCTTGATGAATATGCTCCTGCAATGTTTTGTTCATTTTTATTATTGAGACACGCACGCAAGCACACACCTGTAGTGAGTGCTGGAGGCAGGCAGTCGTGGAGGAACTCCTTGGCCTTCTCGTCTACGGCCGCGTCCACCGGGGCGTAGTCGGCCAGCTTGTTCATCAGGCCGCCTATACGGGACAGGAACTTCTCTCGCCGGGGGTCCCCCTGCGTGGGGACATCATGGGTTTTCATCGACGGGCACAACACCAGGAACGAGATGGCAATGGTTGGAAAGTCATTCTTTGGTGACAATGAAGTGTGATTTTAATCGACCGGCCGATAACGGTTTACCCTGCCACTGACTAATTTCTGTTGCTGCTCTGCAATCTGTTCAGTTTTTTATTACATCGTGCAACACTTCAACATTTTTGTAGCTTCTTACATTCTTCCACTTTGAAAATAAAGTTTCAATGCGGCAGGATAGTTCACTGGTCTGGGTGTTTGAAGCAAACCCTTTTGGCATGGCGACAAACCCCAATGTCTGCAGTCTCCCCTTAGGCTCCCACCTACATTCTTGTTTAAAAAGGTACTATGTGTAAGATTTAAACATGCCTTCTCATTACTGGCCCCTTTGGCCGGTAAGTGAACTGCGGCCTGCTCATACTTGTGCATTGAGAGCACAGGAGTGCGAGCTCAGTGGGTTGAGACTCTAACAAACATTAATATACGTTGTACACATTTTATGAAACAGACATCTTTGCCATTATCGGCGCTTAGATAGCCCTTCCTTCAGGTTGAAATGTAATATAATTCAGCCCACAGGCTGGTATATGCGTTAGATGGGGAAGGTAAATGTTTTTACGTTAAATTACAACCCGTTCATACATTGGCAATATAAAACACGATTTATGCATGTAACAATCCTACAGGTAATAGGATTGTTGATAAACATCTAAAATGCACTGTAAGATGCTTTGGATGAACGCGTAGATGACCAAGATTACCATTTCCCCTCCGCCCCCCCTTCCTTCCCCATCATCGTCAGTACCTTGTCAGAGTTTTGTACGCCCATGTATGTCAGGTAGTCCAGTGGCAAGCCCTGCCTGTACTCCACATTCTCCTCCATTGCTACCCCAAGGGCCGCGGGCACCAGCTGTGAAGTAATCCCCGAACACAAAAATAGCATTTAATTAAGCATAATGTACACTTTCCATCCTGTCCAGTCGTAATGTGCCCACTACGTGGTTGTCTATTATTAGTCTTATTCATTAATGCATCTTTGCTCAAATTAATGAATCTACATTCCTTTCAAATGCAGATTTAAAGGGTTCGTTCCAAGGTTATGACAACTAAAGTATCTTCCTTGGACTATACACTAATTAAAACATACTGATGAATATTTCATTTCATTTCCATCTGTTTCACAAGATACAACTAAATCCCACACACTACACCTTTAAGCACTTGTCCCTTGTTGTCTGGAACAGTGCTATACAAATAAAGCATAACTGATGCTAATGCCCATAAAGCACCTAAAAAAGCCTGCTGCCGTCCCTGCCTTGACTTGGCCAATGTTTTGCTGACATCAATCCCAAGGTGTTCTCTGTTCAAGCAGTGAGAGTGATGCGCTTGGCAGAGCGGGCGCACCTTGGCCAGCAGGTCTCCCCAGCTGTTCTTCTGGAAGGAGGAGACAGTGATGTGGAGGGAGTGTGCGTCTGGCAGACAGTCTCCCTGGTGAATGAACCCGCGTGGGAAGTAGAGCAGGTCCCCGGCCTCCAGGACCACCTCCAGCACTGGCTTCCCGATCTCTGACTGACTGAAGTTGGCTGAATGCAAAGATATGAGACAGAGGTCTCAGGAAATTTTCACATCTTGGGATGACAAATTGTCATTTCAGGGTTTCCCACAGCACTTTACAGTTTAGGCAGCCGCCTAAGCAATACACGGCTGCCACCTTAACTACGACGTAAACACCCTCCCACCCCCTTTTTTCTTTTTTTAAATGGTGAATATTATACTAAAGTATATTATACTAAAGTATAATATAAAGATCAGGCTGCAGGGCAAAAGTCTGACAGCTTGCATTAAAATTAAAATTGAAATTAGCATGACATATACGTATACCATAATACCACCTGTATAAAAGGGTTGCGTGTTACAACCCCCCGGTCTGACGGCAAACCCCACCACATTAACTAACACATTTTCTGCAGGAAATCAATTGCTACGGACTGATTTGCGCAAATGCAGATTTGGATTTTGCAGTTTTTGGATCGATATGCTGTATAAAACTCCATCATTCAGTATGCCAAACAGGCCGAGTGCTTATACTAAAACATGTTGACCTTAGGTGATGTAAGAAAAAGGTGGCATTTAGAACGGCACTTACGGCTCGAGGTAACTGGCAGTACTTCATCCAAGGACCTGGAAAAAAAAAGGAAGGAAATGTCTCTGTTAAGACTGGTCATATTTCCTTAAAGTCAGGGAATGTGTTAAACAGGTTAAAATAACACATAGGCCTATACTATACTACTATAGAACAAAATAAGTCACAAATATTTATTAGAATGATATTGTGTATCAGTATTAGCAACCACATTTTTTAATCACATTATTTATGATTAGCAAGAGGTATAAATATTTTTTTCTTAAAAGACCAAAGTACATTTTGGCTCCAGGCATACCTTGGGTTATACACTCGCCAGTGTTTCTTTCCCTCCAGCTGAACCACGAAGGCTTCAATGTCATCATAGTGCGGGGCAAAGCCTTGGGTTCCGGGAGGTGTCAGATACCTGTGAGTGAGTGAGTGAAAATACAATTTCGACATTACCTCTAGATCGGTTACAAAAACACATTTCAGTAATGACCTATGAAAATAGCTCACTCACACATTGGCCCCGGCCATGCTGCCAAACTGTTCCTGGAGGATGGAGAGGAAGTTCCATACTGTGGAGGAGAACGCCTGGGGGTTCAGCATGCGCAGGGAGCAGCCACTCTGGAAGAAGGAGCACAACCTGTGTAAGTAATAGTGAGCTTGAGATAAGTACAATCCAATAGAATTGTGTTTATATCGCTGAAATTTAAGTGAATTATTTAATTTGTCATTTCCATAGGGTCTTTCATGTATTTATTTTATTATGTCACTGACTGAACCAAATTGGAGGAAAACTAATTGTGTATTAGAAGTAGAGGCCCTTACATAGAGTTGTGTAATGGTAGAGACTCTTACATCAAGTTTTGTAAAGATAGAGACCCTTACATCGAGTTGTATAACGGTAGAGACCCTTACATCGAGTTGTGTAACGTTAGAGACCCTTACATCGAGTTGTGTAACGTTAGAGACCCTTACATCGAGTTGTGTAACGTTAGAGACCCTTACACCGAGTTGTGTAACGTTAGAGACCCTTACATCGAGTTGTGTAATGTTAGAGGCCCTTAAATCGAGTTGCGTAAAGGTGGAGATACAGCAACACCAAATTCACACTAGTATGTATACACATTTAAAAGTAATAAGATCCGCCACACTGGGAACCTGTGGCCCTTGCGCCTCACCGAGTAGAAGTCCCACACAGTGAAGGGCAGCGCTCGGCCGGGGGGGTTGTGCGTGTCCCTCTTGCCGTTGGTGTAGCTGGTGACGTCCAGGTTCACTCCATACTGGACGTCATCCTTTGAATCCAAGACAACAAACACAACAGCCGTTACAACCAGACCGACACGAGGACAGGGCAGGTGGGATGGAGAGATGGATGGTATTGATGTCCTGGTGGCCTCTATCGATATACCCACCTCTCTCAAAATGCGGTCGAACTCTGCCGTGGAAAAGAGTCCCCTGTAGTAGTCTGGATTCTGACGCCGGATTAAGATGGGCTTCTTTTCCCATGTGTCCCTGAGATGGAGATGGAGATAGAGAGACAGGTCAAAATCACCGCCTCCCCCCTTCCCAGCTAGTGGGTATTATTGGTAAACAATTCCAGTGCCACATGTCACAGACAAACCTGAAGAAGCCTTTGGCGGGAACTGGGTGGATGAGCCACTGGAACAGTTTGCTTGCTCTGTCCCGACTGTTATTCACCCTTCCCAGGTCTGCTAGCAAAGCATCTAATGATGATGTCCCTTCCTGATTGTCTTCGCACAAATTTGCCTGTGAGCATGAAAAAATGTATTGTTATTGACATCCAGATATCAAGCAATCCCTTGCCAGATCTATCTCAGACAAGAGAAAAGGTAACCATAGACCTTTTGATATTCCCTGTATTTTTTTTGGAATACGTAGCTGAGTAACAAATTATGTAATACAATCGGAGAAACCATGCTGATGTTTACCTGTGGAACTCTTTCCAGGCGTTCTCCTTTTGTCACAGACTTCACAAGCTTCTTTGGTTTCTTCTTATTTACTACGCTTTTGTTGGGTTTAGCGATGGCCACACCATTCTCCTTCAGCTTTTTCTTTTTGGCTGACACCTTGGTACAGCAAGAGAATATTAAAATATGAAATGCTAACTTTTTTGAAAGTATTTTTACAGTTACTCAAATTTAAATGATAAATCTTAAATTAAACATTTGAGCTACAATACATCACGAATACTTCAACGTAAGCGGTGTAGCCTACCAACTAGTAAGCAGGTTACTCTCTTATTTGCTAACTTGTAGTTGCGTTGCTGGGTGCTTATTATCAAGATAGTAGGGGTTCCTATGTATTACTTTCAATGTACATTAAGGTTTACCTTTAAGGGACGCTTCTTTTCATTAAGAGACAACTCCGCAGCTGCATTTTGATATAAAGCAAAAGCAGACATGTGTTTGGGTTTACACTCCATCTTCGAGTTTGTCTATCGTCATCACCCTGCGACTGCTCTCCTTCACGACGTGGTAGTAAACGCTCAATGTCGCCCCCTATCACGTGGATGTGCGATTTTGCCATGTCATTTATTAATACCAAGTTGAATAAACTAAAATTCATATCATCATCCGATGGTGGTGTGAAAATTTGTTTAAATTAAATAACTGCATTATTCTCATTTGTTTTGATTCAATGCACGAGGATTGAGCTAAAGCTGTTAAGTTGCAATTGTAAAGATGCCCGCCAGATGTCGCGCTTTCCCAGCAGGCACCTTCCACCGCCTTCAGTAGCGCAGCGCGCTAGCAGCCAGTCTCCCAGCATGCCTCGGTGTATGCTACTCGCCTAGCCGCCTCTCCAACAATGCAGCTTTTAATCTCGCTGTGAGTGGGAATCTAAAACGCGTAACAGCGCACACTTGGCAACGGCCGCGTAGCGGTGCAATATATGAAAGCCATTTAATTGTCTTCATTTGGCCAAACCTACCCCATTCCGGGTGCATTCATTGTGGACGTTGTGGAGTTTGATACTGGGTGAGTAGTCATGAAGCTATCAATCGTCTCTGCTATGCAAATACGGCTTGTTGTGACCACTGGCTAACAGGCTAGCTAATTGGCCAGATGAGACATATGGCCCCTTTGCCCCCATCACTCTCTATACTTTGGTATTGCACTAGTGCATACGTCTACCCCGCCGTATGTTATTTTTGCATTAAAATTTTAGATTACGCCTTATTCCATCAGGGAATCTAGCTAGTGGTGTATACTTTGGAGGCAGTTGTGCTATTCTTTGAATCTATTGGACGTCGTGAGCAGGCTGTGCTTTTGATCTTTTGCTGCTGTGGCACACGTCAACCTGGTTGGCGTCTAGTCGTTGCAGTGCCTTGCTGTAGTCTGTATTGAATTACCGGGGGTGCCCCCGGCGATACTACGACCCGAAATGTAATCTGGTGTTCATTTCCGAGGCCAGAGCTCCCCGACAGATCCATGTCGTTTGACAAGCCCGTTATTAACGCAAATCGTTGTCCAGTTATCTGTTTTGTGTGTCACGAGTATACAAACGGGCCTGGAATGAAATTCACATTATACAGGGACTAGGGACACTCTA
This sequence comes from Micromesistius poutassou, assembly GCF_964030765.1. NCBI lineage: Eukaryota > Metazoa > Chordata > Actinopteri > Gadiformes > Gadidae > Micromesistius > Micromesistius poutassou. The sequence continues at coordinate 7,746,367 of NC_140289.1, forward strand.
TGGTTGTATTATTGTAAAATGTAGGCTACCCGGAATGTCATCGACCTACTGGTGTATCTCACTTGAGATCATAAAAAAAACATTAGAGAGACAGAGTAGTCATTTTGCTTGTCTCTTTCTTCCCCTCAACTGACCCTTTGAAAATAGGACAATATCTGGCATAAGGAATCAGATTTGACCATAATGGTTATGCACAGCCTTGTAAACCTGAATACTCTGGATTGCAGAGTATTCACTCGTGTTAATACTGTACAGTCCTTCTGATACAGTTATACTCATCCCTGCCAAACAGCCCTGGTCCCACATTTCTTTATATCTCATTATTGTAATGTATTCTACATTATGTATTTACAGAAATGGGTTTCCCTCATCGGCATCTTTGTGTTGACAGACAGGTTTCAAATGTAGCCTACATCATCAAGCAGTTGGTACATTTTGTTTGTTCTAATTTACTTGGAAGACTATTTTATTTATTTTATATTAATCGGATAGGTTATATTAAACATTTTACTAATCTCTGCAGTTTTCATTTTTTTCTCGGAAGTGTCAGTTGCAACACCTCCCCACTCACTTAGGGTTAGACTAGACCTCAGCACATTATAGTATGGCGCCCATGGGACATATGTTTGTTTGTGCATTAAGGGTCCTGGGCCTCATGTAAAAGCTTGCTAGTTTGTTGTTCCTCCTGTGGTCTACATTATTAACCACTACTGTAACAGTGTCAGTCCTTTTAATAAATGAATCTGTATGCATCTCTTGTTGAACACTTAATTGGTCAGAAATAGAAATTCACTTTACGATTATAATGAAACACATTCTTAGCGTTTACGTAGACCAGCTCTACCTAGATTGTCGGCTATTCATTAATGTGTGTGTGTGTGTGTGTGTGTGTGTGTGTGTGTGTGTGTGTGTGTGTGTGTTGACCTGGAGTTGTGTTTACTCTGGTGGCCCTTTCTAAGGTGTGTTTGTCAAGGGAACTCTGCTGGGTGTGGAAGGCCTTGGATTTGGCTATGTTCGACTATGGGCTGACTGCTCACAACTTAGAGTGAGCCTTTCCCCACTAATGAGCATCTGCTCTTGATGGCGAACGCCAGACGTCAGCCAATGTGTTTGAGTTGTCGGCTAACGTCATAAAAAATTGTTTCATGATTGTGTTCCGCCAGGCAAGCAAAATATTGTGAATATGGCTGCTGACATTGAACAGATGCACAAAGTCAGCTGCCCACTGCAGGAGATAAAATGAAAATGCAGGAGAGAAGGAGGAGGGTGGAGTTTTTCAAGTTCACAATGACATTTGAATGATTCACAAACAAAAGAACATCTCGTCCGGGCCCGGTCGTCCATCGCATTGGGAATTTTAACGTATTTATATTCTCGATATGATGCCCCGTCTCCAGAAGACGAAGACGCATATGTGCTGCGCGCCTCAACTAACACAGTTTAAAAATATACTGCCGGACGCAAGGCTAGAGCAAATATTTGATTGCATGCCTTTGAAAAAAGAAATGGTGTGACGAAATGGGGTCCTGTGGTGGCCTTCTTTCAGTCAATTCATTACTATATTTATATTCCAACAACCCTCTCATTTCCTCTTTAACGCCCTTCCCAGACGACACAGTGGGGCAAAAAGATACATTCCTGCTGACTGCCCAAGAAAAACTCATGTGGTCCAAATTCATTCACAAAGCCCCACGCGGGCTAATCATGCCGCGTTGGAATGGACTAGTGGAACGCCACCTGCAATTCAGATCACCCTGGTTCTTCTCCCACAAATCATCAATACCTAGGGGACAAGATGCACCCTGGGTACCGACAGCTGTCGTTAGCAGGGTGGAGGTAATCTGGTGTGGTACCGTGGAGGCTGAGCCGGGCCAATAAGCAGGGAGGGGGGGGAGGGGGTCTCCAGAGGATGCCAGCAAACTGGGCTTCTGTCGGCTCTGCTGTGGCAAGATAGCAGGGACAATGTTTTTGTCAGGGAAATGGATTTCTGAGGCTATATTCTTATTTTGGTCGGCATTCATCTCTAAATAGGAGTGCCGCTTCCTTTCTAAAAAGCAGACTTGTGGGGAAATATTTCTAGTTTGGAGAATTGCAATGGTCTTCTCAAATATGGTGATAATTCTACTGAGGAAAAGACCAACCTGGAACATTTGATTCAAGTAGGGAAAGTGGTATAGAAGAACCAGACTTGATTAAGGTTCACTACATAATTCTTGTACTTAAAGGCCCCGGTCGACTGTTATTGACTTCCTTCCTAAAGCAGTGTTGCAGTAATGGTAAAGGGTTCCTGGGTAAATTAATGGCCAAGATTACAGGCCTTCTGGAGACGGCAGCTTCTACAGTCACATTTTTTGTGCCACAAAAAAAAAAGAAAATCGAAAAATATTCTGTTGCATCAAAAAGGTAATAGGGCTATTTTACCAACATTAGCATGAGTCTGACATTTGTTTCTTCACATCTTTGCCCAGATGTGGTTGGAGCGTTCGCAGGTTGAAGCTGTCAGTGGATGTTTATGTTATGTTTAAGTTCCAATTTACGGCGCTGTAAATATTTGGTACCACAATTCAAAACGTGTTTATGGTGATGTGTCATGCATTTTATTTCCGGGCTGGCTTGAGGCAGAGGGGGGAGGGGGCTAAATCGGTGAGATTTGGGTCATGTGTAGTCCTACAAAATGCCCCTTCCTTTGTAAGGTAATGTTTTTATTTGGGATGAGTTTTCACAGGCATACCCATAGCTCATTTGCTAAGCTTGGCAGACACATGAAACAAAAACCAGGAACTGGATGTCCCCCTGCACCCTGGGGGACTGGCGGTTCACCTCAGCTCAGATGGGTCCACAGTGGGGTCGAAGAGACGGAGAAAGAAGAACAAGAGACTCCTTTTTGGTACTGCCTCTGCTTAATGGAGCCTTGACATCTATTCAATCTCTGAAGCACGCCGTCGCTCCACAACACAAAGGGACGCTGCTATCTCTCCCCGGCCTATTTGTCTCCCGGTCTCGGACAGTGTGTTGTAAAGACGAGACGCTCAATGACAACGTGTCATTATGGCCCCCGGCCCGGCCGGCTAGTTAACACTTGGCACTGCCTTAAAGAGACAAGACAAAGGCTTGTCAAAAGGGTTCCCCAGCCTTTTTGGGTGGTAAAGTGACCTTTTTAATTGGTTAACTGTACTGGGGCTTGTTTGATCTGCAGATCTCTCCAGATAGGGCTGTGTCGTTCTCCTGTGGTGTAACAGGTCAGTTGGTTCGTCAAGCATGGGTACTATCGGTACTGAAAAATAGCTGAACAATAGAAAATACAGTATGTTGACTCGAGAAGTATGCATGCATCTACTTTCATGGATATTAGAATCGACAGTCGGATCAAGAAATAGTGTTATAATATCTTATGCAAATATGTGTGTTATTTGAAAGCACTCTTGGGGCTGGAATCTGCAATGAGTCAGTGGCCCGCTATTTTCCATGCTCCCCTATTGCCATAATACTGGCTACTGTTCTAACAGCTGATTTGCCTCACCAGTTAGGAAAAGTAAGTTATTTGCAGGGGAAATTACACATTGTGTTTTATGAATGGAAATCTTTAAAGCGTGTCAACCAGTGATTTCATAGTAAGGGTGCCTTTTTCTGACTTGGTGAATTCAAGGCCTGCATTTTCCCCTGTATACTCCTCTGTGCCTTAAGCTAAATTATGCAGCCAGGATGCTTGAAAGCATGCGGCAGTCTGTAATTAGATTTTGGTAATGAAAGGGTCAAAAGCTCAGCTATCTTCTTAAAAGAGAGATCTGTGTGACTCCATCAATGTAATTAGCCCATCACATGCTACATGTACTTGGAACACGTACCCAAGACCACTATGGTCTCAAGACCAACTGGATGGGATACTTCATTTAGAGCCTTTTTAATCAAACAATTAAGATTAACTCGTTAGCATAGCATTCCTTGTGTAATGTAAGAAATCTGGTCGCACAACTGTTCCAAACATTTTAGTTAATATCATATACTTCCCACTATATTACATCCTTTAGAAAAGGGTCTGAAGTTCCCCCTATGCCACAGTTAATTATTATTCTTGGTCTTAGTTTCATACCCCCCAAAAATAGAATATAGAACATTTTTGTATGCTATTTTTTATCTTTTGAAAGTACTTTGGCAAAAGTTGTCCTGGTTAGAATCTTTTGCTACCATTAGCCTTCCTCACTTCATGTCAAATGCACCAGGCTGGGAGCACGGTCGATTCATTTTCACCACCTATTGTAGGTTATTCTTTTTCTTGACCATGAGATTCGTCCGGGGGAAGACGGCCATAAAAGACGTATGGATATTTACAGACAAACTAAAGCTCAACCTGGCGTGCACTGCTACTGTGCTGTGTGTAAACAAAGTGCGATGCTATCTGTCTGCATCTCCCCTGGCCCTAATTGGCGGTCGCTCCACGGCTGCACTCGACGAGGGCTCTCTGTCACCTCGCCCCGGCAGCTTGTTATGCGTCAGTCCTCGCTCCCCGAGTCCAGGTGACAGACTCGCAGTGTTTGGCGCCCAACGCTTCCGTTGTTTTTCCTCTCTGCTCTCCGTACGGACCTACAATGTCACCAATGTCCTTGTAGAACTTGACAGACTCCATTTTTTTTTTTGCTCCAGTTGTGGTTTGTTGTGGTGCAGCCTCTACAATGACCCGTCTCTGTGATTGACACTTTCTTAAAAATATGAAAGGTCTTTTTACCTTTTTGGTTTGGGGCTGTTGAATGTTAGTCTCCCCACAAGGGCAAAATGCCTTTTTTATGTGTGGCTCCCCTGCTTTGTCATAATGCAGGGAACTTTGGAGCAGGGAGTGCACCCAAACCCATCTGTCATTACTCTCTCTCTCTCTCTCTCTCTCTCTCTCTCTCTCTCTCTCTCTCTCTCTCTCTCTCTCTCTCTCTCTCTCTCTCTCTCTCTCTCTCTCTCTCTCTCTCTCTCTCTCTCTCTCTCTCTCTCTCTCTCTCTCTCTCTCTCTCTCTCTCTCTCATATATTTATATATATATATATATACTCTTGTTCCAAGCCTGTTTAATCTACCTCTCGTTGTGTACCTCTCTCTCGGGCACAGCAAATGGGTTATTGACTCTTCATTTCGTTATAAACACCCATAGACCTTGACTGTGTTTGTTTTTCCAGTTCGCACCGATTGATCTCTCTCTCATGTATCTATTTATTTTTTTTATGTAACCTAGGCACACACATGAGTACATTCTTTGCGTGGGAGGTGGTCCACGAGGCGTGGTCTCTCTCTAACTGCTTCTGCTCTAACTGGTTTCTTCTCATCAAGTGCTTGACGACCAGGAGGTGGTCGCTGAGGAGTAATCTGCTGATAATGACCAAAGTCTCTGAGCTCTAACCCCCCCCGCCTGCGCGGTGCAAGTTGCATGCTTCTGTACTCGTAGTGCTGACGACGGCCTGCACCTGTTAAACCCATGTAAACAAAACCCATGTAAACACAAACACTCTCGTGTTTGCGAGAGCTAGCGAGAGTGTGTTCTTATTTGCGTCCTTTTCTTGTTGAGGTATTTGGTTCCGGGTACATAAGGGTTTCTGTGCTCGTGCAGAGACCTCCAGTCGACTCTGTGCTGTAACAAAGCGAGGGCACGGAGATATGGTAATGGCTCCTTTGGGTGGAGGAGGAGGAGGAGGGAGGGTGTAGGTGATGCGCTGTGATCCGTGGCTGCAGCAGCTGCTCTCTGCAAACAGCGGTGTGACTGTGCCCTGCACAGCAGCTGCCTTCCCTCCTCCATCACTTCCATGTGGAATGAAATAACATTCCCCTGCGCACGCACGCACGCACACACAGACAGACGGGGACCGAAAAGACCCATAAATGAAATCACGATTAATTATGCAATGGTGGGTGTGCGGTGAAGTTTTCCCGGCTGTATGCAGTATGCACTCCGCTGTGCCTTGTGATGATGAGAGCATCAGCCGCTCTCAAAGGGTTGGACTAGAAAAGTAATTGGAACATTTGTATATCCGCCACTATACACTTGACAATACCTAAACACAGTCTATGCAAATTTTCTGAATTTGTATTTTTTTTGAATCCATAATGATAAAGCAACGAATAAGCTGCCTGCGTCCCTCGGCGATGAAAACATTCAACGCAATTTTTTTCCACAGCACTCAATATTGTCATAGGCTTTTGGCGCTTTGTATTTGTAGGAGTAATATTCCGTTAAGCTCCTGACAAATGTGCAGAAGGTAATGATGGATGACCTGCACATCGCGGGACCTCCCGCGGCAGGCCCTCCATTCCGTCTCGCTACCTGTCATACACTCCCCCCCCCCCCCCCCCCCCCGCCCCGGCCCACCTCGGTTCAATTTCGTAGGCCGTCCTGACGGTCGGGGATTGTTTTGGGGGGCAGAGGAGTGTGGGACCTGAGCTGTTCTGCTGAACCTGGGTGGAGCGAATGCTGCTGTTTGGGTGTACTGGTCCGGGCCGGCGCTGGACTCCACCAGACTCACCCCCTCTTCCTGCTGCTGCTGCTGCTACCGGTACTGCTGTCGTCTGTTTTATTAATTCAATGCACATCCCAATAGGGCAGATAATACTGTGCTATTTATAACGCTCCCACCAGATTGTATTTTATACAGGATGTTATTAAGGTGTTGTAGTTGTACAACCTGGGTTTTTCTGTGTGGCTTAACTCACCGGCTTAACAAGCGTATAGCTTGACTGAGACGGTAATTTAAAAAAAGGATGCCGCATTGACTATTTAAAACTAGAATGGCACTGTTCAAGTTAACATCCTGACCTGCTGGTCATGGGTACAGCAATTTATTCATAAAGTGTGTTCAGGTTTGTAGATACTACATGCATGGTGGATGATTGCATTGAGGAGCAAGGGACTTCCAGAGCCACCACATGATGTAATTAACAGACAGTTGCATGAGCAGCATTTGTCCCTGCTGCAGCCTTATTCAATGCCTCCGCGCACTGTACTCGGTTGAATGCACACTGTATTATCACAACCGCATTAGAAGGTGAAGCGCAGGGCTCGTGTCCCCCTTGCTCGTTAACTCTTTGCAGAGGGGAGGCCTAATGCGGTGGAGCTTTGTTTCACTTTCTCAGCCTGGCCTCAACATGTTCCATTTTTCAATTTTATGCTGTATCCATAATGTGTACATGTAGATAGCATCTTCGGATCTGCTTTCAAGTAGACACTCATGCCGGCCTCTCTCTGGACTTCAAAGACTTGGTGTTTTGACATTTGAATGTTATGAGAATGTCTGTGCTTGTTTGGTCAATGGTATTCACATTACTGCTCTTTATTTTAGCAATTCAGTTTTTGTATTATTGATATTGAGTTAGTGGCCCAGACGTAAGATTTTAGTCACACACACACACACCACACACACACACACACACACACACACACACACACACACACACACACACACACACACACACACACACACACACACACACACACACACAGAGTGTGTGTCAGTCCTGGGGGGGGACTCTCGGCCAGATTAGAGAGCCCAAATCCCAAACTACAGGGATTAAGTTTGTGCTTCTGTGTCATTTAGTTTAGATTCCCCAGAGGTCGGCTTGAACAGATCTCCCCTTTTTTTTTTCCCCCGCTAGGCCTAGTGCTGGCACTAGGCCTTTTTTGTTGTTGCTACCATTTTTTTTGTTGTTTCCAGCATCTGTTCTGTCCGGTCACCCTCCGGGCGCAGGCAGCTGCGCAGGGATTAATCTGACCCATTCCGATGATCCAAACTTGATCACACAGTGGGGGGGCGGAGGGGCTCAGAACCAGTGAAGCAGGACGGCAGTAGAAAGTCCACCAAGTCACGTGCTCAGAGATGAGCTACAGACCACCAGCAGTAAACTGTAGTGGTTTACTTGTTAATGGACATAAAACAAAATTCCCCTAAAGCTAGAGGAGGGCACTTTTTCATTATTGGTTATCGTCTTTGAATGGCGTCCTATATTGAAATGAATAAACACATTAGCATATGTTATACATTACATATATTCTACTTGGAATTATGATCATGCCTATGCCCTGGACTGTATCTCCTTCTGGGTTTATCTGTAAAGCCGGTTGTAGAATAATCAAACTAGGAAATCAAGCAGATATTTTGGCCCATTTCATTTTTTAATCCTACATAATATCCATGAATATTGTGTTCATACATTATTCCCTCAGAGATACCATTACCCCAAAATGCTTATTTGTTGAGAGTACAGGCCTAAGTATCAACCAACTGACAATCATTTGAATACATTGCAAGTTGTGTGCCAGGAATCAATCTGCCAGCAAAAGCTTGGCATTGGCCATTGTACGACTATCGGGTACATTTCTTTCAGAAAAGTCTCTCCGTTCTGCATATATTATGAATTCACTGTTCACTGTCAACCATTTATTTAAAGCACATTCCTAAGCACTTTAACTGCATTTAACATTAACTACATTACAACATTGGAGATACATTTGGGACCATTCCAAAGATTCTGCATTTACATTAGCTAAATACAAAGACTTATCTTGGGGTCTTTAAGGCTGACGCTAACCCTGCTCCCACCAGCTGGAGAGGACTAATTGCAGGACGCTCTTTATAAGTCCATGATTGTTGGGACGTGTCTGCTACTGGAGGGGAAGGGGGTGCGGGGGGGGGGGTAGCTTTTGGCTAGATCTGCCCAGGCCAGTCATCCCTTGGACACTAAATCTCCCAAATAATCTCTGCATGCCAGTCAGATAACCTCAGCGGGTAAGGAGTTCCTGTTTTCTGTCTGGCATCAAACAGCGAAAGGATTTTGTTTTGTTTCAATCAAAGATTTATTTTGGTCTCTAATCAGCGAAGTGAAAAATAGTTCCCACTACTTAGTCCAGAGTCTGAACCAAGGGCCGGTCGAATGCCGCTTCCACCAGGACACGGAACATGTGGCTCACCCAGAAAGGCCCCAGTTGTGCCACGGTACACTGCTCACATGATCCCCACATGTGGTCTCTGGCAAGGCCCACAGCAATGTGGGCTGTGTGACAAAAACAGTGGGGCGCGCGGCGGACCTAATGAAGTCCTTTCTGCTCTGCGTCGTTAAGTATTTTAGTTGTGATGGTTTGGCTGTGACTGCATCGCATGTGACGGCGGCAGGAAACTGCAATTTTGCAGACGGTTTGCTTCCAGGTGTCAGATGCGTAGAGCGTGCCTAGGTGTCTGTCATAATGAATGCTCAACAAGGCAGTGGGAAATCTCTGAACGTGAACTTCTTTCATGATGTTCCCAACAGTGCGGTACTAACGGTACAGGGTTTTCTGTGTCAACACCAATTGCCCCGGGATTTTGCAAGCGTGAAGGAGCTAAGAGTGCACACCATGTTGAGTCCCATAATTGAGCAAACATGGTGCTTGGAATTCCCATGATCACCTGGATTATTGCTCATTCAGAATCAGTGTTTGTTTCATTCATAATACAAAGGGATGGTTGAGAAAAGGCGAACCGGCTGTAGCACTTTTCCCTTCCACAACGTATGTAATGAGGTCTATATATTTTTAAGAAGCGTTACAATTAAATAATATATTGAATTTATTGAACGCAATCTATTCATGTATGTATCCGTTAACTTTATTAAACTATATTAAGTGTGGAAATGGGCTAGCCTTATATTCAGCTTTGTAATAAAAAAACGTATTGGTATCAGATAGTTGCTTAGTATCGGCCCATTCTAAGGTGGATTCTAATGGCAATGTGGGATCAGTGCAACTCTATTACAAGCATAAGTGACTTGGACTTTCAGAAAAGTGACTTGTGAGCATCTCTGGGCGATGGTCGGTTTAACCGGTTTTGCATTGATTGCTCACCCATTCGACCCGGAGTCGACTCAGTCTGACTCGGGTGAGGCTGCTCAGACCATCCATCATGCACACGCACTCCCCACCAGTTGATTACATTTGGAAAACCGGTTGCCAAATTACGTTCTAATGTGGGCCTGTTCAACAGCAGTGAACAGGAAGTGAGCGCGGTGCAGAGTCAGGCGGACTGTGCCCTCCAGAGCCCCCAGGCGCCGTCACACAGCTAAGGGGGGGCCTGGCACGTCCCCGACCCGTCTGTTATTCCCCTCGTCTGTCTGCTCAAAGGAACAAGCACTAGGCCCGTCTCGTTCTGCTGTCTGCTCACGATGTCGCCACATCTCACTGACTCCAGACACTGCGTTACGCGCTGTGGTGTCAGGGGTGCGTAGATGTACGTATATCGGCGTCGTTTTGCGTGGGAACCTGAACCGGTTAGGGATTTTTCTCTGCCCAGCACTTTTTTTTAATTCATCCGGCCCCTTGTCTTGAGAGGAAGTCAAGCGTCATGCTGGGTAGACTTTCAAAATAACAATATTAACTAAAGGCAAATACATCAAAACATATTATTCTAATAATATTTTTTATTATTTCAGTGTCAAGGGGAAAACGATAAACAGTATAATTTTTGAATGGAAAAAAACAGACCTAAGGTTGGTGGATGGTTAACATTTGTAATATCGCCTCAAATCTGCTGACCTTAAAGGATGCCCTAAAAATTGTATTACACTGATTGAATTGATTCAACCTCGATTATGCGTCAAATGTTTTTCTCCCCGCAGAGATTGTAGCATGCGCCGCAAGGGCTGCAGCTTACATAACATCTCTGGGTGGAAGTCGTAGACACCTTTAGGTGTTAGGAGACCGGCCTTAAAGTCAGCAGCATTTCTTTCAATATAGTTTCTTTCCAATTCATTTGGGTACATCCATTGTACTGCCAAACAAATGAATAATACCCATCAGAATTTTGCAGTCTTATTCTTTATTTTGATGACCCCGACACAGTGGCGTTTCCCCAGAGCATGGACTCCAGGACCTTCTATATAAAGGCAGGCATTGAGCATTTGTTTTGGTACGGGGTCAGGTGGTCCCAGCGGGCTCTCCGGTTGCACACTGCAGCCTCTCACCTCCCGGTCTGTCCATGATGACAAATGGCTCTGTCCCACTTAATGCAACGGAAATTACTCACCACTACGTAGGCTGCAGGCTGCTGGAGGGAACAGTAATTGGGCGGCTGTGCTCAAATGCAATTTTTGGACCCTTGAAAATACATTTTCGTTTCATAGCCACCATTTTTCCCTTTTACTGGGGCAGAGTCATCAAACAGTCAGGGTTTTGGAGGCACTTTTAGAAGCTGTAGTGTGAATAAAAAAACCCCGATGTGATCTGCTCCAATTACCCTCGTATGATGTCTGCCCCCTTTCTGTTGAGGTTGCTGTTGATGGTCATTTTATTCTAACTCCTCTCCCTCATGTTCCTTGCCAGGTGTCCATATGGACAGGAAGGGAAAGATCTGGATGCCTGCCCTTTCAGCAGATGAATAAGCAAAGCCCATAGAGAGGCTGCGGGCCCACCCCCCCCTCCCAGCCATGCCTTCCTTGGATCACCACTTGAGGATAACACGCCATCAAATGCAGCATTGTGTTCTCACGTGACTCCACAATCAAAGCTGCAATTCAGTGGGAGATGGTAGGGGTATACGGTTTAGCTAGCTGTGACATGTTAGCGGAACACAGGTGAGGCTGTTCCTCCTCAAGTACCTCCCCGCCTTCCCCCCCCCCTTCCCCTAAGTGACCTCTAAGGGGTAAACAAACGCCCACCCGTGACTTTTCTTTATGGAAGGGGAGGCAAGAGAGCACCTCTGAATTCTGCACCCCTTCGTCCCAGCAATGAGGCCGGACCACGGCCTCGGCGGATCCCCATAGGAGGCAGATCCCCCAAAGGGGCGGATCCCCCATAGGAGGCGGATCCCCGAACCCACCATGCAGCGCAACGGCGGCGGCGTGGCCGGCGGGCAGCCCTGGGTGCTGCGGCGCATTCGCCTCACCTGGCTCAGCTTCATGCTCTTCTTCATCCTGGTCTTCTTCCCGCTCATCGCCCACTACTACCTCACCACCATCGACGAGGCGGTGGGGCCCGACAAGCGGGTCTTTGGCCCGCGGCCCGGCGGCGAGCTGTGCGAGGCCAAGCACGTGCAGGACCTGTGCCGCATCCGCGAGTCGGTCAGCGAGGAGCTGCTGCAGCTGGAGGCCAAGCGGCAGGAGCTCAACGGGGAGATCGCCCGGCTCAACCTGCGCATCGAGGCGTGCAAGCGCAGCATCGACAGTGCCAAGCAGGACCTGCTGCAGCTGAAGAACGTCATCAGCCAGACGGAGCACTCATACAAGGAGCTGATGGCCCAGAACCAGCCCAAGCTCTCGCTGCCGGTGCGGCTGCTGCCCGTCAAGGAGGACCCGCCGCTGCCGCCGCCCCGGTCGTCGCGCGCCTGCCGCCTGCGCTCCTGCTTCGACTACGCCCGCTGCCCGCTCACGTCGGGCTTCCCCGTGTACGTGTACGACACGGGCTCGTACCCCTGGGCGGAGCGCATCGACCCGCTGGTGCGGCAGGCCTTCGAGGCGGCGGTCAAGACGAACATTTACGTGACAGAGGACCCCAGCGTGGCGTGCCTGTACGTGGTGCTGGTGGGCGAGCTGCAGGAGAACGGCTCGCCGCCGCCGCCACCGCCCGCCGAGCTGGAGAGGCAGCTCAAGGCCCTGCCCTACTGGCGGGCCGATGGCCGCAACCACCTGCTGCTGCACCTCTCCCGGCAGTCGGTGACGCAGAACTTCCTGTACAACGTGAGCACGGAGCGGGCGGCGGTGGCCCAGGCCACCTTCCTGGAGCGGCAGTACCGCGAGGGCTTCGACCTGGTGGTGTCGCCGCTGGTGCACGCCCTCTCCGAGCCCAACTTCCTGGAGATCCCCCCGCAGGTGCCGGTGAAGCGGAAGTACCTGTTCACCTTCCAGGGCGAGCGGCTGGAGTCGCTCCGCAGCAGCCTGCAGGAGGCGCCGCCGCCGCCTCCGCCGCAGTCGTTCGAGGAGGAGATCGAGCGGGACCCGCCGGCCGACTACGATGACCGCATCATCGGCACCCTGAAGGCGGTGGCGGACAGCCACCTGGACCAGGTGCTGGTGGAGTTCACCTGCAAGGCCCCGCGGCGCAGCCTGCCCACCGAGTGGGCCCTGTGCGGAGAGCGGGAGGACCGCCTGGGCGTCCTCAAGGCCTCCACCTTCGCCCTGGTGATCGCGCCCGGCGACGGGCAGCTGGTGGCGTCGGCGGGCTGCGGCATGCGGCTGTTCGAGGCCCTGGAGGTGGGCGCCATCCCCGTGGTGCTGGGCGACCACGCCAAGCTGCCGTACCACCAGCACATCCGCTGGAGCGAGGCGGCCATCGTGGTGCCCAAGCCCCGTGTCACGGAGCTGCACTTCCTGCTGCGCAGCCTGTCGGACAGCGACCTGCTCAGCATGCGGCGGCAGGGGCGCTTCCTGTGGGAGGCCTACTTCTCCACGGCGGAGAACGTGCTGAGCACCGTCCTGGCCAGCGTGCGCACCAGCATCCAGGTGCCGGCGGCGCCCATCCGCGAGGAGCGTGCGCTGGAGATCCCCCACAAGGCGGGCAAGCTGGCGGGCACGGACGCCAACCTGGCGGACAACGGCGACCTGGACCTGGGCCCCGTGGAGACGGAGCCGCCGTACGCCTCGCCGCGCTTCCTGCGCAACTTCACCTACACGGCGTCGGACGTGTACCGGGCGTGGAACCGCGCGCCGGGGCCCTTCCACCTCTTCCCGCACACGCCGCTGGACCCCGTGCTGCCCTCGGAGGCCAAGTTCCTGGGCTCGGGCACGGGCTTCCGGCCCATCGGCGGAGGCACGGGCGGCTCGGGGAAGGAGTTCCAGGCAGCGCTGGGCGGCAACGTGCCGCGGGAGCAGTTCACGGTGGTGATGCTGACCTACGAGCGGGAGGAGGTGCTGATGAACTCCCTGGAGCGGCTCAACGGGCTGCCGTACCTCAACAAGGTGGTGGTGGTGTGGAACTCCCCCAAGCCGCCCTCGGACGACCTGCTGTGGCCCGACATCGGCCTGCCCATCGTGGTGAGTAGTAGGGCTGCCATTTAGTATGTGATTTTTCTTTTTAAAGTTCCTTAATGTTCTGTGTTATTCACGAAACACAAGCAATAGATCATTCTATAGTATGATCAACATTGGAAGCCGTCAACATATAAACCGCCCTTTCCTTCAGGCCAGGCCTATGTGTTGAGATGACTTGAAAATTGAATTGAAAAAAAAAGACCAATCTAACTAATCTCCAGTCAGTAACGGTAACATATTGCAGCCGTCCCATTTGCATATTGCGTTCTATGACATCGCGATTTTCGGTTTGAATTCGATTATGCGTTCAGCCCTAGTGAGTAGTGCCGCCGCCACACGCTGCGTCCCGGGCAGACCTAAAGCCAAGCACTCGATTAAGCCACCAAGGACATGAACGCGATGTGTATGTTTTTTTTTTTATTATTTGTTTTTCGTAAATATACATTTCGAAAGCCTCAATCAGCGCCTCGCCGAAATGCAAATAGCGCGCCCTGTTATTTATTCTCCGCCGTCTCGGAGGGAGTGCGGTCTGCGTGCCGACTGCATTGGGCTCGTGCTCATTGGAGCCGCTCACAGTCGAAGGCTTTGATGCTCGCACGCAGCCCAGCAGGCGGCCCCACTGATTGCAGCGGCTTCAGCACAGAGACACGAAGAGTGGCTTCTGAACGAAGCCCACAATGCCGGGTGTTTTCAGACAGCTCATATTTCATGCTGTCAGTCTACGACCAAAAAAAAAAACGTTCAAAACGACCGTGTACATAACATCCTGCCGCATCACAAAAATCTGTTTGTGAAATCTGTAATATTTGATGACTGATGATGACTATGATGCTTCGTCGTCTTCAAACGTGGAATTGCCCCACTCTCTCTCCTACGGCTGTGGGACGGCACAGTGGAAACATAATAAAAAACTAACTAAGTCTTATATTTAAGTCATGAGTTAAAGTCCCGCTACAGTACCCAATGCACGGCATGGTTTTCATTGTGAACCTTTCAGTTGCTGTGCATTTGCACACCTCCACCTTTTCCTTTATGGCTTGCCAATCGCCTGGAGCTGCTGAGCGAGCATCACCTCTCTGTGTGCAGGTGGTCCACACGGAGAAGAACAGCCTGAACAACCGCTTCCTCCCCTGGGACGCCGTGGAGACAGAGGCCATCTTGTCCATCGACGACGACGCCCACCTCCGCCACGACGAGATCATGTTCGGCTTCAGGTGAGACCACTGCAGCGGCTCTCAAAGACCTGGTACCGTGCCCCTAATGTCTAGATCGTTTGGCTAGTCTGAGCACGCCATCCGTACTCAGTACACTTCGGAGAGGTGTGCTCAGGCCACGGTACAGATGCTAATGAGCCGACACTCAGACACGCACGGATACACAACCTATATGTACAAGAGGCAACCGTACTCAGACCCAGTTGAGATTGCCTAGTGTGAGCACAGGCCAGCGGCACAGTTTGGGGGGGGGGGGGGGGGGGTGTGTGACACATAATGTTTTCTGTAGTTGGCTAGAAAGACACCCTAATTGGATTGTAATTAGGCCAATATATTAACTTTTATTAACATGACCCTTAGGTGCTGTGGGTAAGAGTATTGAGAGCTTTAATTAAGGTTTTATTTGCAAGATATGACAGCCATCTGTAATCTAATAGCCAGTGAAATGCTCTGTGTGGATATCTGTTCTGGTGGATTGCACCTGCACCTGTATGAGATAATTTGTATCATAGACCGCCCCTGGCTCTTTCTCACCACTCAGGGCGTCTTTCCCCTGATTGGTTCGGGAATCCAGCTTGTGTGTCAATCAAATTAATTTACAGTGTCGTAAACTTTTCACAATTTTGCAATTAGAAGTACCTACAGCAGCATTAAGTTTTGACCAACTTAACAAACTTACCCGTAGTCATTATTTGAAGAATCCTCATACACCGTTACTGGCTAAACATAGACTATCTGGCGCTGAATCGTCAGGAAGGGAAACCACCGCGGTACAACAAGGGCAGCTTCAACCCAGTCCTCTCTGCTGCCAACTTACTGTAACTGTAACTCTCAGCACCTTTTGTAGGACCTGCTCCCCCTGCTCACTGTGACTCACTTGGCCTGTATTCACCCAAGGTGCACTGTCACAGTGCAATGCCTCTCTCTCCCCACCGCCCCTGCCTTATCCCCCCGTCTCCCCCCCCCCCCCCCCCCCCCCCCGTCTCCCCCCCCGTCTCCCTCCTGCTGTCTCTCTATTCCTCCCTTGCATTATTACTTTGTGATAATCACTTTGTGTTCACTCTCCCTTACATTAACACGCACTCTGTCTGGCGTTCACACTCTCTCTGAGTTGTGGGAGAGCTGCCAGCGATGCAGCATGTCCGGACAGGCGGGGGGGGGGGGGGGGGGGGGGGTGTGTGTGTGTGTGTGTGTGTGTGTGTGTGTGTGTGTGTGTGTGTGCCCTGTCTGCGCGTACAGACAGGGGTCATCTGTGTTTGAATTACCGCTACTGGGGGGGTTGGGGGTAGAATTATCAACCCAAGAATTACACAGGAATGTCTCCTCGCTCTCTCTCTGTCTCCGTGTCTCTGTGTCGTCTCTTGAACTAGTTTATTTCCCAGCTTTACGACACAGCTCTTGAAGTGGCTCTATGTAATCTCGCTTTGACGACACAAGCGGCTTCGCTTGCCGTTGTCTCGAGTGGGAGCTGTCTGCGCGAGGAATTCCTACCGTCCCATTTGATGAATTGCGGATGTTTTCTTTTTTTCGTTTCTTGGGGCCTCAGGAAAAAATGCATTTGACGCCGCCACACAGGGGTGCTTCAGATTCATTCACGGTTCATATGACAGTACCTGCCCCCCCGCAAAAAAAAACAAAACAGATTTTGATATTTTTGGGTTAGGCGTGAATCGCTAATATTTCCCCGAGGGGTTGGTAACGGTGGTGCAGGAGGAGCATAAATCAGCATGACGTGGTTAAAAGCGGTGCCATGTGTCTAGACATGCCCCATAATCACCACCGTCGGCAACAATAACAATTCATCAGCGCAGATGCATGACACATTAAGGCCCCCGTAAATCCCCACGGTGATGATGAGCCGATCCATCAACGGAACCACTGCAGTTCTTCTTCCGCACACCCAAATCACACCGCCCGTGTTTATTTTTACCCGATCTTCCTTTGTATTATTTCACCTAGGAATGACAGTTTTAACGTTGTCTCTCGCCCCCCCCCCCCCCCCCCCCACCACCACCACCACCACCAGGGTGTGGCGTGAGGCCAGAGACCGCATCGTGGGCTTCCCGGGGCGGTTCCACGCCTGGGATCTCAACCACCAGTCGTGGCTGTACAACTCCAACTACTCGTGCGAGCTGTCCATGGTGCTGACGGGCGCCGCCTTCTTCCACAAGGTGAGGCCACGGGGAATTGTATTTATTATTTATTTATCTTATTTCATTATACAGGAAAGTATTAAAGGTAACAAAGTTACAATTTGAAACGGGCCTGACTCAGTATAAAGCTGATTTTCCAGCAGGTTCCTGTTCTGGAGCACATATAACGTATAACAGGAACAAGGCACATCACACGTCACATTGACATACAGCACATAACAGGAACATAGCACGTCAGACACCAGTAGGACCATCACATAGACACCAGACCGAACACATACAGTGTTCTGTAAACAGTCAGTGTGCAAGTATATGGAGGACTAACAGTTTGTATGCCTTTTTGCGCTGTGTGATTGATTGTTATGCTCTAATGTGTAGGCCATTGTACCAGAGGGTAAGATCTTCTTTTTTTTTGGTCAGGAAGGCTGAATTGTGTGTTGTTGTTTTTTTTGTGTGTCTCGCTGTGTCCCCCTCGCCGCCCGCAGTACTACGCCTACCTGTACTCGTACGTGATGCCCATGGCCATCAGGGACATGGTGGACGAGTACATCAACTGTGAGGACATCGCCATGAACTTCTTGGTGTCCCACATCACCCGCAAACCGCCCATCAAGGTACGCTGGTCCTCGGTCTGCTGTCACTGCGGGGCTGCATGCACGTGTTTTCTTTTACTTGCTAACCAGACTTTGTGATTTATCCAATGAGTGGCTGTTTTATTTCAACGTTCCTCTGGTAATGAAGTGTTGTAGCTCACGGGCATAATATTCTAACAGCTTTAGGAAAATGAAGATATTATAAATAACAACATATATATATACTTGAAAGGATAGAATTCACAGAATAAAAAAAGAAAATACGACTAGCCTAGCGTAGCCTAGCAGTAACAGAGTTCATTGTAATCCAAGTTCATAGACAATAACCGTCCATGAATGAAATGAGTGTTCAAAAGGTTCAGTTAACAAAATCACGTAAGCGAGTGAAAGATGTACAAATGATTCACCGTATTCAAGTTTCTCCACGGCAGAATATCGCTTTGATCGGCATGATCCGATGAGGTCATCAACCAAACAAAAAAAGAATCTCCCCAACATGCCTGTTAATGATTTGGTTAAACTTTGCATATCTGCAACACACACACAATGCAAAACCTTTGGGTTCGGAAATGGAACCCCCTTCGTGTATAGTCGTCAGATCTGTCTTGTTCTGAGCGTACTGTACTATTCCTCCCCGGCTCAGGTGACGTCTCGCTGGACCTTCCGCTGCCCCGGCTGCCCGCAGGCGCTGTCGCACGACGACTCGCACTTCCACGAGCGCCACAAGTGCATCAACTTCTTCGTCAAGGTGTACGGCTACATGCCGCTGCTCTACACCCAGTTCCGGGTGGACTCTGTGCTCTTCAAGACGCGCCTGCCCCACGACAAGACCAAGTGCTTCAAGTTCATCTAGCCGGCCCCGCCCCCCCTCCCCCCCAACCCCCTTTGGCCCCGCAGAGGGGGTGGGGGGGGGGGGGGCAGGGCGGGGCAGACACGTCTCAGCGCCTGAGGTTTTCCACCGCCGAAGAAAGCACACCGGAAGTACACGTGTACGCGTGTGTGAGAGGCCTTGACTCGGGAGACATAGACGAGGGGTTCCTCTCTTGTTTCACGAAGCCGTCGTTTGAACTGTGCTCTGACTGCCGACTGAAAAGCCGACGGGCAAAACTACCTAAAGTCAAAACTGCTACATAGGAAGCCAACGCAGGGGGGCGGAGCAAAGGAAAGCAAGTCTTTCGGTTTGTTGTGATTTGTGGCCCTTCCCCCCCCCCCAACCCCCCACCCCTCCCTTCTCCCACTATCAACCACTACAGATCTCATTCGCACCACTTAGACGAGCCGATGGGCAGCGAACGCTCTGTTGTTGGCCGGTGGCCCGCCTCCACGTGCGACCTGCGTGGACAAACACTGGCGCTAAACGCTGATGGAACGGACTGATTGACAGCGGCGATACGTTGTGTCTCCCCCCCCCCCCCCCCCCTCCTCCTCCCCGGGGGAAACGTTTCCATTTGGGAGAAGGAAACGGTGTGATAGGCTGCTATTGCACTTAATTCACCCCCCCCCCCCCACCCACCCACCCCATTATAGATATACATACTGAACTTAAATGATGTACAGGAAACGAGAGAAGCACTGATGGTCAGAGGTATTTTATTGAACATTGAATTTAATTTTTTTTTTGTATGGTGTTTATGTTTAATTATCTGAATCGTTTATGTGGAAATTACATTTCCCCCACTACGCCTACCAAGAGCTGTGCGTTACACTCTGTACATTACACAGATGGAATATGTGTAATGTAAAAATGGGACGAATAGACATGAACGCCCAATGGTCTTATTTGTTTTTCTACGTGGTCCTGAGAACATACACTCAACTAGTATTAGGAAAAAAAGAAAATCCATTTCACCTTCTTGCCCAGCCTGAAAAGCTAACTTTTTTTGAAAATCATGTTAGCATCTAGGTCTCTGTCAATCAATATTACTGTTTTTGTCCTAAGTTAATATATGTATATATAATAGGACCTCTTGACGCTCTTGACGTCACGACAGCCGTTAAGTACACCTGCCAAGATCAAAGGAGTCAACACTAAAAAATATATATTCAATCAATTATCCGTTACATATGAGACACTCAGAAGCAGAATCGTCACTTTACATTGTTCGGATTCTTTTTTGTAATTGTTTTTATACACCATTGCTCAATGAATGTTTTCTTTGCCAAATAGGTACGCCATTTGTTGGTAAACAGTGGTTTTTGATCTGGGTACTCAATGTGAACGTCTTTTCTATGTACGTGTGCAGCAGTACGGTACAGCACCTCTGGTACAGTGTGCTGGTGACCCCCCCCCCCCTCCCCCCAGGGGCCCACTGGCTCCTTCACCGTAGCAACACGGACAAAAACCCAAAAACCCATGGTGTCTGTATATTTCGTGAATTTATTTAAAAAAAACAGAAAGGAATCTTAACTTGGAAGATTCCCTCTGCAAGAAAATATTATTTTCTTTAAATAAAACAAACACATGCAATACTACGAAATGAATTTGCAATACTTAGAAATAGTTCCTATTCTCCTGTGTGTATCCCTGGAGTCGACGGCACCCCCTCTGTGCAATTAATTGAAGCGCCATGGAAAACCAATCTCGCCCCTGTGCTGTGGGAAATGTGGCAGGACGACAAAGACATGCCCAAAAAAGGGCAGGCTTCCTGCAGGACCAGACTCAATAAAACAAGTCTGCTCTAGACGACACATCCTGACCCCCCCCCCCCCGATAATCTATCACTTGGGTTGCTCCAGGACCTCATTAACGGCACCGCCCTCAGGCCCGGGGCTCGGGTCAGCTGATGTCATAAAAAGGTGCAATTGATCTTAAAGTATTTAGTCCTTTACTGTTCTGCCTCTTGCTCCTAAAGGAATGGTGGCACAGCTGGTTTTTCATGGCTGCGAGCCATGGAGGGGGAGAGGGGGGTCGTGGGGTGGGGGGTTAGAGGGCCACAGACATTCTGTGGAGCTGTGAGGCCACTGGCCCACCACAGGGGCTGGTTCCACGGCTCTGTTGGGGGGGGGGGGGGGGTCCACCTGTAAAGGCACTGCCCTGCCACTGCACCATGCCAGCCTGATATGGAAAGTGTAACAACACGCCTGAATAAAGACCGGATGAAATGAAAAATAAACAAAATAACTTGAACCTCGATTAAAAAAGGAAATCACGTTTTCTTTGACTCCATGAAACTCGTTCAGAGACTAAACGTATCAGTGTTACTTATGCACCTGGCTCCAACGACGAGGCCAAACGGTTCATTGAACGGTTTTCCCCATAACCTAGGGTTCAGGGGACGACGGGGCCATGGGGAACTTGAGGCCTCTATAGGGAGGATACAGTAAGGGATGGTTATAGCACCCCTAACCCAGAGGACGTGGGTTAGCTCTGACACCACTGTAATGGAGGGCGGGGCTAGCTCTGACACCACTGTAATGGAGGGCGGGGCTAGCTCTGACACCACTGTAAGGGAGGGCGGGGCTAGCTCTGACACTACTGTAATGGAGGGCGGGGCTAGCTCTGACACCACTGTAAGGGAGGGCGGGAGGAGGGGTTAGCTCTCTCTTGACTCAGTCGATGGCTGTGCTGCTATACACCCCAACGACACCGTTAGTTTGTGTGTGTGTGTGTGTGTGTGTGTGTGTGTGGCAATTTGGCCACTCCCCCATGCATCTGTTTCTTCCTAAATAGCAGACGTTAAGAGCATGGTCTTATTCAACAATAGACCAAAAAAGGATTTCATCTAAAAAAAGCTTTTCTTTCTATCTTTAACTCCCAGACGGACGGTATTACTGTCTATCTAGAAAGCGGCATGTCCTCAAGTCCTCGTGTCACTCACACTGCAAACCAAGTAGAAAGTGTAGAAGCTCTGTCGGCAGGGCCGTCTCCTGGAGGAACACGGCTGTCAGAGACGCTGTACAGGTCTGTGCATTACTTCCTCCTGAACGGGGAAGCGCCGTGTTTCTACATGACCAAGCATGGATGGATGTCTGGCCTGTCAGGGGGCGACCAATCAGAGCTCCCCATCTGGCAGTACACACACACACAGACGCACAGCCGAAACACACCAGAATCCACAAGTATGTAACAGCGGCATGCAAGGCCAGTGTCCTGTACCTTTGTTGGCAGGGAGAAGACAAAACCACCCCCGCCCGTGTGATTAAAGTGATGTCAGATGCATAGTTTTACAAAAAAAAATAAAGAATGGCCAAAAAAACAAGTGTCACACGTGTCCTACAAACACAACCCTGAAACCATTTCCAACCTGTTGACCTGTCGTTTCACGGATAAAAAATTTAAAAAGAGAAGCAGAGTGGTACAAAACAAAAAAAGCCTATCGGATCGGACACTCTCCGGGCTGCATGTAAACACATTGTATCATAAAGCACAACTTGTAACGCAATAGAAGCTGCAGCATATTACAGGCCACGTTTCAGAACAGTCTTTAAAAGCATTGACGGCTGGTCGGCGGCTGTGGCTAATAGAGAAATGTGTGGTATGCTGGTATCAGCCCCCAAGTCCACGAAAAAGCCTGGTAGAAATGGGGAGGAGTCCCGGAGCGCGCTCTTTGGTCCATGATACGGACGGAAAAAACCAACAAACCAAAACGTTTGACTGTGATTCAGCTGGAAGTCGCCTAATAAAGGTTCTGTAAACAGGTACATGCAATTTCAAGGTCGTTGGAAAAAACACACACACACACACACACTCGCACACACACACAAAAACAGTTGCATTTTGGTTCTGTCCTTTCGACGAGTGGATCAAGGTCTATTTCCCCCGTCGGCTCCCCCAGGTGAATGTCATTCCACGTCGGCGAGAAGCCCCCGGGCTGAGGCTTCACCGCTTCCATCCAGAAAGCCCACCTGTCAATCCCAGCATGGCTGGCCGAGTTCGACAGTTCCTCTAAAG
Source organism: Micromesistius poutassou (assembly GCF_964030765.1). Classification (NCBI taxonomy): domain Eukaryota; kingdom Metazoa; phylum Chordata; class Actinopteri; order Gadiformes; family Gadidae; genus Micromesistius; species Micromesistius poutassou. The sequence goes on from NC_140289.1 coordinate 7,769,176, forward strand.
CAACCCCCCGGTAAACCCGGGAAGACGGGCCGGGGGGCCTCGCACACGGACCTACCTTAACCTCCATCACCACCACACACCCCCCCCCACACCCTAACACCTCCTCTCACACTCACACCACACAACGTCCATCCCTGCGGACTAAAAAAAGGTACTTCCAGCTCCGCCCCCCCCCCGGGGAGCAGACCCACGTCGCCCCCCCCCCCCCCACTATGTGTCGGTGAGGACGTGCCAGTGGCAGACCTGCTGGCCCTCGGCCTCCTTCATCTGGCTCCAGTGGGCCTGCTGCTCCTCGCCCGTGCTGTTGAGGCCCAGCGACACCCAGCCCAGCTGCTCCCGCGGCCGCATGCTGCTGCGCCGGCAGAACACCGACACCACCAGCGACACCTCCGACAGCTGGAAGAGGGCCACCTGGAACACGAAGCTCTCCTTGTAGGTGGGGTTGGGCTGGCCGCGGCACACGCCCGTCTTGCACTTGGACATCTCCTTGCCCTTGGAGTCCAGCATGGTCAGCTTGACGTAGGTGTCTGTGGTGGCGGTGGTGGGGGAGCAGGGGGCGAGGGAAGGAGCAGGGGGAGAGAGTATGATGAGAGGCTGACCTCTAGTGGTGAGGGTTAGGTACTATGGGAGCTTGCACACATTGGGATGTGACTTCTGTGAATCTTAGATGATGTATTCCTATAAATGTTGATGATAACCTATACCGTAAATGTTTTTCTTTACTTGGCCCTAAAGGCTGAAGTACATCAGAGTCATTTGTGAATTGACCTGGATATATATATCTACCAGTGAGAGTTATGTGCTATACAATTGTATAGAGCATGTAGAAACCAATGCAAATATAGAATCAGAATGTATTGCTACATTAACAATACAGACAAACATTTGGACAGAAACTGCTGAACGAAGGAGGTGGACAGAGGGCTGGAGAGATAGATTGAACGGTTCAAAGTCCGTGGGAACAGAAACAGAACAAAGAAGCAGGCTCAGACTCACCTCTCATGACATAGAGCTGGCCTCCTACGACGTGCTTTATACAACAAAACAGGCCGTCTGTGACCCACAGCACACAGCACACACACACACCACACACAGCACACACAGTGTAAAGAACAGGGAGGATCAGAGAGAAAAGGGGTGGAAAGTTAGAAGAGAACAGGACTCACCATGCAGGGATCAAATGTGTGTACGTTAAGGGGTACTACAGCAATACACACACAACACTCACAAGTTCCTTGTCCATCACCAGAGTAATCTCTCTCTCCAATCCATTATATATATTATACAGCTGTGTCCTGTTCAGGCTTGTCCTGCTGTGTTAGTCTGTGTTGGTCTTGGTTGTCTCCACGGTAAAGTTTGTAACCTTTTTTTGAGTTCTCAAAGTGGATTTTGGAGTCTTTCTTGCCTACATGCCTTTTTCAGAGTTATTTTTATGAGTTTGCCTTTTGCCCTCTTCTGAGTTTTTCTTGTTAGTAGGACCAGTAAAAATACTTTTCTTCACTTTCATGTCTTTGCACTTTGGTCCCATTAGCGCCCGCCTAGCAGCGTTTCCCTCAAAGAATGTATAAAGGTGTCCAAAGTGTATGGGCAGGTCTCGGAAGGCAGCCTGTGTCAAAGCTGGAGGGGTGTGTGTGTGTGTGTGTGTGTGTGTGTGTGTGTGTGTGTGTGCGGGGGGGTCAGAAAGTGCAACCATCCCACTGTCGCCCCATCCCACTTTGTTTTTTTTCTCCGAGATCCGGTTAAACCCTTGCGGGCGCTCACTCACCCGTGGGCTTGTCGGAGACGGCCGTCTTAAAGTGGCTGCCCTGGATGACCTCTGCCGACAGGCGGCCCGTGGACGCGTTGTACACCAGCCCCAGCAGGATCTCGGGGGCGCAGGACTCGCCCGTGGAGCGGTACGACAGCGCGCCGGCCGAGCGGGACACGCTCACCAGAGAGCCACAGCCCTGCACCCCGACGGAGGAAACACAAGCGAGGGAGAGACCAGAGGAAGAAGCAGCGTGTGGTGTGGGTTAATGCGGAACCGTGGAGTCCTCCACTCGGGAGGACGGCGGACAGATTTTAGACACAAGTCGTTCGTCACACCTCGGGGTGCTGGGGAGGAACAATTCAAGGTTCAACAATAACCGGCCTCCACCGTGTGAAGCCTGGGATATTAGGGAGGAGCGGAGAGAGAGAGAGAGAGAGAGAGAGCGGGAGAGAGAGTGTAAGAAAAAGAGAGAGAGTGAGAGTGGATATTATCCACTAAAGTCAAGGCAAAAATACAACCCCTAAAAAGGGAAAAAGGAGGACTCAAAGTGACAAGAGGCACATTATCTGCACTACACATTAGATAACGTCACGATATTTACAGCACGTGGCGATTTAACCCAAAGAAAAACACTATGCATTTCAACGTCGTTTTACGTCAACACAGCACATTCCTCCGTACCGTGAGCTCGGAGCCGGGCTCCAGCGTGACGGGCAGCGCCATCTTGCCCTGCAGGTTGAGCTTGGTCAGGTAGAAGACCTTCTCGCCCAGCACGCGCTCCTTCTTCATGCGCTGCACGCTGTACAGGCGGAAGCGCACGGCGTGGTCCACCAGCGCCTCGGCCGTCAGCCGGCTGAACTTGAAGGTCTCGGTGAACACGGGGCAGGGCCCCCGCTGCACGCCCGTCTTGGCCCGCTGCTTCTTGGTGGGCAGCAGCACCAGGTGCACCTGCCACGCCACGTTGCCCGCCTGCCGCGGCGGCGGGATGTCGGTGGCGGCCGTGACGGTGACGGCCAGCCACTGCTGGCCGGCGTCGTACTCGAAGGCCACGTCCAGCGTGCCGTACTTGGCCAGCGGCTCGGGCTCGTAGAGCGCCGGGAGCCGGGGCCCGGAGCCGTCCTGGAGAGGAGGAGGAGAGGGGGGAGGGAGGGAGAGGGGGGGGAGAGAGGGAGGGGGAGGGGGGAGAGAGGGAGGGAATGGGAGAGAGAGAGGGAATGGGGGAGAGAGAGTGAGAGAATGGGACGGGGGAGAGGGAGGCGGGGGAGGGAGAGGGAGGCGGGGGAGGGAGAGGGAGGCGGGGGAGGGAGAGAGGGGGAGAGGGAGGGACGGGGGGAGAGGGAGGGAGGGAGAGGGAGAGAGGGAGGGAGAGCGAGAGGGGGAGGGGGAGAAAGCGGGGATAGAGAGGGAGACGGGGAGGGAGTGGGAGAGAGAGGTCGGGTACGAAGCGATGGAGTAGAGGTCGAGAGAGGGAAAGAGGGAGAGAGAGGGGAAGAGGGAGAGAGGGGAAGAGGGAGGCAGGTAGGGAGTGGGAGAGGGAGGGGGAGAGAGGGAAAAAGGGATAGAGAGAGAGGGAGGCGGGGAGGGAACGGGAGAGAAAGGGGGGTAGGGTGCGAAGCGACGGAGTAGAGAGAGCGATAGAGAGAGAGAGAGATAGACGGGAAGAGGTCGAGAAGGCAGAGAGACGAAGAGAAGAAGAGCGAGAGAAAGGGAGACAACCACTTTGTGTTACACAACAATGAGCCCTGTGGTGAAATGTGACCTCGGCAGTGGATCTCTGCACCACAGCAGAACACGGCTCATCGCCTTGATGTGTGTGTGGGGGGGGGGGGGGGGGGGTGGGGGGTGGTCTTGACCTCACCTCGGGGCCCAGCACGGCGGTGCTGTCGCTGGGCACGTCCTCGTCATAGCCCTTGTTGAGATAGCTCTCCGTGTCCTGGTCCACGCTGGCCTCGCTGGAGCAGCGCTCCGGGGACGAGCCCCCCCTCCCCCCGCCGCCGCCGCCACCGCCCCCCCGTCCGCCGCGGCCCGAGCGCGTGCGGGAGCCCGAGTGGGACAGGCGCTCCGGCGTGTTCTGGTACGGCGGCGGCTGGAGCTCGTTGAGCGGAGACTCGCGCTTGATCCTCTGGATGCGGTTGGCTGTTGTTGTTGTGGTCGGGTGTGTAAGCACAGAGACGGTGGGGGTGAGGACGGCGATATGAGGGCTTTTCCTCTGCCACAGGATATAGGCTACCATTAGCTTCATTGAGAGATAGAGGGAGAGGGAGAGGGAGAGGGAGAGAGCGAGGTGGGAGAGATAGAGAGAGAGAGGGAGAGGGAGAGGGAGAGAGCGAGGTAGGAGAGATAGAGAGGGAGAGGGAGGGAGGCGGGGGGGGTACTACTAGGCTGTAGCAGAGCCTATAGGACCTAGGCGGAATTGAAAATCGGATTTCACAATGGGATTTCAATACGTCTATTTTCTATTGTGTCTTGTCTACACAATATTGAATTAACGATGCCACCTTTTCCAAGAACTTCATTGTTCGGATGAAATGTTTTAGCTCGGCTTGTGTCTTCCCACCGGTACAATCTTTACTAGTGTGGGCCGAGTTTGTGATGACTGTGAGCTAATTACGTGCTTACAGACCGCCGCCTCCAGCAACATGATGGGTCCAACCGAACATGAAGCCTGAGAGAGTGAAACGCCCCGTCCACGATGACTTGAGCTCGCCTGCCACCAGATCTATCTTTCTATTATACATCTAAAGTCTGATTTGTGAGACTAGCTGCTTTCAAAATGCTCCATTCCTTAGATCATTGAATCAATTCATTTTAAAATTGCTCTTATTTTAGTTATATTTCCATGCAAAGCCTTTGCAACAGCCCCCTTGACTCCTCATGATAGGACGGTGCACTAGTGATGGAGGCTGTGGTTCTCACCGTGGCCACTCGAGGCCTCACTGCTGTAACCCTCCTGGTCGGCCGACTGTTTGTGTTTGTTGTCCCATGCAGACACCGGCTTCTGCGGGATCTGGGCCTCGGGGTCCCGGTCCTCCTCGCTGTCCGACACACCCCCTGCTGGACAGACGCGGAGGTGAGCTGTATTTTACACCCGATACGCCCGTACGCATATCCAGAGAGATGAGCAGAAAGGGAAGACGCAGGTGGAGGGAAGAGGTACAACAACACTTTTGAACAGAGTGTTCAGAGTTTTCAGTCAAGTGGTGTGAAGGTCAGGGCTCGGAAGACAAGTATGCAGAAATCCGAGCTGTTTCTGAAACATCTGCGAGTGAGCTACATTTGTAAGGAGATTGGTTTCAAGCTGTTCACTCGACACCAAAACCTCGATGCCAACGAGAAAGTTAGCTTTGCCTTCATTACTGCTGCGCATAAATAATACGTAACAAACAACACAAAACAAAGATAGCGTTTCAGATTCCATGAGTGTTTGAAATAAAACACAGAACAAACTCCCTTCCCGACAACACAGGTATCATCCGAGGCTCCCCTCCCCACCGTATTCACGTTGCCATGACGTTAGCCCCCCTCAGCCCCGTGAAAAAACCCAAGCCATCAAATGATACCCGGAAAAGTCCACGTTCTATCCGTTATTAACACTGAGGTCATGTATTTGACGAGCTGTGAGGAGCTGTCGTGAATGCGGTGTAAGGACTGAAAGAAGGGAAAAAGAGCAAAGAGCAGCCAGGGGACAGCGGCCGGAGGGCGGCAGGGAGCACCTAACCTTTCCCCGCCTTCTTCTTCTTCTTCTTGATTTTCTTCTCTTTTTTCTTCTCTTTCTCCTCTTTCTCTTTCTTCTTGGGCTTCTCCGAGCTCTCCTTGGCCTTCTTCCTGAGAGACTTTTTCTTTTTCGTTGGCTGCTCCTCCTCCTCCCCCTCATCCTCCCCTTCCTCTCCAACCTGTCCTTGATTAGTCTTGTCTGGTTCCTCCTCCTCCTCCTCCTCCTCCCCCTCCACCTCCTCCTCTCCCTCCTTCGCCTGTCCAGCCGTCTCAGGGGTCTCCTGGCCAGACATGCCCGCCTTGTGTCCGTCCTCCCCGGCCTTGAGGGGGGACTCTCCGTCCTTCTCCTCCCCCTGGACGGCGTCCTGCAGGGCCTGGAACTCGGCCTCCTTCTCCTGCTGCTTGGCCCTCCGTTCCTTCCGCTTCCTCTCCTTCTCCTCTTGCCACGCCTGCTGCTCCGCCTTCTTCTTCTCCTCCTCCGCTATCTCCTCCTCCGTCTGCTTCACCCGCCAGCACCCGTCGCGCCACTCCCACTCCTGCTGGCTGTTGCTGCCGACGTTCTCGTCGGCCCCGGCAGAAGAGGAGGCGCCGGCATCCGCCTGCTGGATCCCCCAGGAGCCCCCGCGGTCGGCGCTGGCCCGCACCTTGCGGTTCCCCGCCTCGCCGCCTCCGCCGCCGTCCTCGCCCTCCTCCTCCTCGTCCTGCACCTTGCTGATGATGGTGCTGACCTGCTCCGTCAGCTGGTCGCTGACGTTGTAGGTGGCGTCGCTGACGGCGGTGGCCAGGTCGTCCACGCGGCTGCTCACCGAGTCCAGCAGGGAGGTGATGTTGACGGTGGGCAGGTTCTGCTGGAAGCTCTTGAAGAAGGCCATGGTGAAGACCACCCCGCCCGCCCGCCCCCTTCGGCCCCGCCTTCGTGGTCGTCGCGGTCGTCACCCGGCAACGGGCTGTAGCGCGCGCTGGTCGAGCATCACGGGTGACCGAGGTGCAGGCCGGCGTCGCCGCCTGGCATCGGCATGCCTTACGTCGCTGTGTGCGTACGTTTGAAATTAAAACATCAACTTATAGGTTCGTTCCTACAACTCACACACAACGTGAACTTTTTAAAAACACATTTGAAGCATTTTGGTGATTTACCGTAAATAACGTGATCGCTTTAGAGTGTATTTCCATTGCATGCGGAAATCAAAATCAAAAGGAAACAATAGACATCCTGAAATCATAAGGTCCCATTAAGTCTAGCGTGAGAGCCCCTCCCTGTTTTTGAGTGGGCGTTGCCATCAGAGCCACCACCAGTGGAGTGGAGAGGAGTGTGTGCGGGCACCTTGTTGGTCCCCTGTGTGGCTGTCCAGAACAGTAAGGCTGGAGGCACTCTGCGCTGACAGCTTGTTGCTGAGGTAGACGAAAAAGATCAGCATCAGCACCGCAAAGGCGACGAGGGAGGACAACGCGCCAAGCACCTCGGGAGAAACTGAGGAGGAGCGGAGGAAGAAAGAGAGCGTGTAAGAAAGAGAGAGACAGAGAGAGAGAGGGGGAGAGAGAGAGGTTTGAGATAAGGTGGACAGACACATATCAGCACAGAATAAAATTAGAAGAGAAGAGGGAATATTATACAATTGATGGTCCTGCTAATGTCTTTGACAACCCAAAGCGATCTCTCGGAAATAGGCGCTCTGTTATTACATTACAAACCTAATAAACGGGATACACTCCTGAAACATTAGGCCCACTACACTCCTCATTTCCAAGCACTATATTAAGACCACTATCAAGGGGTCCAAATGCAGCACTCAAGTTTTGCTGTCCTCCACACTTTGACCTACTTGCATACCATTCATAATTCTGCATAATGCATGGCCGGTGCACTTTATTTGACTAGCGGTAATCCCATTTGTATAAAGAACGTCTCACAAATTAGACTAGCGGGAGCAAAGTTGGCTCCTTATGCAATCATGAGACAATCCAGTGGGTTTTCTCCTCTTCAAAGGGAAAATGGGAACAATCTCCATGAGTCTATGTAGGCCACACTTCATGTGACTATGTGGCCCCAGAGTAGCTTGTGTGTTTTTTTAACTGGAGCTCATCCGATGCCATTATCAATGCTGAAATGTTAGACAGAATGAAAAAAGTAAACACATGCATACGCACAACCAAACGCACACATTGGTTCTACACTTTATGCATCACAAAGGGCAGCTCAGACTGCCAATCAGATATTATCCAACATCAAACCTGTCTCAGTCTCTCGTACAGCCACACGGGTAGAGACGGTAAACCCAACACATATTTTGGCTGGACAGCCTGTTCTCGCCATGACAACCCACGGAGACGATCTAGGCTTGGCAGCGGACGCCGTCTGGTGCAAAGCTGAAGCTCCGGGAGCACCAGCAGTGCAGGACCAAAGGGAACAACGGAGGGAGGCAAGGGGACAGTGTGTCCGATTTAAAAACCTACCTTTCTCCCTGCTCCGTTATTGATCGGCGGATCAGAGAGTGGACAAGCTCCTATGTAGTCAATCCACATGAAACAAAGCCATCACATATTGGCACAGAACACCCCACCATCTCCGGTGAACAGAATAGCAGACTAGAGTGATCCGAAACTATTCCCCGTAGATCCGTGCAACAGTGCAGTAACTAGACTTCTGTCCAAACTGATAACGGACGGCTTTGTCACTCCCCCCCCCCTCACCTCCCTCCAACTACACACACATCAACATATCCCCCCATAACCGCCCACACCCTATCCACCCACCTCCCATCAGATCACTGTGAATGACGGTTCACACAAGGCCTCGCTCTCGGCATGTCAACACGGCTGAATAATTCAGGCGTCAGAGGTAAGGTGATCTCTGTCCCGTGCCTGTCAAGCAGCAGCAGGTGGGGGCAGGTACAGACAGCTCCCAGAGCCACTGACGCAGCAAGCACCACGCCATGTAGGAGGGGAGGGGGGGCAATGGTCTATGATTATTAAGCTCTGTAATCATTATCATCATCCACCTCCTCAGTATGCACGCCATCATCATCATCATCACACTGTAATTGTGATAAAGGGCTATATAAATGCACTTCACATATTCATATTAAAGGACACGCAAAGCCTTGTATAAATCTTGTCACAAACAGCATAACATGTCATGTTGGTGGTTATTTCAGGACTGCCGTTTCACTCTCCTTTTTCCCTGCTCTCCACACTCTCCTCCTTTCTATCCCTCTTGCCGGTCCTTTTTTGTACGTGAGCAGTGGACAGGAAGCACCCACTTGAGTTAAAGTGAGTGTATGTCTGTCTGTGTCTGTGCGTGCATGTGTAGGTGTGAGTGTGTGTGTGTGTGTGTGTGTGCGTGAATATGCGTGTAGGAGGTACCCATGGAAACGGTGTTTCTTGTTTATCCATAATTTCAGGACATGGACAAGAACCAGCAGATGTGTTTTTTTCTTTGGCATGTTTTTTTCTACACTGCAGAGTGGGAACCAACGCTCAACTTGTGACTCAGTGTGGTGCCTGGAAGCTCAACCTGGCTCCGTCTACAACTAGATGACAAACTTCAGTGTTCATCCTGAACGTGGGACTTAACACTGCCTCCAGAGAAATATCAGCTATTTCTGTCTTGTTGTACTCTTACCATTTCTGTTTTTCTGTTGAAAAAACGCCAATTAAATACCAGAGCGTACATTGCCCATCTTCGTCTTAGTGCACTTTCTCCTGAAGAAGAGAAAAAAATACCTACATGCCTTCACAATTCAGATAAAGGATAGAATTCCTGTTCAGATCATTGTTGTAGAACATCATGGGATATCATAATGTGCACACATCTTAAAATAAGTACAATTAGTGTACATTAGTCTTGAAGCTCAGCGTGGGCTGGTCTCAAAGCTTCTTGGCTTTGGGGGTATTTAAGACAAATGCAATCTGGGAATGTTGCTTACCGGGACCTCTGCCTTGTGCGAAACAAAGCCGACCCTAACCTCCCTTGCATAAATCATGACCTCACAGCAGCCTGCATCCCAGTGAAGTGTATTAAAACCTGATACGTCATGTATAATTCACACGCACTGCTGGCGGACGGACACTTTTCCATAGTATTTTTCATCGGGTGTGGCAGTTCCTCTACATGGACATAAGAGTTTGGACACTTTTTTACACTTTTTCACTTTTGATACATCGATTCTTTTTAAACCAGCATGCAAAATCAAAAATGGTACTTACATCCATACACATATAAATGAGCATACACATAATGGACCCTTTTCACAGAGGTGTCACGGTAGAACAAATGCAGGTGTCACTCATGACACCTTTACGTAACGGGTAATGGTAGTGTCATAGATATTTAGACGCCACATAGCTCTAGCTAAGCATTAAGAACTAACTATCTACTGACAATGAATTATTTTTCCTTCACATAGGTGATTCAGTTCATGTAGGCCTAAGACTAACGATCATACACACTCCTCTCTTGAGGATTTAGCAGCAATTATACTATAACTAACTAACTATAACTATCAAGATTAGTAGTAGACAAAACTTTTAGACAATGTAAATGTTATAGTGCTTTTTATCCAGGAACACAGCAGCTCACCTGATTAATTGTCTTTGTTTACAGGCCAGTCTTGGCCCTCCACTCATCTTCACTAGTCACTGCCAAGGTACGTAAAAGGAGCCCACCGATAATTAGTGTTATGAGCGACACCTGTGTTAGTCCTATTACAACACCTCAGTGGAAAGGGTCTAGTACACACATACCTACTGACAAGACATTAGAAAACAAACAAATATACAAACACAATCACACATACTGCATTTACCTCTTCTAGCACAGATGAGCTCATGGACACCACAGTTCCTCCCCCCTCCTAGGAGAATCCAACACACACACACACACACACACACACACACACACACACACACACACACACACACACACACACACACACACACACACACATGAATTCACACACACATCGAGACACACAAACATGCACACATAAACAGATAGCATTGTCAGTGTGTCAGAATTTACAATCTTGTTCACTGACCATATGGCTTGCCTGCAGGTTAAGAGGGAAACACACATGCGCTCCAATTTAAGTGGAACTAATTGGCAATGAGCAATTGAGCAAGCGTGTTAATCAGATATAATTTTTTAACAACCACGTCTAAATAGTGTTATGCAATGGGACCGCGGTTTGTGTAAGTGTAAGTGTGTGTGCGTGTGGGTGTGTGTCACATGTAAGTGGCTCATTGACCATTAAAGCACTGCAATTATAAACTTTCTGGATCATAGGCTGCTAAAGCTATTGATTGATATTGCTTGGAGAAAAGATAGCTCACATTAGAGAACATTCACACAACTTCAGAAGAGTTCAGAAACACTGTGGATATTAGCAGGGACACAAATAGACATGTCTGTCACAATCCGGTGACATTCGTTCCGGAACACTGTCGCCCGTTAATATGGCCCTACTGACGTCCATTTATGAAATTGTTTCCGGTATATGTCCACAGCTATGACGGAGTCTCTGACGGTGACAACAAACAACGTGAGGATGCACGTGATACACCTATGTAGACTAGTATCTTCTCTCGGAACGATACAAATAAAACATGTAAAGATACGGCAAAGCATGTACCGGAAGGTCCCAGTGTCCGTTAAGACGACGTAGAATGGTACGACAAAAATGTTTAAACATCCCTCAAGAGCTAAAAATTCCCCTGAATCCCGTACTAGCTCGTCTCCAAACATAGGATAGCCTATTGTGTTTAGGGGGAAATATCAAAATTAATGGTATTCGGTTCCATGACGCCTGCCATCAACGCATAGCATCATATCACTCCGTCGGTCGCTGTCCGATTCAGCACCGCTTCCCGCGCCCGAGCCCGCGCGCATCCCGTGAAGGCTTCCATAACATTCCTGTATCAGGACGGTCCTACTTTAGCATCGGGTGCTATCAGCATGCTCCGAGAGCCTCTAGATTCACCGTATTTCACCTCGTCTAAAACAACGTTCAATAAACGAGGTCTGTGAAATACAAAGCATAAACACTGTCCCATGCAAGTTACACAAGTCCCGCAGAACACCTGTGACGATGTACTCACCATCAATCGCCATGATGTTCTGCTCTGGACTCTACCAACGCGCGGGGGTGATAGAGAGAGGTCATTCGTGTGCCATTGGAAGGGATGGAGATAAAAATAACTGGTCTCGGAAACGGTGTGCGTGTGTGTGTGTGTGTGTGTGTGTGTGTGTGTGTGTGTGTGTGTGTGTGTGTGTGTGTGTGTGCGTGTGCGTGTGCGTGTGTGTATTTTCTCTTGGTCTATATATTTATAGAAAATATACACCAGACTTGTAGGTTGTAAAGCACATGCATTTTGAGATATTCAGGTTTTAGTTTAGTTGGCAAAAACCAGCCAACACAGCTTGTGTCGAACCTTTTGGTTGGTAGGTAGCCTATACGTCCCTTACTTGTGAAGTAGTATTGTATAAAACATTTTATTTTATTCTAAAATAATATCAAGCAAAATATCAAGCAAAAACAATAAGGAATCAAACTTGTTCACAAAGGACTATTTTAATGTATCCTTATGATTTTCTTTTTCAACAGGGCGAACGTCGAATGTCTGACTTAAACGAAGAACGCCATCTAGTGTCCACTTATTATTTATTTTACGACATACTTGGTGGACAAGTAGGCCTATGCTTGCTTTTATGAAAATAGGAAATTCATATTTGTATGAATACGTTGTTAAACATGCACTAGCCTGTGTTTACCACGTCTCTCTGCATTTTTTGATGCTGCTTTATCATTCATTCCGTTGTCGATAAATCGCCCTCTGCAAGACCTTGAATAGGTAACGTTATGTTCGGTGTTGTGCTCTCCAGGTCAGCCTTGGCTCCCTCCCATCTGGGAGCACTGATAAGATCCCCATGGTGATCAAGGAGACCCAACATCTCTTCTGCTCCTCCTTCCCCTGTGTCAGGGTGACAGAAGACATACCGCAGGCCAACTGCCTTCTGCTGCCCAGCACTCCGGTCTCCACTCTGTCTCCATGTTTATGATAGATTATGAAACTACTTGTGCTTTGATCTGACACCCTAGCTTGTGACTATACTTTGTTTCAATTTATAAAGTCTCCTTTAATAAAGCTGTAAACATATATTTATATATACGGGTTTGGCACAAAACACGTTTATCTAAAAGGGGGCGATTAAGTACAATGACTTCAGTGGAGCACCCTATGGGAGTGCCATTGAGGCATTGAATAAACAACCAAGATGGCTGCCGTTGATGTGTCCCAGGTTGTGCTGCTCTAAATTGGTTCTGGTCAATCCAATTGTGTCCAGAGGCCTTTTCACCTGCGCCCATTGCAAATCAAAAATGAACTGAGGGGATCCAGATTAATCTGGGGATGACAAATACAAATACAACAGAATACTGGATGAATCCCTTGAGATTAACAAATGAACATTCAAAAAACGGTGGGAGTGTGTGTGGATGATGGCTGGTTTAAGCAGCGTCACCTGGCAGAATCTGATTGGACTCTGGGGTTGGGTGAGGCTGCACACCTGTTGCGCATTAAGTAATCAGTGTGCACAGGTACAACCAGCCATCACCACCAGGGGCGCAGATGGGATTTTTGAACTGGGGGGGACCAAGCTGTCAGCAAATAATTTCAACTCAATAAGTTATTTTTGTGTAATTTGGGCTTTAACTAGCGCTCAAGTAGTTACTTTCGTAATAGCCTATGGGCCAATAGTTTGCACTAAAAAGCCATTGGAGAATTCTTATTTGAAATCATGGATAAACAACAGTGAACACTAGCCGCGTTTACATGGACACTTCTGTTCCGAATAGATTTCTAATCGGAATAGATCTATTCCTGTCATGCGATCCGAACGTACTGTATACATGGCATTTCCAAAAGTGGTAAGCGAACGTTCTGTCTCTCGCGCACACCTGACACATCTGGACCGGCGGCGACTTAATGGACGTGTTATCACTATTTGGCATTTTTATGTATTTTGTTGCCAACAAAATACATACTTTTTTTTTGGTCCTGCGTGCGCATGTCCAAAAAAAGGATGCGCGCGCAGATCCAAAAAAAAGGATGCGCGCAGGACCAAAAAAAACCATTTGTGCGCAGGTCCAATTTTTTTTTTTTTTTTTTTTTAATAATCTTTTTAAATAATTTTTTTTAATATAATTTTTTTTAATATTTTTTTTATATAATATTTTTTTTCATAATTTTTTATGAATGTATTATTGTTATTATTATTATAATTATTATTATTATTTTAACGAATGGCATAGCTTACTATACTTCATTCATGTTCATTCATGCAGCCCTATGGAAAAAAAATGTTTCCACAATCCACACGCTATTTCTATGCAGTTTCACACGTATGCATAATCTTTGACATCATAATATTTAACATGCGTGCCTGGTTGCTGCGGGGGAAAATCAGCTTTGCGCCGGGTGCTAGCAACGACACATGCGTCGGTGTAGAAAGTAAATTGCGCCGGGCGCAAGATAGGGCCCTTCTTCTGTTTGGCGCACATGGCTAATTTGCATACGCGCACAGGACTGTCGGAATGGGAACATGTCGGACTGGCAGCATGTAACCATAACAACGGCTAACGTGTAACGGTAACGGTGGTCCCGTTAAAATAATGTCAATGAATCAGCTCAAGCCTAACGTTATCTACAATCGTTGTTCTGGAACCAAATATAAGGATCTACAACTTGTAGGCCTATTTAATAAGCCTAGATTGTTCTGTGCTGTGTCCTGATTGGCTGAAGAGAAATAGCCACATCGTTGCGTTCTAAAACTGGACCTGGCGATTTGACATGTTCAATCTTTGGCGACTCCTTGCAACGCCTTGCGACGCCTTGCGACGACCAGTTCACACTGCTGCAACTTTTCCCCTGCGACGTTCTAAAACCGTCTCGTTGCAAGTCGTTGCGTCGCGAATCTTTGGTCTGAACTGGGCTTAAAGCCCAGCCCAGTACACCCGCGGACCCTGCTATAAGGTATGCATTACAAGATTCTACAGAATCTCACGCCAGTAATGTAATGCATTACTGAACTGGTCGTAGGAGACCATTCGGGAACCATCACCACACACACTCGGGAGATCTCCTGCATGGCATATAAATGGGATAAAACAATACAAATTGAGTTAGGTGTTCTCTTCATCCAGGCAGGTCCTCAGTATTAATACGTAGTAGGCCTAGTAGTAGTATAAATTGCAACAATAATTTTTAATTATTAAATGGATACAAGGCCCAGGTTCGTATGTTGGATAAAATATCCCTTTGCGAAGTAATTCATTTGTCACGCCTCTAAAAAAAAGTTTCTCCAATTCTTCTCCTTCTCTTCTTTCCCACCTCCACATGTCCACTTCAGAAGGGGCCAGCAAGTCTATCTGTGAAAGGATTAATGTGCTTGTTTTTTTTCATAAATATATTTATGAAAAAAAACAAGCACATTAATCCTTTCACAGATAGGCGTGGTTACCAACATAATTTATTCAGAGCAAAGTGGCTGGTATTCTGATGATCAACTCTTACTCTTTGGGTTATTTTACACTTGCATGATTAAAAGAAACTCTTTAAGTGCATATGGAATTTTACACTCCAAATTTTACTCTGCTGATTTTACTGTGTATTACCTTTGAGCAAAGCATGAACTTAAACAATTAAATATAGTAAAAGTAAACAAAAGTTAAAAGTAAACAATAGGAATGAACATGTGTTTAAAAACACACATACTTATACGTAAGCTACTTTTTGGCAAGACAACGTTTTTTCTCACCCTAACCCAAGAAATTCGATCTTATTTGCCGAAGACAGAACAGCAATCACTAAGCCAATCAGAGGCAGAGCAGGGCGGGTCATGCGACCGCCATGCAAGGAAAGAATCAAGTCAGACCAACCAAGGCCTAAAAAAACACGCCCACAATAACATTTCCGGTAAGTTTCTTCAACCTCTTCTTTTGCAACTGTGGTTATTATAGAGGAGGTATAAACAAGAATGTGCCAAATACAGCCTAATCCTATGGATCTAACGAAATGCGGAGTGGGGATGGAGGAGGAGGATGAAGAAGAAGACTGGAAGGCCACTAAAGCCTTCTTTGACAACTTAAAAACAAAAACACCGAGACCTGTAAGTAATTCCGTGAAAATGCAGTATGAGATATCAATACTGTTGACTTTTCATTAACATGGGGAATTCTTCTGCTTCTATTCAATGCCCACAGCCCAAACCCAAACATGCCGTGACTATAGCCGTCTCCTCCCGCACCTTATTCGACATGGTTTCTGAGAGAAAGCTCTATGAGGAAGAGGGGATCGAAAAGTACGTGGCCCATCAGATAGAGCATGAGAACGAGCCCCTCGCACCGGGCGCTGCCTTCCCCTTCGTCAAGGTAAAACCTAGGCCTATAGAAAGCTATTCCTCCTCAGAATTAACGACTATGGTAGATTAAAGGAAACTTACTATGTAAGATTAAACAACGTGATGCTTGATTGTTGATGACTGTAAATCTAGTATGTTTATCTTGTATTCATCATTGAAAAAACTAAAGCTGTGTTGTGCAAACTGGGAAGTTGACATGAAAAGCGGATCCCTTTTTGATTTCCCTGAATGTTTTTTTCGTCTCAGGCGGTTATGAACGTGAACTCAC
Source organism: Micromesistius poutassou (assembly GCF_964030765.1). Classification (NCBI taxonomy): domain Eukaryota; kingdom Metazoa; phylum Chordata; class Actinopteri; order Gadiformes; family Gadidae; genus Micromesistius; species Micromesistius poutassou. The sequence continues at coordinate 7,785,325 of NC_140289.1, forward strand.
GGTTGAGGGAGCTCTACCCAGAGAGCGAAGAGCTCTTCGACGTTGTGCTGATGACCAACAACCACGCTCAAGTTGGAGTCCGCCTCATCAACAGCATTAATCACCATGGTATAAATTAGTGGTATTGTTATACCCATCTAACAACAAATTACTTTGACTTGCCTAGTTCCAAAAGCATTACTCAGAGCTTTATGTTTGTGTCAGGATTGCACATCGAGAGGTTCTGCATGACTGGAGGCCAGAGTCCCATTGGCTACCTGGAGGCCTACATGACAAATATCTACCTCTCCAAGGACGCTGAGAAAGTCACGGAAGCCATTAAAGAGAGTAGGTGACACTGGTGGTGCTTTACATTCTTAAGAACCTGTCTGTGCAAGACACAGCGACTTTGGTGAACAAACAAATGAGCCCTGTGGAGCTGCAAAACAATAGCAAGCCTTGTTATTGCACATGCTGAAACCCACAGAAGATTGCAAAACCGTAAGGGAGCCAAAACGCTAACGGACGTCTTGTGTGTCGCTGGATCTTGCCGATAAAGAGGACGATGATGATAATAATTATACAAATTCATTGCAATTTTCTATAGCTTTTTTCACTACGTACAAAGGGCTTTAACATAGTGGGTGTGGTGGTCCTCCCCCGTCCGCCGTGTGTAGCAGCCATCGGGGTGATGCACGGCAGCCCGTATGCTCCGGAACGCTCCACACACACAGGCTAACGGTGCAGTGAAGAGGGGAGTGTTGTGGAGCATTGAGAGCCCTCTCCTCACCCTTCTCGCAGGCATCGCCGCCGCCACCATGTTCACCCAGACGTCCGGGAACGAGCTCAGTGACACCCAGCTGAGGGTGGCCTTCGACGGCGACGCGGTCCTGTTCTCGGACGAGTCAGAGATCATCGTGAAACAGGCCGGTTTGGACGTCTTCTTTGAGCATGAGAAAGAGTTTGAGAACACGCCTCTTGAACGGGTATTTCAAACACTTTTTTATTTACAACAAAATACTTACGTATTTAAGTATCGTGAAAGGAAATGTGAATCTGTCAGTGTCTCGATCAGTATCATATTGCTTTGATTTTGTACAGAGAAAGATAATGGCAATCATTTGCGATTTTTGTTTTTTGGTAATTGGTCCATCATAGAGTAAATCTGTTTTTAGATGTGTGCTTGTACACAGAACTCAAAATGCCAGGAGGTACTGGACAAAGCTCTTCCTCTGTGGAATGATAAACCATGGTTGTTCATGTTGCACATGAAACAAACTCTGTAGTGAAAGATATTCTTCTAAGAAGGATTCTTGGAAGTATTGAAATGAGTAATTGTATTTATTTTCCCTTATATCTCTCCCTGTCTCTCCCTCTCCGTCTTCCAGGGGCCACTGAAGTGTTTCCTGGAGGCCCTTGGCAGGCTGCAGAGAAAGTTCTACGCCAAGAACGAGCGTCTGAACTGTCCCATCCGCACATACCTGGTGACAGCCCGCAGTGCCGCCAGCTCCGGGGCCCGTGTGCTCAAGACCCTGAGGTCCTGGGGGCTGGAGATCGACGAGGCTCTCTTCCTGGCCGGGGCCCCCAAAGGGCCCCTGCTGCAGAAGATAAAGCCACATATCTACTTCGACGACCAGATGTTCCACATCGAGGGGGCCAAGGAGATGGGCACCATCTCAGCCCATGTGCCCTACGGGATCGGACAGAAGTACAACAAGGGGAAGCTCATCGAGCAGCCCGCTAAAGAGTAGGGATGGGAGGGCAATGGGGCGGGCTCACAGCACTTAGCACTGACAGCACAATACCACGGGTGGCTTTTCTAGGAGCATCTTTTTATAATTATACCTGGATTTTGTTACTTCGATAAAATATATGACATTCATTCTTTTACATTTAACAGTCTGATGCTTTTTCCGGTCTGGAACAGTATACACGCACACGGCTCACGGATAACAAAAATGTAACACTTGTTGAACCTCGTTTATATCATTATTAACTTTTTTAGCTTTATCGTACAGAACTTACCAGTGTAGTTCTGTGCATTGAAAACGTTTTGCGTCAATGTTCTTTTTATTATTGCTTGTTTACATTGTGTGTGTGTGTGTGTGTGTGTGTGTGTGTGCGCTCTATTTTTCAAAGGGAACTTTTATCACGGGTAGAACACTTATTTACGTTAGGAGCTATGCTGCTTTTGGCATGTTACTGTTGATACAAAAAAAATCTTTTCTACATCATATTGACATTTACTATACTATTCTGTATTCATATGAACTGTTTTTTACTCAGCACAAGTGTATTTTAATAGGCAGTTTCATTGAGAGTAGGAATATATATTGAAGCCATTACCAGCTATCACTCTATTTTGTTACACACTAGGATTGCAGTAGCACTTTTGTGCGTGTTTTCTGCACTCAAGGGCACATTTGCCTGAAACACACCAGTAGTTGGGTTAGCAAATTCTACCATACTCTCAATTTTGTATGTATGTATGTATGTATGTATATGATCATGGCGATTTTGTCTGTTAATCAGGTTTACGGAAAATAAAGGTTTGGAAAAAAATAAAAACTTGATTGACTGTAGTTCTTCAAACCTCGCTCCTATTTTTATCCAGTCTATGCTACACATAGATTTTCGGTCCAGTAGATGGCGCCACGAAACAAACAGGCAAAGGTGTATTTATTATAGCGGCCTTAGCGTGTTTTGCTCTAAATAGCCTGTCCGCGTAAAAAGTCTGCAGTAACGTGTATATTTTTGACAGACCATTTCCTCTCTCTTAACCTCTTGTGGGTGAATGGGGTTCGACCTGATGTTGTTTTTGTGTTATGTGGTGCATGTGCACATGCAGAAACTAGTCGCAGGAGGGCACTTGTGAATGAGACACGCGAGGCGGCAGCGTTCAGTCAGGCAGCCGAGTGTCAGCGTTCATCCTGTGAGCTCGGGCCGACTGACTGTTGCCATGGCTACTCAGTGCTGCTGACACCTCGAGAAGTGTGTAGGCTTGTTTCTAATATCATTAATAACGGTGGATTAGGTGCACAGGTAGTGGCATGCTGCTCATCACAGAGTTACTATAAATACACATGGGTAACGGTGTTGTCCGTGAGAAGCGATGCCAGGGAAGGAACCCATCTATGCTTGTGTATTCATCTTTTTGACAAGCAGTTTGCTCTATATCTCTTGTCACAAACATGTAGGTGGATGTTATTTATTTGGACTAACCATGTTTTTATGCTTGCACTGACCTCCTTAATATGACTGTCTGTCGCCGTATTTTTACATGAATTCTTTATCTTTTAGGGTGTCGATAAATTGCAATGTACAGTATATAGGCTACAATGTTAAATCAATAAATATAACATGCATACATCTTTGAAGTATATTTCCTCTGACCGACATGCGATAGAGACAGGAACATTTTGAGATATTGGGTTGATAATTTAAATAGGCTACATCTTAATATATGCATTATTTTGTCGCTGGCTGACACATTGGTATGAATTATTTATGCTGTGTACATGTTTTGGTAGCCTTAATTAAATAAAATGACTACTACTATGTGAATGTATGTGTGGCATTATATTTTCAAGCTTGTTGAGGTAGTTAAAATGTTACACAGTGTGTCTTAAACCTCAATGATTTCACGTTAAATTTGTCATAATATGTAAATATTAGACAATTTGTCTAAATGCGATTCCAATTAGAGATCCTGCTTAAGTGGGCCTACTGCCTAGTACTGGGTTTCTGTGAGTAACCTATACGGTGACTGTAAGCTGTTTATCTGCAGTCATCCATGATTAATTGGTTTGAAGTTTTTCCTTATGTAGGGTACACAGCCTCAGGAAGGAGATGTCATTGACATATACGGTATATAGGCTAATCCTTCCCGTGTGTGTGTGTGTGTGTTTGCATGTGCGCATGTGCATGCACCATGGAATTCCCCGGAGACCCACCTCTGCATGTTTGGAATCATAAAGTCTTCACTCTAGCCAGATCCTAATTTGACATAGTGATTCCGGGTAAGAAGGCCATCAGGCCCTGCCTCTGTAGCTATTGATTATGAACGAGAGGTATTAAAGTCTGCCAGGGTGGTACACAAACACACACACACACACACACACACACGCACACACACACACACACACACACACACGTCTGTCCACAGTAATTGATGGCCGCAGTAGAGATCTCAAACTTAAGATAATGTGCATATTACTGACACTGCAATTTGCCGGCATTCTCAAAACAGACCCACACACAACGTTATAAAGGGAAGCACAGGCTGCTGCATTCTCTGATGGAATGGCGTGCATGTCTTCACTCAGTGGTACATCTCGACGGGACATCCTAACCATCCTGAGAGGAGTGAAAAATCGCTTCTCGTAAAGATTTTGATTGATCTCCCCAATGTGTGTGTGTGTGTGTGTGTGTGTGTGTGTGTATGTGTGTGTCTGTGTGTGTGTGTGTGTGTGTGTGTGTGTTGGGGGGGGGCGGGGGGTGATGGCGGCGGGCTTGAATCCACCAGCACTTAGTCACCGTCACTTAATCTTCATAGCATAATATTTTGTGGGTGTGCTGAGGCGGGGGAGAAATATAGTTGTTTTTGCTCCGGTTAAGTCCGACGTTATCGTCTTTTTTCATCCTCGGACAGCAATAGATAAATTATGAGGGAATTGGCTAACCGTCATTTGTTTTGCAGGGGGCCTTTGGAGTAGTATTGAACCAACCGCGTTGTTCAATGGCTCACGTCGGATTGGATCGGAGGGACACACACCTCAGAGTACTCGGTTGTTATTTTTTTTGTCCACAGGAATCATAAAAGGAGAGGTGGGGGGGGGGGGGGGGGGGGGCGGGATCAGCTCTGACCTTCTGTCCACTTGGGGCCTCAACACAGTCAGCCACAGATGCAGACCCGGAGAAGAAAAGAAACCTAGCACTCAAGCCCTGAACAAACCCTGCCAATTACCCACACCTCTGCGCTGGGCTGCAGAAATCCATTTCAGCGCCATTACCCTCGGACGGTTGCAGCACGGCCAGCTCTCTCTCTCTCTCTCTCCCGTCTGTCTCTTCTTCTCCAGAGATAGAAATAGAGATTATTAAGGACATTCATCATGATTGGAGAAGGAGAAGGAGAAAGAGGTGGAATATCTGAAAATGCCAAAGTATTTGTATTTGAGCTGTAAGGTACCGTCCACATCTGGTGGCATCCTGAAGGGGTTTAGGAGGTGCTTGCGCAGCAGCGTCAGTCTTCCGTATCGACACCTTACATCGTCTAATGACAACCCAGGAGACTAGAGCAGTCTCGTTCACGTTCGTTGCGTCGGCCGCCGTTGCTGGTTCCAGCCTCATTTCCCACAAAAAAATTGGTTCTACAAGCCAACTGTGAGCTTGACAGGAAGTAGGATCTCCCTCAGGATGGATTAGTGTACATTCCGGAATCATACATCTTATTTAACTCAAACCCACTGTATGTGAATGAAGTCAAAGCTACTTTATGCGACAAAAGAGCCTACACTACTAATAACAGTCATCGCTTACAAAGGCTACTGTTTGCAAGCTACACTAACCACTTGTGAACTCCCGCTCACTCACCCCTCACCCCCCCCCCCCCACCCCCCCCCCCCCCCCCCCTGCCCTGTGACGAGTGACAGGGCTGTCAATAGCGTTGCATAACGTGGTTGAATATCGATGGATATTACAGCGATGCCCTTATAACCGTACTCTTCGTGATGTGACGAGTTTGCTGGTGTTGTAGGATGCAAAAATAACCCCTGTGGGAGATTAGAATGGCCTGTGATTATACTGTAGCATTGTCAAATGTGACGATTGTGGTTTTTAATTGTGGTCAAAAAATAATAATCTTTTGCCTGGAGAAGACCCAATAGGGTCGAAACGTTGCTGTGAATTTTAAGCTAAAGCAGTGCTGCGGACATTACATTTCTTTCATTCCAAAAAATAATGATCCCACCGAAGGGAAACATAGCCACCTTTAAATAGTGTCCTTTTAAAATGATTGAGCAGCTAGGGATGATGTAAAGATAGTGCTTTCAGATTGTTATAAGAGACATTGTTTAAATTTAGCCTTGCTCTAAGTTTAGACTTCAAACTGTCAGGAACTGGGTCGTTGCATCATAGTTTTGCAAACACACTGAGCATCCTATAATAATGCATTTTTTATGGAACTCACTAGTGTCTGTGTACTTTGCACATATTGCCTAGCAACCCCGGCGATGTCCCTTCTACAATGGAATGCGTCCATGATAACTTGTTTCTAATGGAAAGCACAAATCAGAAACTCTTATAAGTACTCTTATAGTAACCTGTGGATTCTACTGGCACTGTACAGCATAGTAAACATCATTCTGTGGGTTCTGCAGCCAGACAGCAATTAAAATAATGTTTCATCCACCTCACTTCTTTAATTTTCATCAATTTCAGTATGTAATGATATCGGTTACTGCAGTAACTGCACCTGCAATTGCAGACGCCAGTAGTTGCGATCAGATCCCTGTAATCTCATTACATGTAATCCGTTACTTAGCAACCCTGTCCATTAGTCTGTGTGTGTGTCTCTGTTTTGTACCACATCCCATTATTTCCTCTCCTGTCAGCTGCTATCTAGGATCAATTCTCTGAGTCAGTGACCTGGAAACAGCTCAAAAAGCTCATTGCTCAACTATCAATAGATTGTCTAATTGAGAACAGCACCCTTGGTGTGAGTCCTAACCCGACCGCCAAAGATACTCAGAATATATTAACAGATTCTCTGTGGCTCTCATTAAGCCACAACTTGAAACTTTCGGTCTGAGAACCTCAGGCGTGCGTGGTCTTATTCAGCTCTTGGCTTTTTTCCAAAAAGTGACACAGTGTGGCAGGTCGTAGGCAGCCATTCAGTCCTCCGGGACAGTTTGGTCATATGAACCAAACAAAGGACCTTAGCCCAAGCAGCCCTTGAATAAAATATTTTGTCGTGTTGTGTCGTGCGGCTTGGCATATGGGGTGTGGGCGGGGGTGTGAGCGAGGGCATCCTGGCATTGGACGGTGCCTTGTGTTTGGCCTAGATGGGAATGTACTAGACAGTGTCTGGGCCCTCCTGACCTAATGGGATGGAATTGGGGTGGAACCCAGTATAATTGGTGCAACCCACCGGAGCGTGGATCAATTGATGTGTGTGTGTTGCGTTGACAATTACAGCGAGTTGCGCCAGAGAGACGGATGCTTCACACTCACACCCATGGATGGAACTAGCAGCTCCACCGCCGGCAGCCTACTCCCCCAGGGAGATGGGCCCGGCCTGGCCCAGCAGCTCCCCGGGGCGTGGGCCTTGCCCTCAGCCCGTTGTCTTCCCGTCTTCAGTGGCGACCAGGTTTGGCTGGAGGAGCTTATGGGGTCCCTGTCTCACGGGCTCCCTTCCAGCCCCAGCCACAGCGTTTGCAGCAGCAGCAGCAGCGTCAGTCTAGGGCCCAGCCTCATGGGCAGCGAGGGCTCGGACAGCGTGGACAGCTGGAGCTCCGGGACCACCGGCCTTCCTCGCAGCCCTGTCGAGAGGCAGAGTCGGCAGGCTTTCCAGGCCCGCCTCACCAGGGGGGCCGGAGGGAGGGACGAGCGAGTGGCCGTCGCCCCCGCCCGGTCCCTCGATGGTACCCTCCGACGGGGGGGTGGAGGACTCCATGACGAGGGGACGGACGAGGCCGGCGCGCGTCAGGGGAGGGGCTGCACCGAGGATCAGCCGAGAGCTGGTAGCACGAAGCCCCCGCGCTGGACGCAACTGGAGCAGAAGATCGGCGCTAAACTCGAGTTCTCGCGATTCCTGGACGAGGTGACGTGTAGCGTGTTCGAGCCGAACAGCCTGCAGGCGTTTGGTCACCCCATCAGCCTCCTGTCAAAGAGAGAGAGTGGCCTCCACCCTCGACTGACCTCCACCTCGAGGGCCACCAGGGCCGCTGCCGCACTGCCTGAGACCATGGCCGGAGCCCTCTCTCAGTCGAGCCCTGGCTTTGCCTGGCCCGTGGCCCAGCAACAGCAGCATCAACAGCAGGGCCCTCTGCATCCTGCAGAGGAGATGCAGGATGAACAGGTTCTGGCTGAGCCCGAGGGGAAGGCCTATTTGAAAACAGACACCCACCGCATCAGGGGGCAGGACGGGCTTAGCGGACACCGGGCCAAGACGGAGATGTCGTACGGACTGGCCATGATAGAGGAAGACAAGGTCATTCAGCCTCCCTCGGTGCCCAGAAAAGATGGAGGACTCAAGGGGAAGTGCACATTTCCAGAGGTCCTGTTGGGATCTGCGTTCTCCAGATACCCCTGCAGATCATTGTCTCTTCCCAGGGGAATCAACTTGGTAAGTCATGGAAGTATTCCATCATGAAGTGATGAAAACTATTTTTACCTATGTTTTTTATTGAAGCATTGGTTGCTATTCCACCAAATATTTTCAGGGGATATAAAGACCATTCCACGGGTATTTTTGCTGCATAAAGGTGGAGATTGTTTTGAATATATATTCTTCGCTTAAAGTAAAAGTATGTATGTTTGTATTCACGGGGCCTGACTCAACGATGACCAGTCGAAACAGCCTTCATCCTGGTGTTTCTCCTTCCAATCCAACCACAACAATGCAGTCTATAAGAGACTCATCCGCTCACTATGGCAGATACAGTCAGACATCCATCATTTGCTCTGCATGAGTCGGGAGTCCTGTCAGAATGGACGCGGTGGACGCGGGGAGATACATTCTCCTCGTTTTCCCTGTCTAGCAACCCAGTGCTCTTTGCTCAGACAGTCATTAAAACAGCAGCCCTGGCTGTCACACCACCACAGAGCAAAGCAAAGCCCCAAAGGCTTGTTCTTGCACGGCTGCTCATCTTTTGATCGCCTCGACCGAATTTGAACCGAAGATATTTTTTTCTAACTTCTGACATTTATGATTTTTCTTACAATGATGCAATGTGTGCAGTTTCTTCAATATAGGACGTAGCATTAGTCTTTCCTATTTTCATCCTTTTTTCAAAGATACACCCCTTAGCTTCTTACTTAAGCTTATTTTTCGGGTTTGCAAAGCATAAAGCCTAACGGATCAAATCATACAGTTGTGACAGGAACTCAAGCATTCACTGTCACTTCTGATACATTTAGAGGCTGTACTTGTCGGAAATAGCATTTAAAAACATAGATTTGATATATAAGGCTTTTATTTATTTCAATCTGATATCTCATTTAGGTTATTCTCTCAATCCATAATCTAGGGTAGGTTTACAATTAACATCATGGCTTTTTTTTCATAGTCTTCACATAAACATTCCATAAACATAAATGTACATTATTTCACTTGACGGAGAGGTGATTTTAACCAATAACTTGAAATATACTAATAAATAGTAAGGCTCTATTCCTTGTAAATCTAAATATTGGGACTAGAAAGAAAAAAGAGAAGATGAAGAAAAGATTTAGTATTATTCAAAACCTATTCATCATTAAGCCTAAATAAATAAGAAAAATATATGGTACTATAGTTTTCCATTCATTCACATTGAAAAATAAATCAAATTGCCTTAATTTATTGTCGTATTAAAATTCAGTCTTTGCCGTCACCTTAGCAACCGATCGAAAAAAAGGTGGGTGGTGCGGGGGCTGAGAGACCAGCATGTGCGCTCGATTGTGTGTGTAAGTGTGTGTGTTTGTAAGTGTGTGTGTGTGTGTGTGTCAGTGTTTGTGTGTGTGTGAGTGTCAGGCACAAATGTAGCCGTAAAGTTTTCTGGCTCCTTGTGAGTCCTTGGGCACCGGCTAGCAATGTTCAGTAACATTCTTCACAGGCACACAATCTTCTACTTGTGTAGTGAAGAAATAACAACAATTGCAAATAGAAGACTTTCCCACATTCTTTTTCCACTGTGGACGGCTTTGTCCCTGGAGAGCAGATGAGTTTACCATTGTTATAGCATTGATCTGCACCTAAGCCCTGATTACTCCGCTGGGCCGACCATATCTAGGATATGTATATCTATAACTATAACCAAGGGAAACGTTACAAAACAGACACCACACTGTGGGAAACAATAGCAGTCATTATCAAGTCTGGATGGAGTGAAATAAACAGAAAAACTCAATCCTGGGGCCAAAGCTCACAACATTACATAAAAACATGGCAGCAGAGATATCAGGGAAGGAATGAAAGGAGAGAAAGATGGAAGTAGAGAATAAAGGGTACCACACACACACACACACACACACACACACACACA
>NC_140289.1:7795747-7800747 GCF_964030765.1 Micromesistius poutassou
TCTCTCTCTCTCTCTCTCTCTCTCTCTCTCTCTCTCTGCCTCTCTCTGTGTTTCGGTACACATCTTTCAGAGCTCCATCATCACGCCCACACGCGCTGCCTGACTTCTCTTCCCTCCGCACTCCCCCTCCCACACACACACACACACACACACACACACACACACACACACACACATTCTCTCTCTCACTCTTGTCCTCTCTTACTTTTGCCAAATCTCTCTTTCTCTACTGCTGGAGGGTTGTTCTGTGCGTGTTTATATTTGTGTGTGTGTGTGTCTGTCTGTGTGTGTGTGTGTGTGTGTGTGTGTGTGTGTGTGTGTGTGTGTGTGTGTGTGTGTGTGTCTGTGTGTCTGTGTGTGTGTGTATGTGTGTGTGTGTGTGTGTGTGTTTGCGTGTGTGTGTGTGTGTGTGTGTGTGTGTGTGTGTGTGTGTGTGTGTGTGTGTGTGTGTTTGTGTGTATGCATTGATACACATGTGGTGGCGCAGCAGGGTTTCTCTAAGCTTTGGGAGCACTGGTAAGCCAGCCCAGATTGCCTTGGGAGGGAGGGGGACAGAGAGAGAGAGAGAGAGAGAGAGAGAGAGAGGGGGGGGGGGGGGGGGGGGGGGGGGGGGGGGGGAAAGAGAGAGAAAGAGAGAGAAAGAGAGAGAGAGAGAGAGAGAGAGAGAGAGAGAGAGAGAGAGAGAGAGGGAGAGAGAGAGAGGGAAAGAGAGAGGGGTGGGGGGGTTCTCCTCACAGTGAGAGAGAGAGAGGGAGAGAGTGATAGAGGCAGAGAGACCGAGAGAGGGAGGCAGAGAGAGAAGAGGGGAACCACGCAGGCAGCAGGATTTTGTCTCGTCTGTTCCCGTCAGCAATCCAGGATGAAGCTGTTTGTGAGCGGAAGGTACTGCTTTAATACTGCCTCCTTCATTTGGATGAGGAAACGCTGGCTGAGAGTGTCTGTTTGAGTTTCCGTCTGTTTGTCTGTCTGTTGGTTTGCATCTGTTTGATGTGTGTGTGTGTGTGTGTGTGTGTGTGTGTGTGTGTGTGCGTGCGTGCCTGAATCTATTAATATGTGTGTGCATGCTTGTTAAGGCATATGTACAGGCACTTGTTGTCAGCTTGTCTGACTGTTACAATGTGTGTGGGTGCGGGTATACATTTGTGTGCGTGGGTATACCAGTTGTATGGTAGTCATATGTGGTATTACTGTGTGTGTGTGTGTGTGTGTGTGTGTGTGTGTGTGTGTGTGTGTGTGCAAGCGCGCGTGTGTGTGTGCAAACGCGCGCGTGTGTGTGTGTGTGTGTGTGTGTGTGTGTGTGTGTGTGTGTGTGTATGTGTGTGCCTGTGTATGCGTGTGTGGGTGCATGTGCGCGCACACGGTGTCAGATTGTACTTGCGGGTTAACGATGCAATACAGGAGCGAGCGACACGCTGCCTCCCGCTCTTGAGGAGATAATAGAATATCTTATCGCTGCAACTCAAGTTGGGGCGAATGAGATTCTGCTTGTGTTTTATTGCGATACCGGCAGTTGTCGCTGCTGTCATGCGTCTGTCTGAGCTGGAGATGATTGCGTGGCATCAGGAGGGTGTTTTTCAACCGGTGGTGGAGTCGCTGGATGTTGGGGTGTTTTTGTTTTTTTAAGAAATGTATTATTCCGGGATGATGAGACGGTTCAGTGTGAGCTTTCCTCGGCTCATTATCATGCGTATCTCCGCGTAGCGTCATCTGTTCACATGGCCGTGGCTCCCACTTGCTTTTCTTTTTCTTTTCTGTTTCTTCTTTTTTTCTTCCGGAGCTGACAGACCTGTCAACATGAAACAATGACATGCGCTGTGCGTTTCCAGGGGAACCTCGATCAGCCTGCAAACCGGGTTCCTGATGCACTACAGCATATTGTTTGTCAAATTTTACAGATGTTTCTCAAAGTATGCTTCTAAATTTTTCACGCGCTCTTATGGCGCCTGTGACAGGGAAATATCGATAGCCGCATGCTGAACGAACACGCTGTCACTCCTGTGTTTATAGTGGTTTCAATCAGGTACAAAGACGTAGCAATTATGGATGCTGCCAACAATTAATGATTGATGATACTACAGATCTGTGACACTGGTTCACTTAAAAGGCCATTAAGAAATAAATCCCTTATTTATTTATTTTCGTGGCGGCATTATTGTTCTAATCTCATTTGACAGATTCTAATTGAAATGTATTTTAAGCAAATAACTGATGGGCGGGGGGGTTAGTCTCGAATATTGGAAGGCCGCCACGTCAGTGCAACACTTTCAATGCAACCGGCATACATTTAGTCAGTGTGGTGTTGAGTATGTGTGTGTGTATGTGTGTGTGTGTATGTCTGTGTGTGAAGGAGACGGTGAGTGATCCTTTAAGAACCTTCACCCCAACACTAGTCCCCACACGACTACTTAGTCTTCTCAACCTACGCTCCTTAACCCAACCCCCCTCTCCCACAAAACCCATCACCCCTTCACCGCCTCAGCATCCCAGAGCCCTCAAGTCCCCCGGCAACACAATCCCCTCCATCTCTGTTTCTGTAATGTGCCAATAGAGGCATACCCCCTTTCAATCAATTGAATCACCACAACGACTTGAATCACGGCCCATAGAAATATTAAAATCGCTGTGATTATTTCTCATGGAAGTTTGCAGGTCAACTACTAACGGCTAATCAGTGACCTCCTCGACCAATCGCAATCTGGCTGTGGTGATCTCTGTAGGGGATTGGCTGCGTCATTTCATTAAATGATTGTGTAGGCTCAGTTCCCATTTTCCAATTGCATACGACTTTGTAATGGCGGGATAAAGATTATAGTATGTTGGCTCAATATAGGTCTACCTTAAGGGACAAACGTTGATCTGATCATTGAACCATGTTTCCTACTGTTTAGCGCTGTGCTAGCCTACTTTTTAGCTAACCAGCTAGTTTGTATAGGTCTTCTTATAGGTCACACAAAGGAGTAGATCTCACTGTGTCGGCTTCCGGTGCAACCTTTGCTAAAAGCTGCAGCTATAGCCCAGCCTTTCATAAAAGGTCAAATCTTGATCTTTAATAAAAAAACATTCAAAACATTCTAAAGGTTTCGCTACTGCTTGAGCACATAGGTACTAGGACTGACATCCCATCCATCCAAAAACTGCTGCTGTCCTTTGTAATGCTAATTAGCCATTACTTTTGCATTATCATACCATTTTTAGAGTGATTAATATACAGAGAATGCGCAAGTGGCCATGTGTCACCTATGTTCTGGTAAAATAGACGGCAGCAACTAAGGGATGAATTAAGGGGATTAAAAAAATGGTGTCCTTTTATTGTTTTCCTAAGAGCCATGCACAACAGGATCTAAAACATAACATCACAATAGCATATCACAAAGGGATGTATCCACTACACAAGTATGTTTACATTTGTGCATCAGGGTATTAGGTTGGTTGCATTCTGTGACGGCTAGCTGCCACTTCCACTTCTAATCCTACACACTGCTCCTTAATATACATCTCAGAGTCAGCTCATAGACTCAGGTTTGTAGGGGTGTGATCTGAATGTGTAGTTTCTACTTTCTCAAAGACCGGAATGCCATTGCCGTTATTTGTCGCCTTCTCGGACTCAGACTCTACCCATTACATCAGAAGGAGTGGAAGTAAAAGAAGGAAATCAATAGACTGAAATTATAGGTACAATTTCAATCATTTTCTGATGCTTAATGCACACATTGATATCCCTTAATAACATAATTAGAAGTAAATTATGGACTTCAAAGTCCCTTTGAAGACCCGATAAAATGGATTCATCAAACTATGTTTGGTATTTTAGAATAATGGCAACTTTCTAGCATTAATAAAGTATATGTAAATAGTGAATTCATACTTAATTCACTATTTATAAAGCATTGTTCCTAAATGAATAGTCTTAATTAAACCAAAATGGTCTAGAGGATAATTTTTTAAACAGAAGTTTATGATTTACAAACAATTTGCAACATATTAATAATGATAATAATAATAATAATAATAATGCTAATAAAAACATAATATTGCTGCAATTCACGATAAGTTCAGGTGGTTAAAAAACATTTGTAAAGTATTGTGTGCGAGCTCAACTTAAGTGGAAACAATAGATGAGTTTGATATTCTCAGGTCAATGGTGCAGGACTGTCCATAGCAGAAAATTATCCTTTTGGATTTTAAGTGCCAAACAAAAATGCTAGCTAGCCTTGCCTGCTGGCTGTATGATGAGGAGGGTAACATTATATATTATTGAAAAGTTGTCATCACAACAAAAATGTTTTAACATATATAGTATCATTGATTTGGCTGGTCCAATAAATACACTGACAATATGCAAGAGAAAAATTGAATACATTGTTGAATGGATGAATAATATGACTATACCAAACCTGCACTATACATTTTTACTGTAGTTATTAACTCGATGAAAAAACATCAAAAATAAAACGCGCTCACCCGGAGTCGGTAAATCCAGGTATCCTTTCTCCATACATTATTTTATTCTGGTTCACTACTGGGTGACCCTCCCATTCCCCACCCACTGTGGGAAAAATCTCAGTCGACAGTTACTGGGCATGAAATATTATAGCTGTATTTGTAGCTGGACTCAAGCAACTAAAGGCTTCTAATGGTAAAACGTTCATAGAGCAGGTTTAGTTATTTATGATGAGCTAAAAGATGTCATGGGGACTCAGAAGTTGACCACAATCTGTTATCATTCTTTTAGTGCCAAATGCCTTTCCTAGAATGATTTCTGCAGTGGTCACACTAACAATATGATCAATGCATTCACACGCTTGGTTTGAAATGGCATACCTAATAGTAAGAGTGATGTGTAATAGTCTGCAAATTAATTTCAGTTTAAAGGGCTTGTGAGTTTCTAAATGTTTGTTGAATGTATAATAAAACAGACAAAAAAGATAATGTGTATAACATACAACATTTAAAGGTTTTATAGTAGGTTATTTCTGCCGCTAGGGATCAGAACAAAGTAA
>NC_140289.1:7805747-7958247 GCF_964030765.1 Micromesistius poutassou
ACACACACACACACACACACACACACACACACACACACACACACACACAAGCACAGCTGCATACGTACACCTGCACACACACACACACACACACACACGATTGCAAACACACACCCGCACACAAACACACTCGCCTGGCACTCCCTCGCCGCCTGCTTGTTATCACGGCGGTGGCTGGTGACGTGGGCGGGGCCGGCGTGTGTGTGTGTGGGTGGCGGGCTGGGCGGGCTGGGCGGGGCCGGCGTGTGTGTGTGTGTGTGTGCGTTTAGGGTGGCGGGCCGGCCCGGGCCGGGCCAGGCCGGGCCGGGTGGCCTCTGGATGTTTGCTGCAGTGTGTGAGGAGCTGGCAGGTGGGGAGCCACTGCGCCGTGGTCCAGAGACACCGTCTGACACAGCCTCCCTCACCACAATAACGTTTGCATTGCCTTCCCCACAACAACACACACACACACAACAACACACACAACAACAACAACACACGACGACACACAATGTCCCCCCATTGCTTTGACACGGCAGTGGAAGAAGGTTTTTCTGTGTTGCGTCGGGAAGGTTTTAATGTTGTTAGTGTGTGACTGTACGCTGCACAAAAAAACAAATACATACAAGTGCACGCACACGCAGGGACACACACACACACACACACACACACACACACACAATAACAAACACACACAAACACAAGTGCGCCTACATGCAGGAAAAGACCCATGCACAAACACACTCTTGCATGAATCCGAATCTACTAATCCCACACTTGTGTGTGTGCAGAAACACACACACACACACACACACACACACACACACATACACACACACACACACACACACACACACACACACACACACACACACACACACACACACACAAGCAGCTGGACTGCTCCTTCACTTGAGCATATACCTGTATTCAACTATGAATACCAAGAAAACACCCACACACCCACACACCCACACACACACACACACACACACACACTCACACACACACACACACACACACACACACACACACACACACACACACACACACACACACACACACACACACACACACATCCGGAAGGTAGGTATGACTCAGAGGGGAGCAGCTGGACTGAAGGCTCCAGCGACAGTGTGGTGAGCTGTCACCGTTCGGGGGAGGACACATTTCTCCTGCAACGCTTCTCACCGTGCAGAATCAACAACCTCCTCCACAGCGCCGTACATCTGGAGAGCACCTCGCTTCTCCTTTCTCCACTTCGGCTCATTTCTTCTCTTCTCTGCACCTCTCTCCTCCTCTCTGCTTCTCTCTCCTCCTCCCTGATTCTTCCTCCTCTTCTCTGCCTCTCTCTCCTCCTCTTTCTCCTCTGCTCTTCTGCCTCTCTCCTCTGCTCTGCTCATCTCTCCACCTCTCTGCTTCTCTCTACTATATGTACCTCGCAGTTCCTCTCTCCATCTTTGTCATGATCTCCTCTCCTCTCCTCTCTGCTCATTTATCCTCTGCTCTGCTCCTCTTTCCTCCTCCCTGCTTCTTTCTCCTCTCCTCTGCTCATCTCCTCCTTCGTCCACCTTTCTGCTTCTCTCTCCTTCTCTCTCCTCCTTTCGGCTCCTTACTCCTCCTCTCTGCTCTTATCTCCTTCAGGCAGCTCCTCTCTCCTCCTCACTGCCCCACCATCCTCCTCTCTGCTCATTTCACAGCTCCTTTGATCCCCTCTACTCCTTTCGTTCTCTTCCTTTCTTCTTCTCTCTCCTCCTCTCTCCACAGCTCTGCTCCTTTCTGTTCATCTCTCCTCCTCTCTCGTCGTCTCTGCTGCTCTGCCCTTAAGATTGCCAGATTTTGTGTGTGTTTGTGTTTGTGTGTTGATAAACCGACACGTGTGCGCAGCATGTGTTCACCACACTGTGTTCCCACTATACGAATTTAAATAAGATGTACGGATGTAAAAACGTTGCCACAATCTTGAAAACTTGTGAAATAATAAAACATCCCTGTCAAAACAGAGGCTTGCGGGAGTTTGTGCAACGGGAAACGAGAGCGAGCGCACGGGGACTGTTGTGGAGATGGAATTGTCGATGCAGTTGACCAACATTTTTACATACACACACGACTACACCATCGACCCGCGACCGAGTGCATGCGTCCCTATACACTGAGTGTGGGTGGTGTTGCGTGAGACGTATTAGCTCTGTGCCTGGGCTCAATAAAGGATGGGGGGAGGTCGATTGGGAAAGCAGGAGGGGAAGGGGGGTCTGATCACAGTGGTGGGGCTCTGTCTCTTCCAATAAGTAACACCATTTCTCTGCACCCTCGTACAGCGCCTGCCCCTTAGCGACGGGGACCCTTCGGAGAGGGGGGGGGGGGTGGTTGAGGAACCGTTTGCACGTGTTTGTCTTGCAGGGAGGGGAGGAAATGTTGTTGACATTGTGAAAAAAACCTTTGTGTGTGTTTGTGTTTGTGTTTGTGCGTGTGTATGTGTGTGTGAATAAAATATTCACAAGTTCAATTTGTCGACGCGTGTGTTTGTGTTTGTGTGTGTGCGTGCATGGGCTTGTGTGTGTGTATGCGTGTGCTCGTGCTTGAACAAAAGATTTGCGAGTACAGTTTGTCGACGTGTGTTTGGGGTTGTGTCTGTGTATGCGTGTGTGTGAACAAAATATTCACGAGTACAGTTTGTCAACGTGTGTGTGTGTGTGTGTGTGGTGATGGGTGGGAGGTGTGTGTGGCTATCATACAAAAAAGTTTTTGTGCATATCTTATACCTTGTTTGGGATTATGTGTTTATGTGTGTGTGTGTGTGTGTGTGTGTGTGTGTGTGTGTGAGTGTGAGTGTGAGTGTGTGTGTGTGTGTGTGTGTGTGCGGCTTGGTGGGCCCTCTTCCTCTAACCTAGTTAAAGTGATCGGATCTCGCAAAGGGTGACCCCCTTTGGCTTTTGCTTTGTTCTTTGGCAGGGTCCGTCAAGATAGAGCGGGTGGTCACCCCTGAGGCCAGACTTAGCCCCCCCCCCCCCCCCCCCCCACCACCACCACCACCACCACCCCTGCACCCCCCCCCCCCCCCCCTTCAGAAAAAGCACCCACCAAAGCCTCTTAACACACGTACGTGGAGGCTGAACCGAGCTAACACATGAGAGGCGGCGAGCACAGAACTACCATGAAAAAGATTTACATTGGCAAGACCGCCCTCAAAGTCTCCCGCAACGGAGCCAAGCACCAGAAGAAGAGGTAAGGGGGGGGGGGCGCTTGCCTTCTCTCGCGTCGTCACCTCTCATCGCCTCATCCATCCGTCCCTCCGTCCGTCCATCCGTCCGTCCAGCCACAAGCCACATCACAAAAATGCACACATTGTCTCGATATATATACACAAAGCTATACACCTTTTATTTTAACATATATATATATTTATCTTATGTTTGTTTTGGTGCCGCTAGCTGGTATTATCTAATAATAACACGTGTTACATTGTGTGTGTGTGTCGGTTCGCTGCACCCACGCGTCCTCTCACCTCTGCAGGCGGCCGACTGAAGGGCTGCTGCAGTGGCGGCGGCGGCGGCGGCTGGCGCGCGCTCTCTCTCTCTCGCCCGCTCTCTCTCTTCCCCGCTCTCTCTTCCCCGCTCTCTCTCGCCCGCCGCCGTTCCCGGAACGAGAGCACTTCATCGGTGCGAGGAGGCGGCGGCGGCGGCGGCGGTGGAGGGGTAGCGCGCGAGAGGGATTTACGCTACAGCTGAGTCAGCAGGGAGTCATTGGTGGCGCAGGCGTTAGAAACATCTCCCTGACACACACACACCTTTACAAACGGTCAGGCTGTCACCCAGCCACTGCTCGGAAAGGAGCATCATTCACGAAGAAAACAAATGAATATCTTTATTATTGATTTGAATTTGACTTTTTAAGCAACTCTTATTTTCTTTTACGGAGCTAACTCCAATGTTCAACCGAGTCCTTCAGTGCCACCGTCTGTGGGCCATGAAAGCTGGACCATTAACATTATAGCCTATAATAGTATGGGATGTTATCGCCCGATGTAAGGCAGAGAAGAATCCCCAGCAGTAGCTTGCTGAGAGCAAGCAAGAGAAAGAGGGCGTCAGTTAACGAAGAGAAGGGCAAAAGCGGAACACATTTCCATCGGCTGGGAGTGAATCCGGCTAGCTGATGATGGAGTTATTAGGCCCTGCTCTGCTGTCTCCGTCAGTCTGTCAATATGGAGTCCATTAGCGTGCCCTAACCCACACCCCCAACGGCAACCCCTCTCACTCTCACACTTTTAATGGAACTGCTAGTCCAGGTATAGTGCATGGCACGCACCCCGGAAAAATAACTAAAAATAGTCGTCACTGTGCGCTGTTCCCTTCTAATTGCATGCTCCGGTGTGCTGTGGTCAGGGCCAGTGGGAGTGGGGGGGGGGGGGGGCGGGGGGGGCGGGGGGGTGGGGTTGCGAAACACGGACCATCCCAGTCAATTGCTGTGATGGATTGGGTGGGTTGGTCCGGCTCATATTTCATCAGGTACATTACATATCATGAATAATAGTCTTTCCCCCTGTGGATCAGTGGAACCAATTGGTTGGATTGTCGAAAGGGGGGGCCGAGGGGCGGGGCCATTCCGTTCTTAACGAGGGGACTTCACAATAGCTCAGCCACGAAAGACCTCGACCCCCGATGTGGAAATTGTTTCTTTGAGGTTTAAAGGAGCAGGACCTTGCGACGGTCGTTGTACAAAGAGAGCCTGGGAGATGATCCTGACAGATTGGGCAGGCCAATCACAACTCAGGGGTGGCGCCTGACCTGGGATTGGGCCGATTGGTCTTGACCTGACTCTGAGGGTGGAACGATCTTAACAGGTGATCCTATCTACAGCATGTTCTGGTTCGCTGGGAGGACTTTGTACTCACACAAAAGACAGGTCGTTCTTTGTGTTTGTAAGTCACAGGCACTGAGCTGCAACGACCTGTGCAGTCTATCTGTGCCACGTTGGACTAGACATCAGCAGATATTGATCAGAGCAGATACGATCAGATGAGACGGTTCTTTCGTGGAGATGGGGTGGTGATGCGGTTGCATTCCGTTTGTCCTCTTGAATAAGCCTGAAAAAAAGGCTCAGGTCTCCCTCTGCGAGAGCAGGGATGTAGGTCTACTGTATTTTGTTGCATCTGCCTGTTTGGTTCGTCACACAAGCTGCATTCCTCATGACTCATCAATCTCACTGACTGTTCCCATCCCATGAAACAAATACCAACACAAGAAAAGAAGCACATTTCTTTATTTAAATCGTTGACGCTTGATGCCATGTTTCACCTTGTGTGTCTGTGTCTGTGTGTGTGTGTGTGTGTGTGTGTGTGTGTGTTTGCGTGGGTGTGTGTGTCCCTGCGCATGTCTGTGCGTGCATGTGTGTGTGCGTGTGTGCATGTGCGTGCGTGCGTGTGTGTGTGTGTGTGCGTGTGTGTGTGTGTGTGTGTGTGCGCGTGTGTGTGTGTCCGTGTGTGTGTGCGCGCGTGTGTGTGTGTGCCCGCAGCTCCCTGCTGGAGCAGAAGGAGGACCTGCGGAAGCGGCTGTCCTTCACCACCCACAAGCTGGAGCTCCTGGAGAGCGAGTTCGACTCCACGCGGCAGTACCTGGAGACGGAGCTGCGCCGCGCGCAGGAGGAGCTCGACAAGTTCACCGACAAGCTGCGCAGGTAGGGCGGGGGTCAGTGAGAGTGGGGGTCAGTGAGGGTGGGGGTCAGGGAGGGCGGGGGTCAGGTAGGGTGGGGGTCAGTGAGGGTGGGGGTCAGGTAGGGCGGGGGTCAGTGAGAGTGGGGGTCAGTGAGGGTGGGGGTCAGGGAGGGCGGGGGTCAGGTAGGGTGGGGGTCAGGGAGGGTGGGGGTCAGGTAGGGCGGGGGTCAGTGAGGGTGGGGGTCAGTGAGGGTGGGGGTCAGGGAGGGTGGGGGTCAGGTAGGGCGGGGGTCAGTGAGGGTGGGGGTCAGGGAGGGTGGGGGTCAGGTAGGGCGGGGGTCAGTGAGGGTGGGGGTCAGGTAGGGCGGAGGTCAGGTAGGGGGGGGGTCAGGGAGGGTGGGGGTCAGGTAGGGCGGGGGTCAGTGAGGGTGGGGGTCAGGGAGGGGTGGGGGTCAGGTAGGGCGGGGGTCAGGTAGGGCGGGGGTCAGTGAGGGTGGGGGTCAGTGAGAGTGGGGGTCAGGTAGGGCGGGGGTCAGGGAGGGTGGGGGTCAGGTAGGGTGGGGGTGCTGCTCCGTCAGCTCTCGCGGGGGACTGTAGTGTGTGAAACTGAAGTGACTTACGAAAACAAGGTGGAGAATAAGTCAATGAGTATTGGAGAAAAACTATTACTTGAAAGGTGATAGGTACGATTCAGGAGCTAGTTGGAGTGTAATTAGTTCGCTATCTGTGAGTGAAATGCTCTCTGCACATTTCGTACCATTCAGGGCATCTCTGCCCTGATTTGTTTAGGGAATTAAGCTTGCCTGTCAATCACAAGTGAAGACTCCTCAGTGGGGGAGACATTGAGTGGGCGGGAGGGAACAGAGTGGGTGGAGGTGTTTCTGGGTTGTTAAGTTTCAAACTCTCCTCTCGATCTGTTTTCTGCTCTCGCTCTCACTTTAACAAGTGTCAAAACCGTGCCTACAGTGGCTTTAAGTGGGCTGCATGGGTATGTTTCTACATCTAAACTAGACAGCTGTAGGAATCTAGGATATTTTTGTTTGTTTCTGAAAGGCTAATATGAATGAGCTGTACAATATTAGTAATACTGACTGTAATTTGTAGTTGTCCACTTCATCACTTGTTCTTTTTCATTCTTATTGTTTGTATAAAAGCTCCACTCTTGAGAGACCGCAATTGACGGCAAAGTGTAGGAGGTGTGAAGGCGAAAGACTAGCTTGAAAGTTTGATTAAAGCTGCGTTCGGTTCAGTTCTGTCACACAGCCATGCACGCACAAAGAATTTGTGCGTGCATGGCTCTCTCTCTCTTCACTGCCCCTCAGCTGTCAATATAGTGAAACAAAGCAAATAGGAGCGTTGGTATGGGCCTAATACTGATTATATTTGCGTGGGACGTGTGCACAATTTCTGATGTGTTTGGCTATGTGGTCAACGCACGTTACCTAACCTAATAGGAATTACTACACTGTCAATTTATACGCGCTGTTTTATATTTAAAAAAACAGTGTTACATTTCTGCTACAAGATCTGCCTTGTTTTCATACAGTGAAGGGCTGCCTAATCTTTAATCAAATCTCCACCCACAGGAAGAACTCATACATTTCTAAAATGGGTCTTTCGGGCAACAAACTGAGCTAATAATGATAATAATAATAATCACCTGACTTCCCTCACCACACAGAGCAGACCACTCTGATGCATCTGTAGCAGCAGCCGTGTGAGATGAGGGAACATAAGCTCATTGTAGTTGTTCAGCGTTTCAATAAAGTTGAGATCCGGGCAGATGGTGTGTGTGTGTGTGAGTCCTACCTTGTATACCCTGCATACCCTGCTTCATCTTACTGCATACCTGTGTCTATATATGTGTGTGTGTGTGTGTGTGTGTGTGTGTGTGTGTGTGTGTGTGTGTGTGTGTGTGTGTGTGTGTGTGTGTATTAGTGTGTATGTTCATGTGCATGTGCGTACAGGGCAGCATGCGAGGAGTGTTATTGGTTCATGAGCAACACTGTGCTTTGTCCCCTGTAGAATACAGAGCAGCTACTCGGCACTGCAGAGGATCAATCAAGATCTGGAAGAAAAGATTCACAGAAATGTAAGTGGTGTGTGCACACTTGTTTGGTGTGCATGGCTCATGGTCATGCATTTATGTGTCCCTGGCTTATGTGTCCCTTCCTGTACAAAAACCAAAGGGGAGTTGAGAAAATTCAAGTGAACCATGCTGTTTACATCATGGGTTTACATACATGGGAATACATCAAAGCTGAAATGTGGGAATGGGAAAGGCCTGCAGCCTTTGGTGCCACTGTCATTAATTCTGGCTTATTTTGGACGCCCTCCTGCTTACATCTGAGCAGCATAGCGTAAGACGTTTGTCTTTGGCGCTGGAGATAAAATTAACCAGGTAGCAGAGGATCATCGTTCAACCACCATTAACGATGTGCCTTTCCCGCCAAACAGACAGACTTCATCAGTAATGGGGGCCCCTAGTTTGGGAGATAAAAGACAGAGACAGGTGAGAGTTAGGACCCAGCTGTCAATAGCGTGGTGGAGTGGGAGGTCACGCAGACTCAATAGAATAGAAGTTATTGCTGCGTTAAGAGAAACCTTAACAGCTCCTTTTGTCGTTGCTATTGATTCATCATGGCCATTGAATAGGTTGAAGTTTCATTCATTATGGGCCGGTGCTGGATAGGTTTGCCTGTGAAGCTTCAACCGCCTTAACAGTGTCAACACTTTGTCATTACGGGAGAGACAAACGTTACACAGTGAGATGGGCAAATGTGTTATGTTTCTTAACAGTCACTGACGATGGTCAGTCACCTTTTTGCGAAACCTCGCCAGAGGTTTGAGCCTGAATGAGGTTCAAAGAGCTAACAGTGCCTTCAATGAACACCGTTGCATGTTCAACTTCTTAGGCAACTTATTAGGCAGTTATTTCATTTTCAGCTGGCGCTAATAGCCTTCGTTATTTGTTCAATTGTTGAGCTGTGCCACCGCTTCATAGAATTGAAGTCATTTTGTTTGTCATTTTTCAAGCGTTGCATTTGTATATTGTGTATTCATATTGGCTCATTAGTTTGGCAACACTATTTATCTCTCATTTCATCACAAGCTATTAGTCTAATAAACAGTAATGAGTGTGTGTGCAACAACAAAAAGCATTGTCCCATTTCCACACTGTGGTCTGCACGCTTTCATCCAAATCAAATTCCCGACGTGAATTGATGCATTTCAATAAATATTTCATAATTCAATCATGGCATTCGTAAAGTGCTTCTCAAGACACCAAAAACTCAAACCAGAAAAGTGGATACTTTGGCAACTAAGCCTCCCCCTCCCTCCCCCCTCCCTCCCTCCCCCTCCCCCTCCCTCTCCCCCTCCCTCTCCCCCTCCCCCGGCAGACCCAGCACCACGACGACGAGAAGCGGGCGCTGAGCAGGGAGATCATTGTCCTGAACAACCACCTTATCGAGGCCAAGCTCACCATAGAGAAGCTGCAGGAGGACAACGTGAGCCTTTTACTGTCTCAGCGTGACACTTAATGGGTCGTTTGTCTGCAGCAGCAACTTTATACAATTTAATATCACTGTTTTAAAAATGGCAAATTGCTATAATTTGCTATAATTTGCTATAATTTGGTCAAATTATTTCATTCGAGCCAATTTGAATGATTTGATTGCTTACCTGTGTGCACTCTACCTGCGTGCTCTCTCCCCAGGCTGCACTCATTGCACAGTCTTCCACGAGGCTAGACAAGCATTTGGCTCTGTGATATCAGAGAAAAGCAAAGACTTTTTAGTGAATGGCTGTTATTAGTTGTATACTCTTCTAGGTTGAGATCCTTTCCATCAGCAAACAATGTCTTGTTTTTAGGCAAATGTCACTACTTTTTAAGAACATAACATAAGAACAGAACCTGACTGACAGCCGTAGACCATAAAGAGGCCATTTCCAAATGTCAAGTTATTGTGATAATGGTTGTGATATTAGTGATATTTTCATTATAATTTTATTTCATAATGTTATGTTATAATATATATATATTCACAAACACACACGCACGCACGCACGCACGCACGCACACACACACACACACACACACACACACACACACACACTATAAACACACTGTAATATTTTAATTATAGGATGTGGAAGGGAAGCAAAAACGTCTCCTGGTCATAATTCAATGCATAACATCCATAACATGCTCTATACCAGGGCACAGCCGCCTCACACAGTCCTGTGCTTCCTCAGGAGTTGTACAGGAAGGACTGCAACCTGGCCGCCCAGCTCCTCCAGTGTAACAAGGCTGTGTACCGGGCCCAGCTCTCTGAGGTAAGCCCACACACACACCCTTTGAGTTACCCCTCCACAGTAAGTGAGTCCTTATCACAAAGCCTAGTGTTATTAGCATGCGTAATAGCATTTTATCTATTTACATTTTTTTTAAACAGAAACGTGTTTTTTTTTTTTCTAAAAACCTTCAGACACAATTGGTTATCGGCATGGACATATCTGCATTACTCACTGGACTCTAGTAAAAATATATACATTTTATTACAAAGTAATGTAGAAGGATTGATAGACATTTGAATACAAGAGAGTATTTCATCTTTAGGTGGGGTCAAAGCTGTATGTCTAGTGTTCAACCCGGTTTGTACAAAACAACCTAAAACCATTAGCCTGACATCGCTTGACCCATTTGCAAATGCCTTTTAGTCTGGCACCGCTCAGTTCATTTTAGATTTCCAAGGGGTGTAATCAATAGGCGCAGACCAAAATCCCTCGGGGCCCTACTGGATAGACCAGAACCAATCAGAGCTGTGAACCAGGGGACACATCTGTTTATGTAAATGCCTCAACAGCGCTCCCATAGGGCTCTCCTCTGTGCAGTCATCGCATCAAACCCGCCATATAACAGTTAAACTATTGTGATTGGCCAGACCTGGGCTAGGTCTGCCGGGAATCTGTCTGAACAGGAGGGCAGCCAGACACATTTGCCAGAGCCGATAAAACATGAGCTCGCAGATTCTTCTTGTTCCAGGGTCATAAAACCGTATATTCTCATAATAAAGTCTCAGAAGGTGAAACTGCCAGGAAGTCAGACCTATAATCTAACTTTTTATTTCTTTAGTCAACAGCACTGAATCAGTAGGAGCATCGTAAAAGAATTGTAATTGTGTAGAGATTGATACTCATGTCATTGAATAGCACACACACATATCCACATTGGTGTTATTGGCAGGGTTACCACAGGTGTATCCTGTAACATGACTCACAGTCTTGAGTTTCATTAAACTCTGCAAGGGCTCCAGTATTCTGTATTGGGGCACCGACATAATTAGTGTTATGTGTTACCCTGCTAAGCCCGCTGCCCACCTGTATTAGATACAAATATATAAATACACAAATATACCAATATCCAAATATACACATATACAAATATACATACAATATATACAAATATGCACATAAACAAATATACAAATATACAAATGCAATACAAATACAACTGCACATTATACTCAACCATATCACACATGCACAAATGTGTGTCTGTATGCATAGATGTGTGTGTGTGAGTGTAACCCCAGTTTTACCAACAGAGTTTGTTGGCACTGCTTGTGCTGGTTCAGCTCCGGGCCCTGGGCCTCGTCCGCGTGACAACAGCAGATTTGTAATCTGGGTCCGGGTCCATACACTCAAAGAATGGTGGTCCACTTTTTGCCCGAATGGCTGAATGGAAATATCAATGTGAGCGGCGATGCGATCAATGGTGATGCAAAGCTCTTGAAAGCTGAAAGCCCAGTGCCAAAAGCAGCAGCAGAGCACAGCAGCAGAGTGCGCCGAGCGAAGCATATGCATAATATGCATATGCATATGCACGCCATCATGAAACACAAAGAGGCGCCCTGCAAAGAATAATGCATGTGGTATGTTCCTTATGTGTGTGTCTCTCTGTATGTCCAACAACAGTGGGCCCTTGGGAGACGCATGAAAGTGGGGGACACTTTATAATAACTGTCAGTAATCACTCAGTTTTGAGCCTTTGGTTAACGATGAACAAATCGTAAGCAAATCATAAATATAGATTGGTAGAAGATAAATAAGTGCTCAGCCTACTAGCCTATAGAGTCGCCTGTACCTATTGATCGGCTGATCCATCCATAATAGATCGTGGTGGCCACTTGTGATGTCACTAGAAAGTTGATATTGACGTCAACATCACACTGGGTGAAATAGTTTCCCTTTAACATAGCCCATATTAATCATCTGCAAATGTGAGTTAATGTTTTGTTAATGATTAGGTCATCATAAACTATAGGCTTACCTTAAGACTGTGCCTTAAGACTGAACGTAATTATAGAGTGTTACCTGAAAGTAAATCAATGAATGTTACCAATGCTATGAATGCGCTGCTTGGACCCTGAAGCACATTTCATGTTGTTTGATTTGTGTATTTTGTATTTCACCCTCCAATGTACTAACACGTAAGAAGTGGGTGTTTAATTATGGGCTTCAATATCTGAGCAGCACATGAAAGCTCATTTTGCTCACATGTGAAACAATAGGCGCACTGTAAAATGTGTGGACAGCCATCGCCTGGCGTTTAGCGTGTTCAAAGTTGTAAATTATTATGAATAATTATCCATTCACTGTCCCAGAAATTGGCACGGCTCCCGTTTCTCCAAAGTTATAATTAGCTTGC
This sequence comes from Micromesistius poutassou, assembly GCF_964030765.1. Lineage (NCBI taxonomy): Eukaryota > Metazoa > Chordata > Actinopteri > Gadiformes > Gadidae > Micromesistius > Micromesistius poutassou. The sequence goes on from NC_140289.1 coordinate 7,818,089, forward strand.
ATCTCCTTGCCAGCCGGCTAGATCCATGTTGGCTGTGTGCTGCAGTTGGCCTAAAGCTTGTTGCTATGGAGAAGCAGACACAGAGGACGGTATGCAGAGGGCTATCGTTGCGGAGGTATGGACTGGAAAGGAAATATCTTTCAGCCATGGATTTACAACTCCCCTCAGTCCTGAACTATGGAGTTTGGCACAGTGATCACAATCACTGTGTGGGTTTTAATGCAGGCTTTTTGTTTTTTATATTTTTGCAATGTAAAAATGTCACTGCTTTATTGAGTGCACCCCAAAAATCGATAGCACACAATTCACACTCTGCAATAAACACCAACATAAGACCAACAAAACAGCTTAATAGATGAATGAATGTATTGCTATATTTAACTGAATCATTCATTAATTAATACATGAATAACAGTGTTCAGGTATGGCATAATGTCTCTTCATGCCACAAATAGCTAAAAAAAAAAAATATATATATATATATATATATATACTGTATATATAATATTATATATTCAATCTGCTGAGCATGCATATAGATTTCCATTATCCAGCAGTGCATTAGAGCAGAAACGCTGCTGAATCTGTTCCAAGTGGTACAAACCTTGTACATCATTCCTGAAGCCCAGCAGGATAACGACACGCTATGCTGCTACAGTGACAGATCACACTCCATTGTTCCACTCCTTTCCATAATGTATGATGAAATTCAGCCCTTAAGTTGTACTAACAATTTTGCAAAGATGCAAAAAAAAAAAACATTATAAATTTTTGGAAATGGTGACAGGTTGGACGGGGGCGGGGGGGGGGGGGGAATATTTTGGAGTTACCGGCAGGAAAATGATCATATCAAACTGTCAAATTCCTTCCAAGTTCAGATTTCTACACAGATGGATGTGTGTCATTACGAGGTTGTCTTGAGCACCAACAGGTTTCGGGGGTCTCCTGTTCATTGTGGTCGACCTTGTGCTCTCTCCTCCCAGCTGCCTGCAGACCTTCAGCAGCGGGTCACCCTGCACCTGGAGGAGTCCCCTCTCGGCCACCCCTCCTACGCCGACTCCGTCCCCGGCTCCGTCATCGACGAAGTGCTGGAGAAGGCCGACGAGGCCTGCAGCAGCAGCCAGGCCTCCCACTCGCCTAGCCCGCCGCCCCAGGAGCATGGCTTCCTCATGGACACCTTGGGCAGGGTGGACCGCCCCCGCTCCGGCCAAGTGCTGGGCCTGGGCTTCGGCCTCCGTGCGGCCTACAAAACGGACCTGTACAGCAGCGACACGGCCCTGTACTGCCCGGACGACCGGCACCGGGAGAGGAGGCCCAGCATGGACCTCCATGGCCAGAGGAAGCTGCTCTACGGGCCCCAGAACTCCATGGACAGTAACCCGGAGGAGGCCCCGGTGGGGCTGAGGCCCGGCTTCTCCCAGGAGCACTTTGGCGGGAAGTTCCCGGGCTCCAGCACCTACTCCAGCTTCAGCGGGCCGGGCTCGGAGGACAAGGGCGAGGGCCCGCCCAGCAGCGGGGGGTCCTCCCCCCACCACCACTCCCTCTACATGGAGTGGCGGGACGCCGGGGACTACGAGCGCAAGAGCAACTCCTCCTGGGAGCGGGACAGCCCCGGGGGCTTCTCCATCGGCGCCCACCCCTTCCAGCAGGCGGAGCTGAGCCACCACCAGCACGCGCACCACCAACACCACCAGAACGGCAGCTCGCCCGTCTACAGCCGCACCATGTCCTCCTGCTTCAGCGAGCCCTACGAGCCGCTGCCGCCCTCCTCCTCGCCCAGCGTGGCGTACGGGGACAGCCGCCGCGGCAGCGCCCTGGCGCCGGGCGAGGAGGAGGAGGAGGAGGAGGAGGAGGAGGAGCTGATAGGCCGCTGGCGGCAGCTGAGCGTGGAGGACCTGAGCGCCGCCGCCTACCGCAGCCCCGGCCGCGCCTCCCCCTACAGCTTCTCCGAGCAGCACTTCTCGGTGCGGCCCTCCAAGATCCGCCTGGGCCCGCTGTACAGCAGCTTCCAGGAGGGGGCCGACTACTACCCCCACCAGGGGGCTGCCGACTCGGTGTGGGGCGGCGGCGGCGGCGGCGGCGGCAGCCCCAGCTCGGAGCGCGGCCCCGTGATGATGATGGGCCGGCAGTGCCACAGCGCGCAGGCGCACCTGTACCGCGCCAAGGAGGACAGCCAGGAGTCGGAGAACAGCCTCTACCACTCAGGGAGCTCCAAGGACCTGGAGGGCAGCGTGGCGGGGGCGGCGGCGGGGGGGGCGGGGGCGGCGGCCGGGGAGGAGTACGCCCCGGCCAGCCCCAACAGCTCCAGCGAGTCCCTGAACCGGGAGGCCACGCTGGAGATGCAGGCGGCCGAGCTGCAGCACTATCAGGCGGAGATGCAGCACAACCTCCCGCCGCAGGGGAGCCAGCAGACGTCCCCCCCGCCTCCCCCGCCTCCTCCCCCTTACAGCCAAAAATTTGGTACCCTGGGTCTCTCCAGGAAAGACAGTCTGACCAAGGCCCAGTTGTATGGAACTCTTCTGAACTGAAAGAGCCTCAGCGTTTTTGGTTTTGTTTTGTTATAATTGATCATTGGTATACAGGACGCAAATTGGCATGTGTTAGCCCAGCCGCTAATAGCGTGATTGTGACCAGAATGTTGTTGTTTTTTAAGTATCACGGTGCCTGGGAATAAGGAGTTATATTGCAGTATCATGAGCGTATAGTAATCACGGCTTACTGATACAGGGCTTTGGTTTTGAAACAATGGAAGACAGCATTCATGCCGTTATATAAGCAACAAGCGATCGAGGATGGGCGTGTTTTAAGAATGTAAATGTGTTTGAAGTTCAAATGTAAAAAACAGGAATGGCGGTATTCAAATTCTTATAATTGAGTGATATTTTTTGTATGTATGTTGTTAACATGCCATAAACAACCAAGTGAGTACGATAGTTTTTTGAGAAACGCAGAACATGTACATACATTTCAACAAGAAACTGCCAACCAGCCAGTGGCGAGAGAGAAGTATGAGGAAGATATTTTACGCCAACACAGCACACATGATTTGTTTTGGTTCATTATTTTTTAAGCAGACTGGAATTGTATCAGCCATGTAAAGATCTAAGTAAGAATTCTGAAAATGGGTGTAGATTTTACCTTTTTCTTTCTTCGTTCCTGGATTAAATTACAAGCTATTGATTGATGTATAATTTTATTATTAATGGTTTTGGAGAAGTATACTTCTTTTTGGTTAATGTAATGTTTGCTATATATCCCAGAGATTACCGTTTCCTATTCCCATTCTACCTCAAATTTGGATTGCCCACATCCCTAATGAAGCCACTGCAACCCTGTTTCTATGACAACAATGCATGTATCTATATTTCTGTTGTTTTGTTGCCATAATAAAGCACAAATTAACCCAAGAGGCACTGCTTGGATGTTTTGCTTCAAGCTATGTTGTGACACATTGCCACGCGAATGAAAAAAATTATGATGAGAGACTAAAATAAAGTTTTCAGTGTTGAATATATCAATAATAATTAATTCTGAAACAGTAAACGGTACGTTTCATCAGTCCATATTAAGTGCTGTCTTTATAATAAGGGATAAGAGACTCGATCGGTTAAACGGAAGTAGTGGAGCAGAGGTGACAGAGGACTTGTGGAGACAAGACACTCGCTGGCAACCCCTCTGAGTCGCATCTTTTCAATCCTATGAAGTATGAAGCCTGCTGATCCCAATTGTTTCTTTATGTCCGTGAAGGCGACGGGTGGTTGGTTGATCGTGATTCATGATCACTGGAGTTCCCGGTTGAGTCATGGGCGGAAGGCTTCTCCTTGTCTCTCGGTGTGATCGTTTCTGGTTTGGCCCATGTGTTACCTTTTTATTTTATTTTTATGATTATTATCATTCTATTATTTTGTTGTGCGAATCGATATGGTGATGCGTTTAACAGTGTTTGAAAATCCGTAAAATAATCAATTGGACTTAGAAAAAAAAAAAAGGATTTGCACAAACGTTAACCAAACAAACTCAAGGGACTGAAGTACCAGTTTTGTATCTTGTGAACATCCATGAGGGGATTCGTTTTAATGAAGCAGTGTGTGTATGCGTGTGTGCGTGTGTGTATGTACTGTTGGCCTATATATAACGGTTGATCTGGGGCAACCAATTATCCAGAGGAAGATGTGTTTTCGTTTGACAAACTTCCTGATTCGTTCCCATTGTTTTCTATCAATGTGGTGTGATTGTTATAATGTGGATTTAAGGTGGACACTTTAAATATGCGCTCTAAATAAGAGAGAGAGAGAGAGAGACACACACACACGATTGAATAGTTATTTCATAACCCAAGGCCCATAGCATAGCTCATTAGCGAGCTTGTTCTGTAGATACAGTGCCACTTAAAAATAAACCACACTTTTGGAATAGCCTTAGCCTGTTCAGGCCTACTCTACTCTACTACACAGTTCATGGATGTGTTCCTTTGCAGCATCATGGAGGCAAGAGGTAATAGGTATTTTTGTGTTGAACTGAGGAATAATTAGAGAATTACTATTCAGGAAACTGGTGCCGCACAACAGCCTTATTAAAAATAAAAATCATGTTCTAAAAATAAAGTGATATATAAGCACAAATATATCTATAAACAGTATATACACTATTATAAAGACAATTTTAAAATCATAATGTCTGCATATTTAGTAAGTCTATGCAAATAAAATGAAAACTGTAATTTTAATATATTGCTTTATTGTGTATAGGAGATTCAAGTCAGCAAGCTAATAGTTTGAGCCTGTCATTTTTTCCAGAGGTGTAAGAGTTATACAAAATTGGATACACATAAATATATCTAAATATATAAAAGGAAATACCCACCTGACTTATGTCACCTTCATAATATTATTACTCATCAATACGTTCCTTGGGGAAAGCTAAATCAAGCATTTACACTTAAAAACAATTCCAGAAAGTTCACAGGATATACAGATGTACACAAAATGATGTACACAAATTATACCCACAGCAGGTGTCACAAATTGCTTTAAAGGATGTGTGATTGAATTGTTAATTTCGAGACGAAGTCTTGGTAGACAAACAAATTGGAAGGTTTTCAGTTAATGTCCAGCAGATGGCACTAAAGACTCAAGTCTTGTTTGAAATCACAGTAGCAACTATGCTAGAAAGGGTGCGTTTCCCTTCAGCCAAGTTACATCTCTATATAGAGCATTAATGAAGTCAAAGTTGTTAGTGATGCTTAAAATAGATGGGGGAATGGAGAACACTCATTCACACAATTCAAAACCCTGTATCAAGTATCCATGTACCGACAGATCTTATTAAACTTATTTATCCACACAGAAAAGAGATGTCACGGCTGGATAATATTCAACCCCCGACCAAAGAGTATGCAACTGCCAAATAGGACTCACACCACTGTTCCACTCAGGTTAAAACCTTGGAAACAAAACCCAAAGACAAGCATGTCTTCAGTCTAATCGCTTTCCACATCATTCAGTCCCACCATTCTCTCGCTCATCTCCCACAGCCTCTTGGCCGCCTGCACGTCCGTCGCCTTGTCCAGCAGCGTGTCCTCTGCGCAGTCGGCAAAGTACCTCCCCGACACGCCCTCCACCAGCGGGGAGCAGGCCAGGTACAGCAGGGTCTGAGCCCCCTGCAGTGCGCTCCTGAAGAAGGCCAGCACGGCCAAGTAGAACAAGGGTCTGGCCAGCAGAGGGATGTGGATGTGCCTCCCCAGCCTGGTCCTCACGATGCCGGGGCTCACCGCGTTCACCGTGACCCCCGAGCCCACGCCCAGCCGGCGCGACAGCTCCATGCAGAACAGCAGGTTGGCCAGCTTGCTCTGGCTGTAGCAGAAGGCCTTGTCGTAGCCCCGCTCGCTGTTGGGGTCGTCGAAGTTGATGTGGCCGTACTTGTAGAGCTTGGAGGAGACCACCACCACCCGGCCGGCCTCTGCCGTCTTCAGCCGGTCCAGCAGGAGGTGGGTGAGCAGGAAGTGGCCCAGGTGGTTGACACCGAACTGCATCTCGAAGCCCTCCACTGTTTTGGTGTAGGGACATTGGTAGACGCCTGCGTTGTTGATGAGCACGTCTATCTTGGACTCCTCCTGATTGGGCCAGACAGTGTATTTAGTTTAAAATGGCATCCAGTGGTTCCATTTAAAAAGGAGAACAAACACCACTAGTAGATTGGTTTGCATTGTAGATGACCAACGCTAGCTTAAACACATTCCATCGCATGCACAACTTATTTATCCTAAAGGTAAATGTAGTATTGCTGTAAATGTAGTATTTAGTTCACTAATTTTAAGCTCGGAGAGAGGGTGCCTTGTATATATTTCAGTACCATGGACAACGCCTCATCTGTTGAACTTTGTGCTGAGAGCTACAGAAAGAACTGAACAACAGACACTAAAGCGCCATTGTCCTTGACAATACAGGAACAACACTTCCACCAACTCCCAAGCACCGCACAAACCTATTATGCTTGTCCGAATTGCTTAGATGTTGACTTAACCAAATCTAACGTTTACACTTACCTTATTAATTACTTCACAAAATTCCCGGACCGATGAAAGCGACGCCAGGTCCAAGTGTTTAACGATGACTTCACCAGTGTTTGGTCCAGCTTCTTTTCTGATATCTCGGGCTGCTTGTTCTGCGCTTTCCCGATCCCGACACGCCATGATCACCCGGGCCTGGAGTTTCACCAACTCCCCGGCCACTGCCTTTCCTATACCGCAGTTGGCACCGGTTACGACCACCGTCTTCCCCCGCATCATGTCAGCATGATAGCGGAGTAGCTCCACAGCCTTCTGCCGGGGAAATATACGACGCATGATAAGCAGCACACCACCGCCGACGACCGCAGCGATGATCACAGCTGTTGTCATTGAAGCCAGTGAAAGTGTCAAACGATCAGGTGATAAATATCTGAAGGGTAGCGGTCAGTTTCCAGAACCCACTACGCCGTGTGTTTTTGTAACAGGGATTTGAACCGGAAGTACTAAGACGAGGGAAACGCTACATTTAAATTGCGGCCATCAAATTAAAAGCACGCTTGCGTTCACAGTACAAGTTATATTTTATAAAACCACAGCCAAATCTATGTCCATAGTAGGCCTAAAGGTATTTGTTATACGGAAAGGGATTGAGGCCAAATTTTTTTGTAATTTCTGAAACTAAAATTTGGATGACTTTATTCTCATAACTTATAAAAATGAATGACATGTGGCCCTAATCCTCTTCCGTATTGTTTGAATCATATTTTAGTTTGAAGTAAATGTGAAAAGGCTTTTAAATGTATTATTAATTATGAATAGATTGTTTATATATTTATTTTGTTATAAAACACTTATTTGGACTTATCATTTAAAAAATGCGTGTACGTTTGCATACACATTACGGTATTTTATGTTTGCACATTTTCTGAGCTGTATTTAACATAATTAGATATTTTGATCACAGAAAACCTCTGTTCAAAACTATGATGGCACTTGAATGTGATGTGAATTTGATGAAAAACAAAAAATTATCTGCTTGTAGGCATTTTCTTCATATATTTTAGCACATTTTATTTCGGCCAGGATAAGGTTATAGGGGCATGAATATATGAAAGAAAAAATAATGACCATATTAGAAAAATAATGAACACTTCCTATAAATAGCATTTCGTGGAATTAACCCTGTCATCGCAGGAAACATTATAGGGTATGACCAATAATAATGGAATGGAATGAACTACAAAACTACTTCCATGAATCACTTATCTCTTACCATAAGCATCCCGTGTTAATGACATGATCAGATTAATGAGGGTGAAAACATCCATTAAGTTCTTAAGAACCGGGAAGAGGATGCAATTCTCCATGAGGAAATGTATTCCGAAATCAGATAAAAGTTGCTAGGAATTCCTCTCATTATCCATAGCACAGAGTCTTTACTATTGCTACATGTCTGCTCACCTTTCAGAACAAACTGTCTATGTTTCCAGTCTGGTCTCTCTGTTCTTTCTTTTTCTTGTCTCATTAATCCTGCTATAGCCTTTAGCTTCAGCGTGGCTATCAGACCCATGCCCATAAAGCAGTTTCACATCCCATCCTAGCACTCACAGCATTCAGCCGAGCAGTCTTGGCCCATGTTCCTGGTTCCATCTTGGATCAGTCCAGAGTCATAGCTCCTGACTTGTAGGGGATGAAGATAATGTGGCAGGAGCTGTAGTAGTAGTCAGAACCAGACCCAGGAGGAACACTGAATGACAGACTTTCTCAGGGTGCAGACCATGGGTCAATGTCTCCCGTTGGCTATTTTAGTTTGGGTGCCTTTGTAACCTCAACGTAATTCAAAATATAGATTCTATGTTCAGAAATGCCGCTTACCTACATTTATTTTCAACAAAATGAAGAATTGGTAGAGGAGGCAAGAGAAGTGTCTTACAATAGTGTGCCCTAGGCATACTCAGACATGATCCCAAACTTAACTCTTCCTTTCTTCAAATAGCAAGCCCTTTGAATGTGTCTCCAAGCAGTCTTAAAATCCAAGGAAATATATTTTAAATCACAATGAAAGACTGTTGTTATTATTATTATTTGTATATGTCTATTATTATTTTTGCATTGCATGCTGATTCATTACTCCCATTCTAACTCATAACGAATATATTACACTACAGCAGTGAAATGAAACAAATGCTGTGGCTGTCATGTTACTTCACTTCCTCATGCAACAGTCTAGTTGGGAAACGTTTCACCAGTTCCTGTGGGCTTGTTATGTTGCTACAAGGGAGACAAAGTGTTGCTGCTATAATTACCAGATTGCAGTCGATTGGGAGAATACAGGGCAGGCAGAGCTAATGCGTTGTGGTCGACGCGTGAAGACCTCGTTTCGGATGTAGCTCTAGGATTCGGTCCTATCGCCGGAGTGAAGAATGTATTTTGCTGTTTTATTCATTCTCGCAGAAATTCAAACAACTTCTGGAGGTATTTTTCATTAATCTTTGTTGTACATGAGTGGTTATATTAGGCCATATCGTAACGTTAGGCCTATTTAAATAAGCGCTACACAAATTTGTCGTTTCTGATGTTTTTTGACTTTGAAAGGCTACTTTTTGTTATTATATGTTTGTTTATTTATTTTACTCTCCATCTATGTGCGTTCACAAACAGCACAAGAAAAGAAGAAAAATCCAACCTGCGCCGTTTTTCCTAAAAATCAACACGTTCTATTCGGCTCCGAGGTTCAGGTCACGTGTCAGAGTTCCTGTAGCAAGGGTCAAATCTACTGGGAGGTGAACGGTCAACTGGTGGCTGACAGATTCTCCCAGTCCATCAACTCCTCTCATACTGTACTTTCCTTGAAGAATTTAACTTACCAAAGTGCTACAATACAATGCCATAGTGTATTGACTGATCTTGTTTTAGATGGGACCAACATCAAAACATACAGTAAGATAATATATTTACTTGTTTTTTTGTATATTAGAATAATTACAGATGAATGGATGATACATTCTGACATTTATTTTCCCATGTACAGCAAAACCCAGCAATGTATCATGTCTCATACGACTTAATAACACAGTGGGAGGTTTCCCAAAGATGGTCTGTTATTGGGAGCATACAATGAGTTCTTCATGGAAAATAACTTATATTGTACAGAGGACATGGTGAGTTTCAACTACTTTGTTTCTGAAAAATCAGTCATTGACAGTCTTTTTCATGACCTAATATTAAATTATGTTTCTGTTTAAGTGTCAATTGCTCAGACCACAAGATTGTTAACTGCAACTCAGGGACGACCTCATGCGTTTTCAAGATCTTACCAGCTCTTAGAAGGAACTTTTCGATCGTTGTGAGAGCCAATTCCAGCACATGGGAGGTTGAATCAGACACATATTCATTTGACCCTTTCCAAATCTGTAAGTTATGTCGGAAGACAAAAATCTCACAATTGAAATGTGACACTTGAGCACTGGGTTTAGAAATGTATTTACCTACTGTCATTATTCTATCTTGTTTTTAGGGGTGCTTGCCCCTCCCGAACTACACGTGACTGCTCTTGACCGCTCCCTGCTGGTCAGGTGGAACCAATCAGACACCATCGGGAACGTTATTCACTGTCAAGTCCGATACAGTCAGGTGACAACTCCATTGTGTCATTCCCTTTTATCATCCCGTTTCTGTGATTAAATGCTTTACAAAAAAATGTAATATTACACTGATTGCTTTGTCTTTTGTATGTCTTGTTGCCGTCTCTAGGTTCTTGATAATGGAAAGGAAGTGGTAAGGGAGCCATTTTATATTCACATTTATATTACTTATTAATATGATTACGTTAAGAGTGTTTGCTTCATGTTCAACACTGATACAGAGAATCCCTCTACCTTTTATAGGCAGGGCTGCTAAACACTAACCTGCTGTAACGTATAGCAATCTAAATCATTATGCATCACTTTTATTTTTGCATTGTCCCTGTTTTAGCAGGTGGTCAACAAATCCATGACTAGCAAGGAGAAGAGGGCATGGGTCACCATTGAGGGCATAGAGTCGTGTGTCGTCTACGCTGTGTCAGCCCGCTGTGCTGTGGACAGATCTCCCTGGAGTGACTGGAGCCTGGAGCAGACAGTCGTGTCCCTGCTGAATCGTAAGCACTGCCTACCGCCTGTCCCCAGGCTAACGATGAGGCCCAGGATGTCTAGTGTCGATGGCTCTCTATGGTTTCTGATTCACCATTTCCACAGTACTGTGTTGAGGTCACTTGTGTTTTCTTATCCATAAGTACATTAATAGTTGGGTGGTCCATTCATACAGTCCAATGTGTTGTATGGTAAGCGTGTGATGATTTTGTTTAAAATTGTGGGTCTGCACTTGGATAACAATGCTCCTATATCTTGTTTGAATGCAGTGAAACACATTGAAAATATGTGACATCTCTTACAGCAAAGACCTTTCAATTTAACCTGTGGAGGAAGGTAGTTCAACAAAAAAGCAGTGGTGTGCGAGAATTAAAAGTAATGTGGACGGTAAGGAGGCTATCCAGAAACACTGACTCAACTGCTATTTTAATTATAGTTATATACGTGACAGTAATTCCACTAAGCAACCCATCATTTAACCAGCCCATTAATCTTTCATTTCCAATCTGTTAAACAGGAGATACCCCAGACATGCAAAGAAAAATACACATTTTACGTTGATTATCCTCTCTACACGATGGTGTCAGAATCATCATACGACGGGGGTTCTGTGTGTAGCCCTTTGAGCTGCTTCGTCTCTGTGGCCCCAGAAGCTCATGTTATCCGGCTCTCAATTCTCCAAAATAAACTGTCTGTTGCAAACAAGACTGTTTACGTTCCGGCCATTGGAGAGAGTGAGTGGCATTTGTATTCTTTTCTTTTCTGGGTGAAGTTTGGTGTTTTATTTTAACCTTCTACTTAAAATTGGTTTTGAAAATGTACGTAAGGATTGTAGTTTGATGTAAAAGTGTATGTTTGTGTGTTTGTGTGTGCGTTTGTGTGTGCTTGCTTGCGTTTCTCAGCCCTGCCTCAGGTCAGTCACATCCAGGCTTCGGCACAAGGCGGTATTATCCAAGTGAGCTGGCATGCTCCCCGTCAGAATGTTAGCGGTTACATTGTAGACTGGACCGATGACGGGAAAACATATTTCTGGAAGAGGAGCAACCATACCAAAACCAAACTATATGGTGGGTTGAAAAGGAGACATTGAGCATGTGGTGGGATGGCACTGAAGGAGGATGGATGGTTGGAAGGCTGGATGATGGAGGAAGGAAGGACTGATTCTAGATGAATGGCTGTGTGTTAGCCACACTGATGTTTCCCTTTTTTGTTTGTTGTAGGTAATGGGGTAATACAGGGAATGGGTCAACCTTGCTCTGATTGGTTGTCGGTCTATCCAATTGTGTCAAGAAGCATTTTGGTCTGCAGTGTTGATAACAATCCTTGACAAAACAGACTTATACACATCTGGTTCCAGACTAATACACAATTGCGTATATGTCTGAGGATGACAGGTCAGGGTTCCACATCACATATGGATGGTCTGTATTTCCTGGTTTACATAAGCATTGTTCTGTCTTTGTTGCAGATCTCAGGGACTTTCGTCCATACAACATTACGGTTACTCCTGTTTTTGACAACAAGACAGGGCATGGGAAAGAAGCACCACAGGTGTGCTCACGAAGAAGAGGTAACAGTGTTTAGAGAGATTCAGATGTATACATGTATTAATCTGTGTTTTACCCACTACAAAGTTCACCTTATGTGCACAGTCCCACAGGCCATCTACATCTCTGAGCTTCAACCTGGAGACACCAGGGCCGATGTGAGTTGGGATATCAAGACAGAGGACATATGCAGCACAGCTGTTGAATACTTTATTGTTTTTTACAGACAGACGGACAAAGACGTGCTGTACAGTAAGTTCAGTAAGTGTCATTGGTGTGTTGGTTGATTCTGTTAAACTGTGGTTTCCTTCCCATGTTTTAAAGTCAAGACTTTGCGTGTCTGCTGTACTTGTATATAGACCAATCTGTCAGTTGCACCCAGCGGAGTGCTGTACTGGAGAACCTGAAACAATCTACCAAGTACAGCGTAATTGTCATGGCCAAGGGACACACAGGCAATATCAGCAGCACTGAAAGACACTTTGAGACTCAGAAACATGGTAAGTCAAGTGAACAAAATTAACTTTGAACAATGCCCAATGTATTACACAATGTTTTAGCTTTTCATTTTTATTATTTACAAATGTTGTTATTTATTGGTGTCTCAAACCATAAATAATATGTATCAAAAATGGAAAAGATAATAATACTGTACGTTTTTTTTATTGTGAACAGTACACAGTGTACGCTTTTTTACTAGGTATACTGGGGCAACATTTTAGATTGTTACTCACCAAAAACCTTGATTAAATCTCAAGAAATCCGACTTCCCCCATTTATCTGCTATCTGAGCAGCAGATGCTAGAACTCTGCAATACCTCATCATTGAAGGACATATTGCACATAGTGTGTTTTTTCTTCTTGCCTTCATAGATCCTGTTCTGCTCTTGGTGTTGCCTATATGTGCAGCGCTGTTTTTTTTTAGTGTGTCCATTTTCGGAGCGTGCTGTGTCTGGTAGGTTTAAATGATTTAGTGTTAACATTAATGATTTGCATAATAATGGGATCAACAATATAATACCAATAATATATTGTTATAGAACATGGTTGATGTCAAACACTTGACTTTAACTTTCTGAAAGTTTAATTTATAATAATTACATTCATCTTATTCTCAGGTACAAGACGTTCTTAGGAAAGATGGTGCCGAATCCTGGTCACAGTTCGTTGGCACGGTGGCCCTCCCAGACCAACCAGAAGGTGAGGTTTATTTTCTGTTTATTAATGGTATAATACACAGATGAATAATTGGACGATATACTCTACTCTTTATTTTTGAATACATTAAAGGTGCACTGTGTAATGTTGTTGCATCTAGTGGAACAGACATTGCAGAAATTAAATATAATATTCATAAGTATGTTTTAATTAGTGTATAATCCCATGAAAATTAGAATAGTTGTGTCATCGTTACCTTAGAAACAGAACTTTAAAACTTCATAGGGAGCTGATGCTCTTTCCACGGAGCTCACAATATAGCACACACTACACCTTTAAGGAAGGCGCAGTGCAAAATAATCATTTATAATCGTGATTGTGCACACAGATCACGCCACAATTCAGCCAGCCTTTGGAAGGCGAGACCCGTTTCGTGAGGGTTTACCCTTATGAGTCGGACGGTGCCAGGGATTGCCTGGTGCCACCGTGGCTCGGCGACTACACCAACAGCGAATCAGCCGCTGATGAGACAGAGTGGGCGGTGCCAACCCCTGACGGCAGCGGCTTGAGCCCAGGGGAGGACGGCGAGCCGGCAACGGAGGAGGCGGCGCTTAGTGCTCACCAAGCCGGCCTATCCATGCAAGACTCTCGGGAGGAGGTGGATACGCTGTTGCAGGAGTATTTGGTTGTTTTCCCGCTTTCGCAGAGCAGCCCCTATCGAAGCCAAAATGCAGCACCGCCTCAAGCTCCCCGGAGCGTCAAGGATGACAGCGAACTCTCTGGAAACAAACACCGCACGATGTATGTCTCCATGGACATGTTCAGAGAGGGACCGGACAGGGGATGAGATGGGGATAGTCATTTTGTTTCCATCGTCGATGTTCATCATAGCTACTTCATCCATAGCAAGATATGTAAATGTATTAAACTAGAAACAGTGTTTTGTACTGTATTCATCATTGTTATACACTATGTTTTGTACTCATGCTTTTGTATCATAGTCTATGTCTGTCTGAGTGTCCATCCATATTATTGGCCACTTCCACACATTAGGGGGCCTTGTGCTTTTCCATTTATTAAGCAAAAGATTTATGACCTACAAACTATTACCAATGTATTAATACAGCATGTATTGTCCTCACTTTAGATGACCTCACACCAAAGACAGAAATAATGGTTTATAACTTCCTAAAATAATATGAATTGCAGCCTTATTAAGTGTTTAAAGAAATATAAAAATGTACATAGCTTGTAAATCTTTACTTATGCTTTTTAATATTAAATAACACAAATGAGTATTCATGATGGAACATAAATTCACTGTTTCCTTCTACTTTATTCGTTTTCTTTTGGACTGTTTTGGGGGTCATTAATTCTGCCATGTCGATTGCAGTGTCATGTCAAAATAAAATTATATCGCCGGGGGGGTTATGCATAAAGTGATCAGTGGGTCTTAAAATAAATAACGAACAGTCCCTAAGTTACGTAAGTTACAAGTTACAAGTTGTAAGTTACAAAGTTACCCAGTTTTAGAACGTCTCAGCCCGTCTCCTCGCAAGGAGTCGCAAGGAGTTGCGAGTTGCAAGCAGTTGCGTCGCGAATCTTTGGTCTGAACTGGGCTTAAGAAGGTTTCGGGAAACCGGACCCTAGCTCGTTGTTGATAACATGCCTGTGATTAAGGGGGAAGGGTCAGGTGTGGTTCTTTGAAATGTTGCTGTTTCATAACAAAAATTGAGGACCCCCCCACTCAGACTAAAAATTTTGGGTGACCCACCCCTCAACAAAGAATATTAAGACATAATCCCCCATATTTTCCTCCGGTGGTCCATTCCATAAATTCCGAACGGTTCCTAACTGCATATAGGCCTAAAGTTGCTGCGTCAAACTGTTTCTTAGTTGCTGTTGATCCATCACGTTCCGATCTCGCCCCACAGGTGGAGCTTCCGAGGGCGGCCTGTTGCTGCCTCCCACAGGCTCATCCCGATCACCACTCAGTTGGTTTTCATCGCATGTTTTGGAGTCTTGGACGCCCTCTGGTGGCTTAATGGTGAGGAACTGTTGTTCACGTATCTTTTTTAAACAGCCGTGACGTCAATGTCAGCCAAGCGTTGAACCCAAAATGAGGTGTCCTCTACTCCGCACACTTCCCACAAAGGTGTCCCACCATTGGCATTACCTGATGAATAATAAACAAAAGGGGAAATAATAAATAAAAGCCTATGTATAAAAGTAAACATGACAACATATACAAGTATTTAAAGTAAGTAGTAATATATATATATATATAGAGAGATATATATATAGAGAGAGATTATATTATTTTGTAAGAAAACAGACATAAAAAAAGCGAGCAGGATATGTAAGATGTTTTTCAGGGAGGCCTGTTTTTTAGTTTAGTTTGGCTATAATGTGACATCAAAATGCATTAGTTACCAATTTGTTTGCTAACGTTGTATTTGCTGTTTTGGACATTGCACGGCTTTGGCAGAAGATTAACCCTCTATATTGATCTAACAGTGGTCTGAATCGCACTGCATTCGTAGGTAATATGAACCCCATTATGTTGAAGCTGTTGTACAATAGTCTAAAGATAATGATTTTACTGTTGTTGCCAGCACATTTAGGTGGTGACATTTTTTTGAGTTCACATGGTGTTAGAAAAAGGGGAAACTCTTGTAATTTCACCATTTAAGTAGGTATATGTTTGATTCTAAAGAAAGTCCAAATGACGACAGACGTTAAGTGGTTGACTCTCAATACAAAACAGTTCTCAATAGAGACTTAGTATTAGTGTTAGTTAACTAATATGCATTATTATAGACCTTTTCACAGAGGTGTCATCATAGGACCATCACAGCTGTCGTGCCATGAAAGGAGCAGACCCATAATTAGTGTTATGTCCTACGAGGAGGCCTCTGTGAAAAAGGTATATTGTCCATATCATATTGCAAATACCAATACAAATGCTTTGATTTGAGTTTATTTTTACATTCTATGTATTATGAGTCAGCGTGAAGAGCAGTGGGGGGAGGGCAGGATGGTCCTGTGCACTACTGAGACCAACCCAGCGGTGTTCCCAAATACACCTCCAGCAGGGACAAACAAAGCTTTCTGACCCATTGCACCCACCATGTCCTCGTCAGGCCAATGATTGACTCATGATTAAGACCTATCTTATTTGTCTTAATGACACGGCCAAAAGCCCCCCAAATAGAAGGGACGGTCGGTACCTGAGGACCGTAGTTGGCTCGCTATGAACTGCTAGCGAGGGCCTTGCCATGGATTTGTACAAAACGACGTTCCTCCTGGGAGCGCTCCTCTGCACCGGTAAGACCCATCACATGGACATTCCTAGCATTTCCATCGATGAGTGTAGGATAATCAGGGGGGATTTCAATCACGGGAGACGCAAGACCGACTTTAATATGTTATGGTCAGTTTTTACCTGATGACCTCTATGTATTTTTTGATGGCATCAACAAATTCACTACAGCCATGCCGTTAATATTTTTTTTTCATCTCCACATTCACATTGATTGACATTCCTGGATTAATGACAAATGTAACCTTAAAAGTGGTTTCCACAACACATTACGTCTGTTTTTATAGATTGAGGCTGCTTACAGCAATTTCACTGCTTAAATCAATATCTGTATTAATTATTCTAAAAAAGATAATCCTTTCTTTATTGTAATTTTTGTTTAAATATGAGAGCAACTTAATAATAGATAGAATGAACAATAATAGAATGAAGCCAAACTGTTAAAATTAGTGGTGTATAATGAAAATATCAGTTATTTTATCAGATGACCTCATAGCCTACATATAAACATGATACACATCCCACGCAACCATGTTGACCTATAATGACGCATCATTTCACCATAAATTACAAAACAAATACAGATAAACCAAAACAACAACTAAAATTCCAACGTCCCTGTATTCTTCAAAAGGGGAGAGGACATTGCAATAAGACCACACCATATACCTAAGCCCTTTATCATATCCAATAGCACGTCGGCTGTCCGCGGGGCGATGACACACAGCTCGATGATTCCCTCTAAAGAGGCCAGAGGTCTCAGGTCTAATGACTCCCCGTGGACCGCTCAGTATGAACCATGTTGCAACCCGCACGCCGCTGCCTGCTGTGTTAACTGAACTGTGAACTGTGTCTTGCCAGGCCATTGCATCACTTCACAAACAATGCAGAAATAGGCCCAGGCTAGCCATCCTGCCAGAGCTTACTCCCAAGTCCCCACTCAAGGTTTCTTCTCATTTGTGTTGTGGAGCTTCGGCCCTCGTTAGGGGCATGATAGTGTGCGTCTCTATGTAGAACGGACAGACAGTGTTTATTTTTTTATGTGTCTTGCATTGTCAAATAGGATACTGTAACAAAAAAAGATACTTAAAGTTTCATACAGAGTTATGAGATAGTATGGTCCATGTTTAATACAACTGTGATAAAAGGCAAAATATATTTCGAAAACTAAAATAAAGGTGTACGATAACCACGAGTCACAAAAGCCTGCCTATGTCACGTC
This sequence comes from Micromesistius poutassou, assembly GCF_964030765.1. NCBI lineage: Eukaryota > Metazoa > Chordata > Actinopteri > Gadiformes > Gadidae > Micromesistius > Micromesistius poutassou. Next base: position 7,835,976 of record NC_140289.1, read on the forward strand.
ATTGACCAGCTGGCATTAACACAATATTTGAATCGTTGATAGAATTCTCAGAATTCTCAAATAGCTTGATAAAAACACAAATCACTCTCTAACTAACATAAACGATGATACTTTGACTTTCCCAATTCATCTGCAATTAAGACAATCTTTAAAACGCACACTTTCCTAATTCATTATCAAGTCGGCCCATTGACACATTTTGTACTTTGCTGTTCCTGTTGCTTTCAGGTCTGTTCCACAAGTTAAAGTCAGGTCGGGTGTATTAATATTTTGGGCCGGTGTGTGTGTGTGTGTGTGTGTATGTGCGTAATGAGGGCCTCAAACATTTGACGTGTTGTTGTTGTTGTTGTTGTTGTTGTAGCTGCAGTCTTCGGGGCCGTCCAGGACAAATACTCCAAGACGGAGGGGGCGTGGATCATCTCGCTGCATAGACGAGAGTACATTGTGAACTCGCTAGAAGAGTGCGCCGCCAAATGTGACACAGAGACAGACTTTGTATGCAAGTACGTACCCACAAAAACAGCCCTATATTCTCAGATGATTCCAGTCACCTCAGCTCTACATGATGGTATGATCCAGAAGCTTGCTACACACTGGTTGTCTCTCTGCCTACCTGCAGGTCCTTCATGTACATAGAGAAGGACACGGAGTGTTGGACAGCGCAGGATAACTCCAAAACGGAACGGGTTATGCGTAGAGCCAGCGCAGCTCTGTATGAGAATAAAGGCAGGTTCCCCATCTTCTCTCTCTCTGTCTCTGTCTCTGTCTCTGTCTCGGTCTTTGTCTCCATCTCCCTGTCTCTGAGGAAAGAGCATCTTCAATATTACATACTGTTACTGATTATTAAGTCTCAATCGATTTTTTGACACACTGTGTGAATGTAATTCAAACAAATCAAACTGTTAATCTGCTACACAACATAATGCCAACCCTTGACCTCCCCCTTGTTCAGGATACTTGCTGGAGTGTGTAAACGGAATAGGAACCGACTACAGAGGAACCAAGGCCAGGACGAAGACGGGAAGGACCTGTCAGAGATGGTCGTCAACTATCCCACACGTTCCTAAGTTAGTATTCCACTACCAATAGCATTGCTTTTTCTTAAGTAAATCAAATGGCACAATATGCCATGCCATTTGATTTGACACATGATTTGTCCACGGTTTTGTTGTATTTCTCATATGTACTGTCATTCTTCCCAGAACATTAACATTAATGCGACCAAAACATTTTACTGTTTGCCAGGTGCACTCAACTGATATGAAAAAAATGTCCTGACCCTTTTACAATCGAGCCATAGCAGAATGTAGAGCAATGACCTGTTTGAGTGTGTTCTGTTTACATTGGCCTCCACTGTCACAAGAGATGTATTGATGCAGTGTCATTACCAAATAATACAGGCTCCCTATGCTCTCTTTTTATTTAAATTAAATTATTTATATTTTCCTTTATTTCCTGTTAGGACATCACCAAATGAATGCATTTGTTGATGATTGATAAATAAAGCAGCCATCTGATCAGGTAGAGTGTACACTGAGTGTACACTTTTTTTTTTTCCCCCCTACCACCTGTCGGTTTTGGATAAGTGCTACGTAGACACTTGACGCTTGAGCCTATTTGGATTATTATATCGTTCTAGTTGATAAAATTGGACTTACATGCCTGCCACAGACCTGTCGCTGTTGGTGCGCCGGCATTCTTACCAGCCTAACTCGAGCTGTCCCTGCCATTGACAGAGTGCAGACTTCCCGACATGAGCATGGCCAGGTGGCCTATCGAGGTTTTGATCCAACTTGGCGGTGAGTTCTGCTGGCTATCCCGGTGATCCATGGGGAGATAAAAAGTGCCCGCCGCATACTTCTCTCGTCTTCCGCATCAACGCCTTGCTGTCCGTGTGGATTCATACCTGCGTATCTGTCATGGCACCGCAGGCCACAGTGGATTTAACCTACTTTGCAACTGACTTGCTACAGTTAAACTCCTCGTCCCATCGGCTGCCAACTGAAGATTAAAAACTTTGCACCAGTCTCTGCATCGCACGGCAGCCCCGGTATTCACACCGAGGCGGTCGGCATAAAATCCACATCCATGCCGCATCTGACAGCACCATTCCAACTGTGCTGTCAGCACCGCTCATCCGATCGTCGATCAGACAACGTAGAAATGGGGGCATTGATCCCTGCTTATCTCCTTGCCTCTGATCACCCAGGCAAACATTCCGGTTCACTTGACTCCTCGCATCCCCCGAAAACCGACTGGCCCTGCCTTTTAAATTACTTTTTTACTCAACGACACTTGGATTTACTGTTCTTAACAGAGACTTGCATAGGTGCGGGCACGGGTGAAAAATATGTCTTTGTCCAACAAACTGCTTCTTCCTTAGCATGCCTAGGTCTTCCGGGAGGGGTGGTGGTGTAGCTTTGGTTTTTAGGGATACATTCAAATTACGGCTACTTTCTGTGGGGTCTTATTCCACCTTTGAAAGTCATTGCGTAATGGTGGAATCTACTTCAACTCCGTTAGTGTACGCCCTGGTCTACAGGCCCCCGAAACCAAACAAGGCCTTCATTACAGAATTTTCTGACTTTCTGTTGCATCATATAACATTGCATGATCGTCTGTTGGTTTTGGGTGATTTTAATATCCACGTCTGCTATCCAGATAAACCTATGTGTGACCGTGGCAAGAAATTTGGGTCATTCGACAACGCCACCTAGGGGAGGGGATATCCTAGGACCAGAACTGTGCTAGCTAACATGAGCCACAGCAACCCGAGACACTACACAGTTTAGGCAATACAGGTTTGTACAATCTGAGTTGAAAACTTGAGTTCAGTTAAATATAATTACAAAATACCAGATATCAAATACATTTATGGTCACCACATAAGACACACAAGACAGTACACGACACAATAAACCAGCAGACTGGACGAATAAACACCCACAGTTAAATTAAAGAAACCGACAAATTAAACCAACAAAATAAACCAACATTTAGCATGCGGGTCAAGCAGAGCAAGGGGCAGCACAACACTTACACCACATTAACACAAACAATAAGCATAAAGCAGCATGCAGGGCAAGCAGGGAAGATGAGCAGCACACCACTGCGTAGCCTAATACAAACACCAAAGCAAAAAAAACAATAAACCAGAAGCATGCGGGTCAAGCGGTAGGTAGACATGCCAATAGCCCAATGCTTTAAATTAAAGAGAACAATAAATCGCGTATGCAAGTCGTCATGCTTTGAGACTGCAAATTTGTTGTACAACAGAACAGCAGCCTCTCAGTGACGTTGGGGTACTTGGCTACGATCCACTTCAGAACGTGGTAACGAGGAATGCCTCCGCTCAGAACAGCCGGTCATGGAGAGCGAAGTCGTAGCTCATCTACGGCTAACAGCACAACCGGAGAAGGGATAGCTTTTAATTTACAAGCGAGCGCACGTTGACTGACGAGAATGGTAAATGAAGAACAGCCTACCTCCAGGTGATCCCAAACCAGCACCGAACGAGTAAACTTGCAATGGAATTGGTAACTTGCAACAAGTTTCGGACGAACGCCATGCGAAGCAGCTACCAGCCAACTTCCAGCCTACGCCACTGAGTAATGGGCGCCCTGGAAGCAAAACAACGGGCAGGACATATCCCTCCCGATGACGTCCACTGACCTTATATTAAAATAAAAGTCTGCCCCCCTAATCTGGATGGCTATGGCTCGGCCAATCATACCCAGAGAACGGCCAGGGGTATAGTTCAACCTGCCACATTCTACCACCCCCCTATTTGAGTCGTCACCCCGACGACCACCTGTGAGACAGAATTTCAGCCGACGTTAACACCACTGCCTCACGGCTGGCTAGCGCTACCCATGCATAATCAAGGTACCTAACCTTCAGGACCTTTTGCAGCTGACCTTGGAAGGTGGTAAACATTGGAGTGCTGACCGGCCCTGGAACACCCCGTCTGCCGCCGGACCGGCAGGGAAAAACTCAGCGTTTCACCGGGAAAGTCAAGCACCGCCAGAGGTGGGCTACCATCCTGAACTGAGCCATGTTCCGAAACTGGCATGTACTGTAAAGGTGTTGGCTCAAGGGGCCCTGAGGGAACTGAGGAACTTGAGCCAGCAGGACGGGACTGGACTGGGGCTTGGCAAGAGACCATGAGCCATAAGTCCTCCTCCCCAGGAGGATCGTCAGCCGCTATGGCCAAGGTGCCGAGCGCTGTTGTGCCCTCTCAAAAGCCAACCTGAGCTGTGTTTTGTGCTCCACAACCCAGTCCTGCACAGTTCCCGGTACTGGTTCCTGGACACATCCCAAGAGGAAGTCTATTCAGAGTGTGGGTTCTCGACCAAACATTAAGAAAAATGGGGATTCTCCCATGGAATCTCCTGGAAATCTACTGGCCCAACACCATCTCAAATGCCAACCTGTGGGAACTCACCAAACAAGAACCAATAGAGACCCAAATCAGGAGGAGAAAATGGAAATGGATAGGCCACACACTCAGAAGAAAAGGGCTGACATGGCAACAACTGGATCGGAAGGCACAAGACCGAAGAGGATGGAGGGGTTTCATCGATGGCCTATGTTCCCTAGGGAACTTAAAGGCCTAACTAACTAACTCACTCCCGTGGCTTGGTGAGGAGTGGTGTTGTAACAGTAAACAACCTGCGGGAGGCAGAGTTCGGTGGTGCGCTCCGCCCCCTGGTGGCCATGGTCCTGATGCAGCAGTTTCAGGACTTCTTGTCTGAGGGCTGCAGGCAGGAGGAGCTATAATGTTTCCTCACCCCCATCGGGAAAACCAGACGATGTAATACCCCTTCCTTTTCCACCAATCGATTCCAGTGGCGCAGGAACCCCAGAGCTGGTTTAGAGACACGATGCCGCTCCTCGGTGGAAGGTGGCACCCGTCTTATCCAGAATGCCAAGACTTCTTTCAAACAAGGATCGTCGGCCTGCATGGAGCGGATGTCAGAGGGGGAGTGACCTAGGAGGACCGATATTATTGACTGTGTTGCCGACACCACAGGGTTTGGTGCAGAAGCCTGCTGCAGGCAGACTGGGACCAAAGTTCCAGGGAGAGCCAACCCACTCAAGTTCGCACTGGACAGGTACTGCCTTGACAGGGCATCAGCGTTCTTATTGCTGCGGCCAGAGCGATACTTGATCTCAAAATCAAAAGACGCCAGCTGGGCTGCCCATCGATGTTCGGTGGCCCCCAGCTTGGCGGACTGGGCAATTATGCCTTGCAACTCTTGTAAGTCTTCCATGATAAGCAGTGGAATACTAGTCTATTACTGAAAATGGCCAAAACCCTACCTCAGAGAATGTCGGGGCCCTTGGAACACTTTATATACTGTAGGTATATAAAGTGGTCTGTGTTATTTTATATACCTTTGTTTGCACCGTGTACGGCACTTTGGCCAGTTAAAACTGTTTTTAAATGTGCCTTATAAATAAATTTAACTTTACTTTTAATTTTTTTACTAATGTTGTTGTTGACTGTTCTGCAGCTTCACCCCCCTGAACCACCCCTCGGCAGACCTGGTGTCCAACTTCTGCAGGAACCCAGAGAGCGACGTGAACGGCCCCTGGTGCTACACCACGGACCCCAACAAGCGCTGGGAGACCTGCGGAGTGCCGGACTGCAGTGGTGAGAGAGAGAGAGAGAGAGAGAGAGAGAGAGAGAGAGAGAGAGAGAGAGAGAGAGAGAGAGAAGACCAAGATACACACATACATAGAGTGATAGACAGACACATACAAAGAGAGATAGACAGACACATACATAGAGTGATAGACAGACACATACATAGAGAGATAGACAGACACATACAAAGACAGATATTAGAGAAACAGCGTGGACAGTGTGATGGAAAAATCTACGTGTTGTTCATTTTATAACTTAGGCCTTGTTTTCTATATTCGCATATTGTCTTGCCATCCTGCCTTTCCCCAGAGTCGACTATTTATTGACCTTTGTGCTTGGTTCAGCCACCTCACCAAGGAGCGATGTTGTCAAAATGTTAACCCATGTGCTCTGGTCAGCTGTCCCACCTTCCTTAGAGTCAACCAATAATATAACCTTCGTACTTGGGTTAACCGGTCACAAAGGAAGACATCCTCTTCTCCTTGATAAGAACACAGGCACCTCTGTGTCTTGGGTAAACATTATTTGATTTGATTATTGACATCTGCAATGTGGGAAGGATCTGAAACGGTATAAATAACTGTCAAACTGTATTCTGGACTCACTCTGCTAGAGAGGAATGTAATATATGCATGCATTAAACCTAGGATAAGTCTGCCAAGTATTGTGTGCTTTTTTGCATTGAGAAATCTCATCTGTCTTAGATGCAATATCTGTTAAAGGAAATTGCCACGACAACAGACATCTCTATTAACCCGTTCTCCCCCACTATCTCCCCTCCATCCACACAGAGGAGTGTATCCACTGCAGCGGGGAGGACTACAGGGGCAAGATCTCCACCACCGTCAGCGGCTTCACCTGCCAGAACTGGGACTCCCAGAAGCCCCACAACCATGGCTACAACCCCGCCACGTACGGACCCCCCCCCCACAGTTTCATTGTGTTTCTCTCTCTCTCTCTCTTTTTCTCTTTCTCGCTCTCGGTCTTGCTCTCGCTCTCTCTCTCAATTTCAAAATAGCTTTTTTTTATTTTTATTTTTTTTAAATAAACATTTATATTAGAAAAAATATCAAAATTAACTACAACAAATATAACAAATTAAAAGGTCAACAAGTGAAATATAAAGAGGGAGTACAATATCGTATACGATGAAATATGAAACATAAAATACAAAAAATAATTGTACTTCGTCCACCCCCCAAATTCTCTCTCTCTCTCTCTCTCTCTCTCTCTCTCTCTCTCTCTCTCTCTCCTCCAGTCTCACCGACAAGAATCTGGAGGCAAACTATTGCAGGAACCCTGACGGGGAGCCCAAACCCTGGTGCTTAACAACCAGCCCCTCCAAACGCTGGGACTACTGCGCCATACCCCAATGCAGTGAGTCCACACGTTTGACGCACGCACACATTCACTCATGCAAGACAGCAACACCTTGGATTTAATCTGAATCCTTCCACATAATATAACTTGAGAGTGTAATGTGTCGCATTATTATTTCAGAGAGAGAGAGAGGGAGAGAGAGAGAGAGAGAGAGAGAGAGAGAGAGAGAGAGAGAGAGAGAGAGAGAGAGAGAGAGAGAGAGAGAGAGAGAGACACAGACAGACAGACAGACAGACAGACAGACAGACAGTAAAGCTTGCCCTCACTTAATGGATCACTTGAAAGAGAAAAAATGTAATGTATTTTCAGTGAAATTAATAGATGAATAGAATACAGGGCAGTGTGAACAGACCAGATAAGCTAAAAACAAATCTGACAAGGTGGCGCTAACAGGATATAAAAGGGCCGTTGGTCATACTGAACTTTGACCTCCACGTCTGTAGCGTCCCCGCAGCCCACCGTGACCCCTGAGCTGACCTGTGCGTCGGGCGAGGGCAGGGCCTACCGGGGAACCATCTCCACCACGATGTCCGGCAAGACCTGCCAGCGCTGGTCGTCCCAGACGCCCCACAACCACAACCGAGCCCCGGACAGCTACCCCTGCGGGTAAGACGTCCACGGAGAAACAAAATGGTGGTCCACTCACTGTCTTGAATAGTGCGTTCGCTGACTGGACACCCTGAGATTAAAGGGACGGCTCCCTGTCTTTAACTATGCATCACTGTAGTATACATTATGTCTTATAGCATGGTCCTTATCGATTGCCATTTACTGCTATTCATGTTGAAAATACGTGAAGGGGGGCAGCAGGACTTTTGCAATTCTGTCCCTCATAGGTTATGTTGATGTTCTTATTTCTCGAAAGAAAGAAGAAAGGTTTTTCATTTCCATGCTAAAACCAAGCATTCGGTGTATTCTAGAACACATTGGCAACATTTTCCTAACTCTGGTCTAAGATATACGTGCAAGTGAACGGCGCTCCCTGCTTCCCTGTGCCATTCAGAGGCCTCGAAAACAACTACTGCCGTAACCCTGACAACGAGAAGATGCCCTGGTGCTACACCACGGATCCAGAGGTGCGCTGGGACTACTGCCAAATCCCCACATGTGGAGGCAGCGTTAGGCCAGGTACCATGACAACCCCGATGGTGGTGATGGTGATGATGATGATGATGATGATGATGATGATGATGATGATGGCGGTGGTTGTGGTGGTGTGGGGATAATGATGTTGACGATCAGGTTGATTCCCTCACTCTCACACCCACACACACACACACACACACACACACACACACACACAGACGAGCCCGTGATCCCAACGGAGGAGGATAACTGCTACGTGGGGGATGGAACCACCTACCGCGGTACGACGTCAGCGACCATCAGCGGGAAGAAGTGCCAGGCATGGGCCGCCATGACGCCCCACTCCCACTCCAAGACCCCAGAGACCTTCCCCAGGGCGTGAGTGGCAAGGAAACACACACATGAGTTTGACCTTATGTAACGTATTAGATCAAAATAAAGTAGTTAGAACTACAACAGCACAACTAAAAGTCGACCAAATTATTCTTATCATTTTATCCAATGAGGGCAAAGGGGCGGTGGCCTGGGCACTGTTAAATTAACATGATTAGCATAATTTAAATGAACATTTAGGTTTCTAACAAGTTTTATAACACGGTTATATATACAGCATTCATTGGGAGACGATAGGAACGCCTAGGGCTATCGGACCAGCCTGTTAACTGCTGCTGCCTCATTTGACACCATGTCCTTTACTCGCTGCCCAGGGATCTGCAGAGGAACTACTGCAGGAACCCGGACGGCGATCGTTCTCCCTGGTGTTACACCACTAACCCCGCAGTCCGCTGGGAGTTCTGCGACCTGGAGAAGTGCACCACTGTCGTAACCCCCTCCATATTGCCGGCCCCCATCGCCACCGTTAGCACCACCGAGTCAGTTCCAGAGCGAGGTCAGAGCTGTTTGGTTTTTTTCCCCCAGATGGTGGAACTGCTTTTGATTATCTGTAATTAACAAGATTTGTTGTTGGTGAGGCCCTGCAATATTGAGAGATTCAAAAGGGTTGCAGTTCTTAGGCAGAACTCTAAAATCCTTTGGATATATTGGATATATAATCCAAAAGTATTGCACAAAGAGAGTATTATAAAAGAGTTATTTCCCTGGCTAAAACTTAAAATATGTCAGGAGGTTTTTGTGTTTGTGTGTGTGCGTGAAGTCAAAAAGGCAAGACATACCGCTAGACCAGAAAACGTTGTATTGCCACATCCGCCACAGGAAACGCTGTGGCAGCTTAAATCACCACAAGGTCTCTCCATAATGACAATAACAAATCAATGACCAACAAAAATAATAACTAGCGACAATCCAACGCTCCTATCCTCCCAAAATGGTGTCGCTCATTGAGTTGTACTATTGCCCAAAGCAACTGACAAGTAAGATGGAGCCCCATCAAGGCATACCAGCAAAATTTAAAAAACAAGTGATGATTTTGCACAACCTAGTTTAAAGAAGATAAATAAGAGTGCAACATAGCCATAGGAATCAGATTAGTTTTTTGTATTTTTTTAGTGGTAGTGCCAACAGTTACAGTTGATATCGCACAACAAATAAATCAGATCTCACCGGCCTTTTGACTGCAGCCCATGTTGTTCACTCATCGCGCCTCTCTGTGTGTGTGTGTGGTTGGGTCAGATTGTAAGGTGGGGAATGGCGTCACATACCGCGGCTCCACCTCCATGACCAGCGCTGGGGTCACCTGCCAGGCCTGGTCCTCCCAGGTTCCCCACAAACACAGCCGCTTCATTCCCCAGACCAGCCCTCAATTGAGCCTGGACAGCAACGTAAGGCCCAGCGTGCGCGTGTGTATGCATGTGCGTGCGTGTGTATGCATGTGCGTGCGTGCATATGCATGTGCGTGCGTGCGTGCGTCTGTGTGTGTGTGTGTGTATGTGTGTGTTAAATCGATCATAAGATATTGAGTGATTTAATACACTCAGTAACAATGCGACACAGGAACCCAGCATGTTTAAATGTCCGACTGATGCGTCTATAGACACACACAACCCCTGTGTGTTGCTGTGTTCTTCATGTCATGGCCCAACCCGCCGTTCCAATCCCCCCCCCCGTCTCCTCTGCTGATCCCAGAACTGCCGTAACCCGGACGACGACGTCAACGGGCCGTGGTGCTACACCACCGACCGCAACAAGAAGTGGGACTACTGCGAGATCCCCGAGTGTGGTGGGTGGAGCGCCTGTGAATGTCGATTGTGTGTCTACACTCACAGCTCATCAGCCCTCCCTCTACCTCCTTCCTGGAGCTGAAGGCTTGGCCGCAGACATTAGGGGTTCAAACTCTGTCCAATCACGCTAATTAAGATGTTGACCAATCTGACCAATCAGGGCAACCCTGATTGTTGTTTTTAGTTTTTTTGCTGTTATCTGCTCTCTCTCTATAAAGCACTCAAATCATACCTTCAGCACCTCTAAACATGGGTCATGATCTTACACCGTGTTCATGTTAACGCCAGTGTTCTTTCTCCGCCACAGCGGTGAGCTGTGGTACACCCGCGGTCAAACCCAAGCGCTGCTTCGGCCGTATAGTGGGGGGGTGCATCTCCAAACCTCACTCCTGGCCCTGGCAGATCAGCCTGCGGACCCGGTGAGTGGTATAGCTGAGGCACGAGCGTGTGTGTGTGTGTGTGTGTGTGTGTGTGTGTCCGTTCTCTTCACAGCAAGTGCCTGGTGGTTTGCTTTCTAAAATTGACAATCATAATCATTCAAAATAGTCTTTTGTTTTGTATCGCTTTCCTAAAAAGAACGGAAAGAAAGAAAACACACACAAATGCAGATAATTGAATCATTTGATAAAATAGTTGCATTGCATTGTGTTTAATGTCTTGTATCTATTGTTATATTTTTATCTCCCCCCCCCTAGAAGCGGGATGCATTTCTGCGGAGGAACTCTGATTCACCCCCAGTGGGTGCTGACCGCGGCCCATTGTCTTGAAAGGTCTGCCCATCATCTCGTTACATTCATGCCCAATTCATGTGTGTGTGTGTGTGTGCTTATAGAGATGTGAAAAGCAGAGGGTCCCTGTGATCAGCCCCCATGGGATTATGTCTTACTACCTAATGAGGGTACCTCCACTGCCCTACTGTTACCTTACCTTACTGTGTGGAAGAAAAAACTCTCTGTGAAACCTTAGCATGAGTAGGCTGAGCTAAATCAACTGCTTTTGTGTGTGTGTGTGTGTGTGTGTGTGTGTGTGTGTGTGTGTGTGTGTATGTCCGTGTAGTTCCAAATTGCCGTCCTTCTACAAAGTGGTGATGGGTATCCAAAGAGAATCTGCAATTGCGATGTCCAAGCAGGAGAAGAGACTATCCAAGCTGGTCCTGGAGCCTGGCGGCGCGGACATAGCGCTGCTCAAACTGGAAAGGTCAGTACTGTCCAAGAGCAAAGCATCTTGGGAGAGTCAAGGGGCAACACTTCACAATAAAGGTACAATATTCAACATTAGTTAATTACTTATTTATAGCCTTGGTATAGGGGAGGGTTAGAGCCAGTGGGTAAGGTATCAAATAGGTAGGTATTACACACTACGTTACACAGAGTATCTGTGGCTACCTATTGCTATTGTAGGGATTTTTAATTATTATTATATTTGTTGTTATGCCTACTAAATAATTAACATGAACACCACAAGTAAACATGAACATGTATTTCTGTGTGTGTGTGTGTGTGTGTGTGTGTGTGTGTGTGTGTGTGTGTGTGTGTGTGTGTGTTCTCAGCCCTGCAAAAATAAATGAAAAGGTCCTGCCAGCGTGTCTGCCAGAAAAGGACTATGTGGTTCCCAGCAGAACCGAATGCTATGTTACTGGCTGGGGAGAAACTCAAGGTATGTGTGTTCACATAATAGTGTTGCTGTGTGTGTGTGCAGTGTGTGTGTGTGCATGTGTGCAGTGTACAAAGAAGACAAGACGACAATTGCAAAAATGGTTCAACATGCAATTCAATGAATGAAGTCCACTTTCTTGGTGGGGCCTTTACTTGAAAATGTGTATTTTCTTTGAAGATAAGGATGATGACGTTGATGAATGAGGAGGAGGATGACTGTGGTTAATGGAGTAGGAGAGTACAATTGTGGATGGATGCACGCGTGCACGCATGGTAACCTCAGAACTGTGACCGCAGGGACGGGCGGAGACGGCATTCTGAAGGAAACGGGATTCCCGGTGATTGAGAACAAGATCTGCAACAGGCCGTCCTACCTGAACGGCCGGGTGAAGGATCATGAGATGTGTGCCGGGAACATTGAGGGAGGAACTGACAGCTGCCAGGTAAATACAGTAACCCTACAGGTACAAAGAGATATACTGGTGTATATATCGATGAATAGCTAACAGCCAAATAGAGATATACTGGTAGTTATAAAGCTGCAAGGTACATATAGAGATATACTGTAGAGGTAATTATATAGCTAACCGGTACATAGAGATATAGTAGTAGTTATAAAGCTAACAGGTAGCTAGAGAGACAGTGTTAGTTATTTAGCTGCAAGGTACATAGAGAGATTTAGTGGTAGCGTTAAACCAATGAAATACAATGATGGACAACATTCCCAAATAAATGGACACTTACTATTAATCTATTATTTGTGTGTGCGTGTGCTTGTACGCGTTCCCCCTGTAGGGAGACAGCGGTGGTCCTCTGGTGTGCTACGCCCAGAACAAGTTTGTGATCCAGGGTGTGACGTCCTGGGGTCTGGGCTGTGCCAACGCCATGAGGCCCGGAGTGTACGCCCGCGTCTCCAAGTTTGTTGACTGGATCAAGGCAACCATCGCAACCAATTAGGGAGATCTGGCCATTGCCTCCCCCAAAACCCACCCATGCACGCACACACATTTTTATATATCTTGAGTCAATAAACGATGTGTTCGAAACCTATTTTTCCACAGATTTCTGATTCATCAAGTCGTGGACGATGTATAACATACACATACACACAATCAGAGAAATACACACACTTACACACACACAAACAATCACAAGAATTGGTCAACACATCAGCACACATATATACATATGTATTTATATGTATATATACATATAAAATAGAATACATTTCAAATAAAATAATAAAATACTATCATTGCTATACCTCGTCTTTTGTGCTTCTGTATTTACCCTCAAATAATTGAATGACAATTCATTCTAAGGTCATCACTTACACTATTCCCTTATCAGATGACCAGAAAATAATGGTTGATTCCCGAATAGATATCCCTCTCTATTTAGTTTTTAGTACCCATAGCATTATTAGCTGTGGCTATATCCGCATTATATAGAAATATATATAATGTGTATATATATATATATATATATACACACGAGTGTATACATATAGAAGTGTGTATATATATAGAAGTGGACATGACATTTGAAATGGATGGTTTATTTCAAACTTTTTATTATTGTGGCATCTCAGAGACATAAAAGATAGTACATCTCAACAGAAACAGGAGCTTAAATAGAACAGCTTAAAACAAAGGGGTGCACACATCAGTTTATGAGATGACTCCTGAAGAGTAGGGGCTGAAGAAGATGTCTTTCAGATATAGGGAGCAGCTCTGAGGACCGCATGGAGCTAGGTTGTTCCACCATCAGGGTACCACGCATGAAAAGAGGCTTGGTCCACCTGTGCCCTATATCGGACTATTTACTATACAGTTTTGTGGTGGTTGTTGTGTACAACTCGGATTCACTACTTAATACCGTGAATGCACCGTAAATAAGTGTACAACTGATTCACACTTTTTTTTCTCACTATCTCCCATGATGCATAGCGGTTTTCCTTGTCAACGGATTCATCCAGAAGAGACGGGTCAGCACATTCAGTCATGATACTAATGAGCTTTCCCAGGGTGATATCTAGCACGTGTCGGCTTGTTTATGCCACCAACACACGCCACCTCGATGGCTCTCAGGCGCATCATCTGTGTCCCAATTCCCCGCATACTTATACCCTAAATAGTGTACTACATAGTTATCATTATGAAGGGAATGAGGGAACAAGTGGGCCAAACCGAACACAGCCAGAGCCCCTGGACTGAGAGTGTGTTCCAGGTAGTGGAGGCAGACACAAACAGTTGTGCAAACATGTGTAATGAAAGTTTTTCCAAAACATAAATATACAGAGCTCTCTCAAACCTGCTACATAAATAAATACGTTAGCGACCTAAACCCTGAACCCTGACAATAACGGACATCAAACAGCGACGGGGTCTTTGTCGTCTGTGGAGGTGCTGGCTGCCAACAGGTTGTCCAGTTGCTGCTTCTTCAGCTCAATTCTCTCCTTGGCTCTGGGGTTGGAAGGAAGAAAGGGGTTTGACTCAGATAATACAGTGCGTAAATCATGCATTTTACACTGTCACAAGTTCAACTAAAATATAACGTGAAGAGTCATGGTTGGATCTCACTTCTCGTCTACCTCGTCTTTTGTGCTTCTGTATTTTCCCTCAAATAATTGAATGACAAATCATTGTAAGGTCATCACTTACACTATTCCCTTATCAGATGACCAGAAAAGAATGGTCGATTGCTGAATAGATATCCGTCTCTATTTTGTATTTAGTACCCATATCATTATTAGTTGTGGCTATATCCGCATTAAATATAAATATATCTAATATATATATAAGTGTATGCATATAGAAGTGGACATGACATTTGACATGGGTGGTTTATTTCAAACTTTTTAGTATCGTGGCATCTCAGAGATATAAAAGATAGTCAACAGAAACAGGAGCTAAAACAGAACAGCTTAAAACATCACATGAAGAGTCACGGTTAGGATCTCACCTCTCGGGGAACTCAATATCATCAATGGTGTCGGGCAGCTGGATGCCCTTGGTCTCGGGGAGCAGCAGCACCAGGCCCCCGGCGAGGAACGCCAGCGATCCTGCAGAGAGATGGCCAGAGAGGGGCGACACTATCAGCTGGTGCAGCGGGGAGTTTCACGGGGAGCGGGGAGTCATCAGCCCAACATTGGCCCATGCATTTTCTGCACATCTAGACGGCGGTATGGTTCGACATCTTGATGTTGATGATGATGCAATGTTAATTATAATTATGCCTTTAAAAAATGGACATCAGGGGGATTCGGGCACATACAACCATTGGGGAGTTTCCTGGAAACCCTGTTGTGTATGGGCGTTATGATGAGGGGACGTTGTGTATACAGGGTTACTGCTGCTACGAAGGTCAATGAAACTCACTCACAGAAGACTGTGTGTCTGTGTGTGCATGATAATAAATGTTTTGGTGCAAAAAAAAAAATGTTGCACCAAAATAATCGTACCTACTGCAGCTTTAAATAAATTATTGCAAATGCCCGCACAAACACGCACACACACACACACACACACACACACACACACGCACACACACACTCACACACAAGTCGAAAGAGGCTGTTGAAGCATCTGTTGGCAGAGCCATGCAAAATGTAATTCCTTGAAATGTTTTCCAATAAAAGCTAAATAAGAATTACCATTCAACGTTCAAAGGGAAATTGCAAATTAGGCATGACATTCAAGCTGGAAAAAATTATGCTTTTTCCAAAACCTTTTTCTGGGATTTCATGATCTATAGAATGAATAGCTCTATCCTAGAAAGGCGTACAATATGTTGTGCACAATTTCATTAAATTTTTGCGATTTACTATCTATTTGTTGCCTTGTTGGGCAGCCAAATGCCATCCCTGAAAGAGCCACGTGTTGCTCTAAAAATGCATAGGCTCCTGACCCCTGAATTCTCAGAAACCGGAAAGATCAAAGTTTTGTTTTAGGTGGACCACCCACCGAAGATGATGAGGGGCAGCTCCAGCCAGATGACGGCCAGCCTGTAGAGCAGGAAGGGGGCCACGATCCCACCCACGTCGCACAGCGTAGAGCACACGGACACGCCAAAGTTCCTACACATACACACACACATACAAACGCTGTGATACAGGAGGTGGAGTTTTCACATGACGTCATGCACATTCTAAGCCGCCATCTTGGTTATTTTTTCACCATTTCAATTTGGATAATAACAACCCGGTTGCCTGGTTCAATTTTGGTCAAGAAGTACCAAGACGGCGGGCTTGAACATCTCTCATGGAACTTGGAAATCACATGAAACCCTCCTATCCTGTCAGATGTTGGTGGAGGGGACCTCAGCAGACTGATCCATACATCCACCACATCGTAGGCACGCTGGAGGAAAATGTCTGTACGCCCTATAGATAGGCGCTCTTTGAACAAGAAGACACCACGGACACATGGTGTCGAAGATGCGTATCATCATGCAGGCTACTGTACCTGACGAAGGTGGGGTAGAGCTCTGTGTTCACAAACACCACCATCTCAAAAGCCATGGTGATGCCCAGGCGGCCGATGCACGCCACCGTCGTCTTCAGCCAGAACAGACCTGGTGGACGAGGGAGAGGGAGATGAATACATTGCCAGATTGGGCGGCAGACACATTTTCTCTCAATATTTCCTAAAAAACTGATGCCATTAAACGGTCAACGGCCTATATAACACCCCCCCCCCCGGGCCACACAGTATCCAACGCCCCCCCCAACATGCTGTTGACCTACTGTCGGGTAACATGGCGGTGATGAAGCACGCTGCCCCTGCCACGATGTTGGCGGTGGCGAAGGGGAGGCGGCGCCCGATGCGCTCGATGGTGAAGAGGATGAGGAAGGCAGCGGGGAACTCCACCAGGCCCGAGATGAGGAAGTCGATGTAGACGTTTCCTCCCAGAATGCCCAGTCTCATGATCAGACCTTGGTACACCACGGCACTGGTGAACCTGGATGTGGGGAGAGAACAGGCGCTGTTTGGCTGTTGACAAGCCCTCTGGCCATGTACTTGGAATACGGATGGAAGCAGGCGTGAGACCCGACTCAGAAATGACGACCATAACATCCGACAATCGGTCCATAAACTATGGCTAGTGTAATTGTTTTCTGCAGGTGTTTTATATGAATACAAGTTAATAGAATGATCCCAAATTACCCAATGCATGCTTGTGGATCCACTGAGAGCTCACCAGTTGAAGCTGAGGATTAAGGTGTGTTTCCGCATCTTGGGAGTCCTGATCAGGTCCATGAAGGAGGGATTGGATATTTCAGCGTTGTCATCTCTCAGGGTCTGTTCAAAACCAAGCCCAGACTATGAGGAATGGCCCTTATTTATTTATAAGAGCTTATGTTCAACATCTTGATAGAAAGGGAAAGGGAATAGGGAATGGTTATTACTACATGTTAATATGCATATTTCTAGTTCAAATAAGATTTTTTTTACGCCACAGAAATCGCCAACTGCCTCCAAGCTCTCAGACTGAAAACAACTTATTATTGATCTCCCTTCTCGTTTATAGTGGCTATCTCGAAGATCTCCATGATTTTAATTGAAATAAATATCAGTTAAGTCACCATCTGTCAGCAAGCTTGGTAACACATTGAGCTTGAGCTTGATTGAGCTTATGGCCTACTGCTAAAAACCCTTACATTTGCAGTATTATGATTGTTACAGAGTGGTTGTTGATGGCGACTGTCCTGCCATGTATTAAAATTACAAGTGGAGCAATGAATGACCCGTTTTCCATCCGCCAGCAGTGGTGGTTCCACCAGAAAGGGCGCTACAGACTCGCTCTTCAACTGCTTTGTGAATAGCTCTCTGAGTTTGAGAGTCGCTCTCAGAGTTTGAGAGTCGCTCTCTGAGAGAATTTCTCTGAGAGATTGACGGTTGTTTTACAGTTTGACAGTTGCTTTGCTCAACTCAGTCACTAGGACTGCAGGTACCTGTGAAGCCCATTGAGATGTGAACTGGAGGAGTGTAGCAGGCCTACCTCTATCTTCTTGGAGAGAGTATTCCTGTTCTCCTTGGCCATGGCCTCGGTAATCTCCACCGCTTTGGCCGAGTTGTTCTGAGAGAGGAGCCACCTGGGAGACTCTGGGACGAACCTGGAGGGGGGAGATTTCACCTTTTACCATCAGGTCACTGGGATGCATTAAAGCAGTGATTGCCATCCCCCTAGTGATTTCCGAGGGAACTGCAGCCAAATTATTATTTTGATTGATTAATTGATTGTTTTGTAAATTATATTTATTGCTGTTTATGTTCCGAAGTAAAATTCCAAAAAATACCAAAATAAAAAGTATACCAAAATACCATATTCTAGGTAGGCTGTGGACAGGGTATATAATGAGATGTGGCCGTAAAGAATATAATCCCACAGCTCATGATTCTACGGATATGACCGGTTATTGATTGGATGTGTTCTAGTTATAACGTAATATGTATTCCATGATTATAATATATTTATGACGGTGATGGGCCTGATGACCAAGATGATGATGATCATTATGATAATGATAATGATAATGATTAGGATTGTGGATGTGATTGTGATCATTATGATTGTGATGAGAACGATGATTATGAGCATCATTATCTATGATTGGTATTAAGCTGATGATGATGATGATGATGATGATGAGCCCACTCACCAGTAGTAGGAGAGGAAGAGGATGTAGGGCACAGTGATGACCACCTGCAGCCAGCGCCAGTCTGTGATGTAGTAGGCCAGCAGGGGGAGCAGCAGGATGCCCACGCTGAAGAACATTTGGTAGAGCACCCCCACCGTCCTCCGGTACTCCACGCCCACCAGCTCCGTGACTGCAGAGGAGAGGAAGAGGAGGAGAGAAGATACAGGAAGAAAAACCAAGACCGATATGTTTACATTCTTGAGAACCTTAACAGATAATGACCCACAGATGATGTGGTGTATATACTAAGAATCTCAAACTAGCACTCAACGAGACAAATCAGTCTCCTATCCTCAACGAACAATGACAAAGTCATGACATAGTCAACACTGAGTCTCCATGGATAGGGTTTTTGAATTGAGTAGAGCCTCCATTTTGAAGAATATCAAATGAGCTTACTGAGCACATATCCCACCACCCATCCTCCTTTGATGCCAAAGCCGTAGAGCGCTCTGAACACCAGCAGAGACACGTAGTTGGGCGCCACGGCAACCAGGATGCCCATGATGCCGTTCAACAAGTTGGACATCAGAAAGCTGATCTTCCTGCCGAACCTGGACACGAGAGAGATGCTCAGAGTTATACCTCAGGTACAAGTCACCATGCAAGATCCATGGTTTCTGGATTCCCTCAAATAAGCAGCAAAGCAGTAAATGTTAGCATGGACAAATATAACAATGAATAATATAGTAAGTATACACTCTAATCTGCATGCTTAAAGGTGTAGGTACAATTTAAGAGCCTTTATGAATGTCATTGGTATTAAATGGTAAAGTCATCTGTCTGCTATTAGTGAGAGAGATGCTCTGTGAGAATTTCTGTTAGAGTTGACAGCTCCTGCCTTTGTATGAGACAATTTAGATTAAAAAAACGCTCCTGGGTAATTTCTGACTAATCAGGGAATCTCTTCCCTGATTGGTTCAGCAAATTCACCTTGCGTGTCGACTGTCGAGCCCTAATTAATCCCGAACCATTTCGTTTGGCATTTTTACTCTTATGTTGCACATTCACAAACACATTTCTCCCAATGGGCTACGGAGGCGGTCTTTGTCATCAACTCATTAACCAATCATGGCCCCACCTGTCGGCCAGGTAGCCCGTGGCGATGCTGCCCACCAGGAAGCCCACATTGAGGGTGGCCTGGTACATGTCCACCAGCCAGCTGTCAGCGCACACCAGGTCAAACTGGGAACACACAAAACACATGCACATACAAATCATGACAATTACACAACACAGAATACATTAACACAACACGCAATCCATAATTAGATTGCGATTACTTTTTAGCCTCCCTTTTGAAGAAAGTCAATTAGTTTGAGTCTGGATGTAAGGATGACTATTTGTGACTTCTAGTCATGAGGTAAAAGTCAAAATGTTCCTACTCTTCCTGATACAAGACTTTAAATAAAAGTAACTTTGACTGTAAATTTAAACACATTGACTGTATATGAAAAACATTTGACTCTGTATATCCAGTATAAGATTTTTTTCACTTCAATAAAAAAAATGTAAAACCCCGTACCTCGGTCACAAAGGACTGCCGGCCCTCGTAGTCATACTCCCAGCCGTGCTTACACGCCGCCAGGGGGGCCTTGCTCAGGTCCACCTCTGGCCGCTCACAGGCCAGCCCCGTGGCGTTCCAGTCCACGTCGTAGAGCTGGCACGTGCTGTGCACCGTCTCCCCCGAGCGGTTCTCCAGCGGCACGGCCAGCCGCCGCGTCTCCGCCTGGCTCCAGCCGCAGCTCTTGCTCATGGCCGCCACGTCCGGGTCACGGCACCAGTGCTCCGGGGTGAAGCCCTGGAACACGATGCCCACGTAGACCCCGGCCCAGGGCATGGACACCATGCACAGCAGGCCGAAGATGCGCTTCTGGCATCGGCCAAACTTCCCCACCTCCTCCAAGATGTCGTCGAACGTGGTCATGGCTGGTGGCTGGCCGGACAACAGCCTACGGTTCCCCGAATGGTGTTCTCCGGTGTGCTGGGGGACCCACTTGGTATTCTGTGTCCTCTGAGGGTAATCTGTGGACACTGTCAGAGTCTTGGCACCCGTACCAGTGTCTCAACTCGAGTGGGCAAATGCCAAGTCCTCCAGCGTGGATGCCAACACTTTCCTAGGGCCCTTTAAAACGGGGCCGAGATGGGGCAAAGGTCGGTCCCAGAGCTGACCTCTTCGCTTGACCACGTTGTGGACGATTACCCAGACTAGATAGGTCGGGAAGGACCGGGTTTGAAAGATAAAGACTTTATTGTCACTTGCACAGAAGTAATAACAAAACCTGAGTTGGTTTGCAAAGAACTCCTGATCTGGCCTCAGGCATCAGGTTATATCCCCACACGGTGTGGCTTCCCCCAACATACATGGACCAATCACAACACTCTAGTACTTTGGTCGAGAACTTTGTCACCTCCGTGTCCCCCATCCCAGTTCGCCATTAACTAAACATGCACTCGTCCTCCTTCCCAGTAGGGTTCTCAGTAGATCACGGTGTAAAGGAGTTACATCTGAAACATTAACAAACTTGCCACTTCATGAATTCAACTGATTTAAAACAGACATAATAAACCATGTATGCTTATGAGATGAGCCCAGTATAATCAAAGAAAGATATGACACAGTGGCACAATGACAATCTACTGAGAAAATATGCATGCATTTAAACAATTGACAACCACTGTACGTGATTGTGGAATACACTCATAAAGCAGGCAGTGTTGGACTCTAACTGTTGTATTAACAAGTTAACTTTAACCTTTAAGTTAGTGGATGCAACGTGAGAGAAAGACAGCAGGGGGCTTCTCTCTTCCTTGTGGACGTTGTGAAGCATAATTTTTAGGGGCCAATTTACTTCAGCTAAGAGACCGGGGTTCATCTCTGGATCTGCAAATGGTGTGCATGAGTGACGTGTGATAGTCCCTCAGAATGTAGACCTTTGTTGCCCTTTCCTTCAAATGGGCCGGATAATGGCATCCCATGGCGCGGGGTCGAGTGATGAAGCGTGAAAACACGTTTGGCCCCGTGGTGAGCAGACGTCACGGCGGACACCTTTGTACTAGAAGGATTGGCACCCATCAGACTCACGGCTATCGAGCGCATCGCTGTCAATAAGTAACGGGTCGTGGGCAGTCCGGGATTAAAGTCTGCAGATGAATCGGACAGCTCTTTATATGTATTTATATATATATATATATATGTATATATATATATATATATATTTGTGTGTGTGTGTGTGTTTAATAAGAAGTGAATTTAAAAATAAGTGAATTGCATGCATCGTTTGCAAGTGGCAAGTGCATGTTGATTAGACCGTTGGAAATGGTTCCATTCTGAAATGAATCAACCATACAATGACTTTATTTAGATTTTTATAGTGCCTGTCAACAATGTGCTTTAACTGTGGGAGCGGGAACAAGAATTTAACTACATAAATACATATAAATTATATAATAATAAATTAATAAAAATAAGTGGATATGAATAAGATAGTTCAGGGTTCAAAGGCCAAACTTCATTTCAGTTCAGATTAGATGTTTTTTCTACGCTGACACCTTCAGACCAATTATCAAATACGTATAAGTATAACCTCTAAGTTCATTTTTGATTTTCAAGAGAAATAACCAACGGGCGCAAACCAAAATGGCTCCGGACACATTGGGATAGACCAGAACCAATCAGAGCCACAAGACGTGTGAAAATGCCTCAGCAGCGCTCCCATAGGGTTCTCTTCTCTTATCAAAGACTATAGGTTACGATTGGTCTGACCCGGGCCAGGGTCAGGCCAGGGTCTTCCAGTCTGCTGGAGTGTGAGGTGGCCCCAGAGGCTTATACCGGAGCCAATAAAACATTAATTTGCAGAATCGCCCGGTTCCCATGCTATGTTTTGGCGATCATATTGTAGCAAAAGCACTCCTGACCTGAAAGGAGAGGTTCCTCTTCAGATCTGCTTCTTAAGGTTTCTTCCCTTTAGATTCTGGGAGTTTTTCCTTCACAGGGCTCCGGGATGTGGTCAGGGGTCGTATAATATAGGCCTGGGCAGCCGTTTGAGATGAACTGTGATGAAAGGATGAAGGTTAATAGACAGACAATCGTTTCAAAAGTGTGAAAAAACACCCACGACATAAACAGCGGATATTATTTATTCAAATAATGCAACTTTATACATTAACATCTCTTAAATAGGAAAACGAAAAAAGAACAGGCAAATCTCAGTTTGACACAGAAGACATAACGGACAGCAGCTCAAGGAGTGTGAACTCGACAGACTGACAGTAGGCCAGACCATGCTGTACCATGCTTGCCTATCCTATGGCAGGACAACTGCCCCCCCCCCCCCGACCCCCATTGTTGATATTTTATCTTCACCTTTTGGGAACCATTGGCCAAATGCTCTCATTCACGATGAAAGTGTTAGGAAACGTAAACCAGAACTTATTACATTTTTTTTGGAGAGAATGAAATGAAAGACATCATCATCATCAACAGCGTTTCGGTTACCATCTACAATCTCTTAATGTCAAGGTTGTGATTTACCCAACCTTAGTTCCCCTTTAGTTTTGTGTGCTTTGAACATTTCGTTACATCAGAGACATTACGCCACACCTGTTGATTGTGTGCCAATGCTTCTAAAAACAGTTCTTTAGGCTTCACAGGGCTAGACAGACCTATTGCTGAAGCTAGCAAGCTGGTCAGGGGTTTTGGGGGAGTGGCTTTGGAGGGAGGCCTCAAGGGAGGGGTGGGATTCTTTCAAAACTAGCCTATACTGGCTTTAGGTTGCCTACCCTAGATTTAATCAGAACCTGATCTTGGACTGTCTTGACTTGATCTTGGACTGGTTTTGGATCGGATGGAAGATGAACAGATAAACGCAAAAAATGAAAGCAGTTTCCCGAACCATGCTTTTTTTTTATTGTAGGATTTTGAGACAAAGGCAAGGCTTGAATCATTAGGAGAAATGTCCATACTTTAAAATTCACAAGTACCTACTTCCTCTGTATTGATTTGACCAAAAAAATAATAATTGTATACTTTTTGCGTGTTGCACACTTGAACAGGAAAATCATTTGCTTGGTATAATGATCGTTCAAATTGACCCAGTGAGTGAACCTGTAATAAGATTCTGGTCACACACACAAAGATTAATATGTGAACAAGGCTTCACCTATTCTCTCACACGCTCTCTCACTCTCACACAGACACACGCGACTCAACACTAACCCCTTACTTCATTGGCCCATCTTAAGGATGCTACAATTGCCCTGGTTTACGCTTCATTCTTAAATAATAAATACATGTAGGATCAGATGATAAATTAAGCAACACAGTGAAAAAAGTGACATCATCCAAGCTACCTCAACACCCTAAATCACGACAACAAACAAAGCCCCCACCTGGACTTGTTGTTCAAAGTACCCCGACCCATTTCTACACTGTTGAGTCTCAACTGTGAGCTTGTAAATAAGCCTTCTATTAGAAAAAGAAGACGTTGTCATTCTTTTTTATTTTTAAACAAACCTCACATACAAAGATCTAAAAATACCCTGAAAGCTTCACCATAACTTCTTCATGTGGGACGGGACGGGTGGCCGGGTCATAGACAAGCTTGAATTCAAATTCAAATGTTTCAGTTAAATGGTTTATTACAGGTGGTGCACGACTGAACTGTGATAATGTTGAAGGCATCTTCATCGATACGGTTGTATGAAGGTGTTTCACCCGCACTTTTGTCCCTGAATACCTCAAGTGCTGAATCATCGTCTCTGTCTCGCTCGCACCTTGAATGATGACAACTTTAAACACACCCACGCAAAATACACAAAACCACACTCTTTTTTCGTTTCTTTGCAATGGAGAAAATCCCTCGAACAAATGACATAAACACTCTTGGCTGATTGCTTATACTGTGTAGGGCCCACACACACACACACACACACACACACACACACACACACACACACACACACACACACACACACACACACACACACACACACACACACACACACACACACACACACACACACACACACACACACACACACACGCGTTAAAGAGGCAAAAAGGGTGTACAATCGGTACCGTTCACTAAATGCTTACATTCGGTTAATCAATACCCCCGACAGCATGTTCAATTCTCGGCTCCAATCTCAAAGGAGAAGGTTGACGCTCTCTGCACAATGGATTCCTCAAAACGGCCGAAAAAATGAAAGACATAACTGAAAGCTACCACACATCCTGATACATTCGTGGCACTCTCACACATTTCTCAACCGTCCTGACTTCACGTGAAATGACATGCGTTTGGCATTACAGAAAGTAAGCTCATCGGGGAATAGGATATGAATAATACTCAGTATACACACACACACAGACCCACACACACAGACCCACACACACACACACACACACACACACACACACACACACACACACACACACACACACACACACACACACACACACACACACACACACACACACAGAGGTGCAGGCAGATACGTCAACCGGAGCCATCGTTGCCCTCACCACTATGGCTTTGGTGTTTTGGGGGGCCGCGGACATGGAATGGAGGGACAAAACGAAAAATAAAAGAAAAGAAAAAGAAGCGTCACTAACAAACTGATATGAAGGTCTCTCTACGCCGTCTTGGAAACGTCTGCTCCCGTGCATTCATACTTAAGGCCATGTCTCATCATTGCACACTTAACAAAACCCCCAAATTCTCCCAGAACATATGGCTAAAAAAAACAACAACTCAAACACAATTAAATAAATTCAAAACATTTCAGAACAATTCACCGGCAACGGGACCAGAACCAACATATATATATCAAATAAAAAAAACATCACAATTACATTATCGCCATTCCAATTAAAGAGTACAATGAAAATAATAATTATTCTGTCCATGAACCGGATGCATCGATCAAAGCGCAAAAAAGGGAGGGGTGGGTGGGTGGGTGGCGGGGGGGCCGGAGAGAGGGTGGTGGGGTGGGGGTGGGCGGGAGAGCGAGTGAGAGAGCAAACTGCTGTTTGTGAATTCTTTGTAAACGGCAACAGCGTCCGTCCAGTGAATCCCGATTCCCTTTTTAAAGAACGAACGCACACCACCCGAAGCACCCGCCTTTGGCAGTCAATGGTCCAACCTCGGGGGGGGGGGGGGGGGGGGGGGGGGAGAACCGCAACGCGCAGCATTATCTGTGGTTATGGCTTGGGGTGGTGGGGGTGGGGGAGGGGGGGGTCAGAGATACAGTCCTATTCCACCTCGCCGTCATTCTCGCCGTTGAGAGGAAAAAAGAAAAAAAAACAGAGCCGGGAAAACTGCACAGCGGAAGAGAGAGAGAGAGTCCTGATTGGACGACGGCGGCGGCGGTGGTGGTGGCGGTTGCGGGAGGAAGTGACCTCACACCCTCAAGAGGTCCTCGTCGCTGTCCTCGTCGTCGTCCTGCCTCCGGCCCTGCCCCGGGTTGAGATCTATGGGGGCGGGGGGGGCGGGGTTGTAGGCCCGGGATGAGCTAGACCCTCTGGAGTCCCTCTTCCCGTCGGAATCGTCCAACAGACCGACCAGGTCCTCGTCGCTTTCCTCCTGGAGACACAACAGGAGATGCGTGAGAAGATGAGCGCTTATGAGCGCGTCCCGTCTACAGGAGAGGAGCAGCTCATTCCGGTTGAGGCGTGAGAACGGTTTTAAATGACGGGGTTCAACGTCTGGCAGACTAGGTGTCACAGACTAGGGTTTGGGCACCGGGGCGCGAAACCCAGAACTTCAGCTGGGAGTCAAACACCCTCACCATGAGCCCATCCTGTCCCTTTGAACCAGCTCACCTTGAACAGCATTGGAAAGCATCCAACGTTTTTTATCAGACATTGTAAATCTAATTTTTCTGCAAGCGAGTTATGTAACATAGCAATACAGTGTCAATGAATACAGGCCATTGGAATTAAGGTAACAACGACTAGCGAAGGCTCTTTTTAAACAAAACTATAACAACAAAGATGCTGTACGTACAATTTAAGAGTTATTATTTGGGCTCAATTTGTTAAAAACTGCGTAGTCATCTGTCAGCTATCAGGGAATGAAAATAAGTTTTGAGTTGCCCGCTTCTGCCTCTGTATGAGCCAATTTAAATGTTATGACCGCTCCTTTCCATTTCTGACCAACTGGGGCAACTCTTCCCTGATTGGTACAGGGAATCCATCTTTCCTGCCAATCACAAAGTGCACAAAGTGCCACACTACTCAATGGCGCAGAAACGCAGGGAGGGAGCAGAGAGGGAGGGGGCGTCTGCCTTAATACATACTCACACTCACAAACTCTGTCACAAACTCTTGCTCTCTCCCACTCCTTCCTCTCACACACGTCCCCCCTTTTGACCCGGGTCATCGTTCTTAAAGGGCCGGCGGCGGCGGCGCCCTGGGCCTCACCTGCATGAAGACGCTGCGGAACGCCGAGGAGCGGGGCGCGCTGGCGGGCGCGGCCTTGACCACGCGCACGCCGGGCACGCTCAGCACCTCGTCCTCGCTGTCGTCGTCGTCCAGCTCCTCCACGCCGCCGGCCCCGCCCCCGCCGCCGAACGTCAGGGAGCGCAGGCCGTTCACCGGCTTGGCGGTGACGTGGCCGTTGGCGCCGCCGTGGCGGAACGAGGAGGCGGGGCCAGAGGAGGTGGGCGGGGTCTCCTGCTCCTCCATCAGCCACTCCATCTCGTCCTGGCCGCCCTCGTCGTCCATGTCCACCTGGGGGGGGGGGGGGGGAGGAGGGGGTGGGAGGAGAGGGGAGAACGTTGAGCGTTTGAACTCGTTAGTCGTCTGCATTGACACGGACACTGCTGCTGCTCTCAGTGGGGATAGAAGGGGAAAGATGGATTGTTCCTGATTTATTTTACTATTACTGAGAATGAATCTCTCTTTTGGATTTATACTATTGTCCTCAGTTCTTTTTGCTGAGACGCCTGAGTTTCCCTTCTGGGATTAATAAAGTGCCATATTAATAAAGTACCATATAGTACCATATATATCAATCTTTTTTTATTGTATTGTGCAAATTGTTGAAAAACAAAATACTTTTAGTCGGGAGTATCAGGAAATGACGATGGCTACATGGCTGGTTGTCGGGGGATCAAACAAATCGCAATCCAAATGAACATATCATCCGTTATTCCTCCCCTCATGGACTCCTACCTTGGAGTATTTATAGGACACTTGGTTTCCTCTCCTGCAGCAGGCCACCACCTTTTGAATCACCAGTGCTCTGAGAAACAGAAACAAACGGCATTTCAGAAACACATGAAAACAAAGAGACTCCACATGTGGCCTGGTGGTCGTGGGGTCGCGCCCCCCCTACCTCCTCTCCCTCTTGTAGAGCAGCAGGCCCAGCAGACACGCCACCAGCACCACCAGCAGCACGCTGAGCACCGCCCCCACGGCCTGGCTCCGCCCCGAGAGAGTGAGAGCTGGGTCCACGTCCTGGTCGTCCACTTCCTCCCGGTTAGCAGCTCTGCACGCCAGCGGGGAGAAAGGAGTTCAGACGCTGACGTTTGGAACCAAACACAGCAGGGGGCTTCACGTCGACCAATCGGCATTAACATGCATTTTAGGCAATCGGATTTGAACCTCAAAACCACATTCAAATCCGTGTGTAAATGTAACCGAGACACATGAGAGACCGGATCTGTTAATCCACACCAGCAGGTGGCTTGGGCCTCTGACCACAGCCAGCAAAAGTGTTTAGTGTATCCGTCTTACGCACTATTCATTGCATTCTTTTTTTACACACTGACATTACATACATACAGTTGACACAACCGGTAATGAACACAACTATAACACCGCTGATAAAACTGACACACATCAACCGCCATAATCACGGCTCAACTTGGAAGGCCAAGCACCCACCAACCAGTGAGGAACCACGCCCAGGGGGCGCACGGCGGTGGCCACTCACATGAGGTCACAGACGGCGGTGGTGTGCCAGACGAAGAGGTACTGGCAGCTGTCCGTCTCCAGCATGAACTCGGGGATGCCCACGCCGGCCGTGGGGCTGCAGTGGAACATGATGGTGGACGACGCCTTCTTGGTCTTCTCCCGGCCGCACACCGACTCCGAGGGCACCATCACGTCCAGGTTGGCCCCTGGGGGGGTGAGGGGGTGAGCAGGGGGGGGGAGTGGGGGATGGTGGAAGTGGGGGGGGGGGGGGGGGTTTCTTTGTTCAGGAGGAATGATTTTGAGACCTTGCGTGACAATATTCACGTTCTACAATGGATCCTCTGTACTCAAAGTTGACCTGCTTCCTGCTACACCCCCAGGGTCGTGTCATAGCGACCTACACAAAGCCTGCAGGAGGTTATTGTTTTTACAATTTTCTACATGGGTTACCTTAAAGCTGACATATTATACCGCCAGGTGTGAGTGTGATTAGCCATTACATGCTGTTTTAAAAATCTGCCTCTTCTGACATCACAAGTGGGCGTGTCCCCCTAGATGTGTGCTGGATAGATGAGCAACGTTTGCTAGCGTCCAGTGGGTAGGGTGGTAGACTGATCTGTCCAGCACACATCTAGGGGGACACTCCCACTTGTGATGTCAGAAGAGGCAGATTTTTAAAACGGTTTGTGGCTAATCACACTCACACCTGCTGGTGTAATATCTCACGTTTAAGACACGGCCTAGGCTGTGAGCGCTATACACTTATGAAATCCGTCTTTTTCCCAGACAGTTCATCCTGAGAGTGTTCCCAACACATTATTTATTCGGTGTGTGTGTGTTGCATTGAGGAGGAATAACCGCCGCGGCGCCGTACCTTTGATGAAGTACTTGGCCTTGCTCGAGGAGCCGATCTTGCGGTGGTAGTTGCTGTTCACCTGCACCTGGCAGATGTTGGCGCCGTTGCAGCTGCTCTGAGAGCTGTTGGTGATGCCCGACAGCTGGATCTGGTAGACGTAGCTGTCGCCGTTGGGCCGCTTGTCCCCCGACGCCTGGTGGGCGCTGAGGGGACGGCCAGAGAGAAAGAGAGAGACAGAGAGAGAGACAGAGAGAGAGACAGAGACAGAGAGAGAGACAGAGAGAGAGAGACAGTGACAGACAGAGACAGAGAGAGACAGAGAGAGAGACAGAGACAGCGAGAGAGACAGAGACAGAGAGAGAGAGAGACAGAGAGAGAGAGAGACAGAGAGAGAGATACAGAGACAGAGGGATGTTCAGGGTTTGTTGTAGTGCACAGCGGGTTTTGGCTTGGCATCTGCCCACCGTGCCCACCGGTGTTAACAGAGAGGTTTATACAGAACAAATGAGAGACAGATTAACTGTGATTAGTGTGTCTGTGTTTGTGTGTCTGTAGAGGTATCTGTGCATTTGTGTGCGTGCGTGCGTGTGTACATGTGCACATGTATGCGTCTGTGCTACGAATATGTACACGTGTCTCTTTGTATGCGGTTGATGTGATTGTGTACACGTTTGTGTCTTTGTGTGCTGTGAGTGTGTGAGTGTGTGAGTGTGTGAGTGTGTGTGCTGTGAGTGTGTGAGTGTGTGTGTGAGTGTGTGAGTGTGTGTTACCTGAAGTAGAGCACCCCGAGGCTGAGCTTGGTGCCCGTGTCCGGGACCCGGATGGTTCCGTTCACCATCTCCACCTCGCGCTGCTTCACCACGCAGGCGGCCCGCGTCTCCCAGCCGATGGTGAACACGCACGCCGCCTCGTCCACGCTGCAGCGAAATATATATATCGATTTTCATAAAAATATATGTTTTTATTTTGTGTGTGAATGCATCCCGCGTTGCATTCGACATTCGTGTGTGTGTGTGGGTGTGTGCGTGTGTGTGTGTGACCCCTTGGATGCTGGATTAGCCTTACTGCGTTGAGTACGAGCAGAGGGGAAAAATGAGCTTGCTCCTTCACGTTCCACACGTTTTACCACGTTTACAGTTTGCTAACCTGACGTAAATGAGTGTCTGGGGCAGGCCTGTGTGGGGGATTCATGACGCGTGCGGGATGGTGCGTACTTGCGTACTAGCAAAAGGCCAGTGCGTAGACATTCCATCAAAATGTAACCCGGGGGCTTGACTTCCTTATTTTTTTTGTTGCAAACATTGACAAAGTCAAACAAAAAGGTAGCAGGCCGCAGCTGATTAGCTATAAAAGCATGCTTTTGTGTTTATTCATTTAAATGTATACATTTTAATATCACAGAGCACAGCTTTTTTTTTTCCAACTCCTGTACGACTAGAATCAGTGGGGAGCCAAAATAAAACAATAAAATGACAATAAAAGTATAATACTAATAATTGCCATTTTAAAGCAATAATGCAGATACTAAGGGTTTGGCATCCATGGTAGACTTAAAATGTAAAACACACACACACACACACATACGGCTGGCTACCTGATGAGGGTGGGGTGTCCCACGGTGGAGCCACAGGTCAGCTGGATCACGGTCTGGGCCTCCTTGCCGTTGCCGCACACGCTGTCTCCCCTGGAGTAGTTAACCAGCACCCGGTTGTCTGTGAGAAGGGTCAGGGGGGGCAACGGGACATAAACACTCATGCTCTCAATGAAGCAAGAGAGAGCCAAAGCCTCTGGGAGCAGAGATTCAGGTTGGGTTGTTGAAGATTACTCGCTATTTACTCTATCATGCCCCGTCTACTTGTTGTGTCATTTGTAATCTTCTCCACTTTTGCTAATAGCGCTTTATAAATACAAATGATTATTTACTCATCATTCAATACAATTGTATAATTATTCAATCTATACTACAGTATAACGGTATGTCATTATGGAGGGACAAATAAGCTGTTCCTTCACTCGTTCCAGTAGCTAGCCAGTGAGGCATACTGAATAAAAAGCACTTAAGACGTTGATGTCTCTATTTGTTTTTTCTTTCCCCCACGACACCGTGACTTTTATTTTGAAACATTGTCCCACCGGCGTGGCTCATCTTCTGGGTGTAGACCCGGCCCAGCGCCTGGGTGACGCCGGCCGCCGTGCGGCGGCACACGGTGGCACTGTTGGGGCAGGCCGTCGCCCCCCCGCGGACCGCCCGGCACAGGTTGATGAAGTACCTGGAGGAGGGAGAGGGACCGTAAGAACGACGGCGTCTCCGCGTGACACAGCAAAGACAAAAGATAAACCTCATGATGAAAGCTCATGAGATACGATGGCGTAGCGACGTTTCTAGCCCCTGGTTTCAAATTGATTTGGGGACGCTGTGCAGCTGTCGGGTGAGAAACCTCGCCACATGCCGGAACGTTCTAGAAGAACCAAAGCCAAAAATATCTTATGGATGAGAAGGGGATGTGGTGCGTTTGGAAGTCGTGTTATGCATGGAGCCTGGTCCAAATCATTACCGAAATACTCAAAGTTTCAAGGTAGGATAAGATGTATAAAGGTTAGAGGAGCAGTGTTTACAGGCGGTGAAAGAGAAAACAAAGTGCGGACATTTAGACGGACATTTAAATCAAAAAGTAAAGTGAGACCAACCCTGAAAACAAAAACAAAAGCAAACTGGAAAAGCCCCCAAAACAACCCAACGCAGACGGCAGACTCACGCGTCCCCCTTGTGGCTGAACTTCCAGGGCTCGGTGAGCGAGGAGAGCGTGCGCAGGTCGTAGGTCTGGTGCTGGCTCACCAGCTTGCACTCCATCTTGCTAGGGGGGCAGACCAGGCTGGTGGGCCATCGGAAGCTGGCCGCGCAGCCCCCCGTCACCGAGAGCAGCTGGGGGGAGCCCTGGCCCGCCGTCTGGTCGCAGGTCAGAAGGATGGAGGTCTGCCGCTTGCCCGACACTGGGGGGGGGGGGCGGGGGGCACAGGGGAGAGGGTCGTGATGAGTGAGGCCTCAGGCGGACTGTGACACACCTCGCTCTTACCATCAGAGAACAGGGGTCACATATCCAAATGGACTTACAGTGATTCAGACAGAGTTGGAGCAGGGTTATTTTAAAAACTATATATTATACAATATTAATAATCAATAAATTAATTAAGAAAAATACACTAGATTGCACTTTTTTGGTTTTACAATCCTCTTGAGTCCTTCCCATTTGATCTGTCATAGGATTGTGCGTATAACAAATAACTAAACTTGACTCACACACACACACACACACACACACACACACACACACACACACACACACACACACACACACACACACACACACACACACACACACACACACACACACACACACACACACACACACCTGTTCCGCAGTACCCCCACTCTGCCGTAGTAGTGTCATAGTTGGCGGTGGTGGCGCACCACTTCCTGCCGTGCCAACGGCCGTCCACCGTGCATTCCATGTACGACTTCTTCATGAAGATGAACGGGAACACGCACAGCTTCCCATCGGCCGTCACTGGGGAACACACGCAACGGTATTCATTATTACAAACGATACCCATTACAATAAGACAACACACATAAAGCATAATCCTTTTAAAAACCGTACCAGTCTCATCTACCAGCAATGCGTGTCTTTAAGGTTAATCACTAATCTTGCTTAAATCTTCCATTAACTCCATGTTGTCCTGGAGCAATGGCCAGAACTTATTGGACTATTAATAACATCATAATTAATAACATCATCTTCCAAAAAAGTATTTGGCCATCTCATTTGATATATATATATATATATATATATATATATATATATATATATATAGAGAATAGATATAGAATGTATGTATATGCCTCTATTCATGATGATACCGATTTACATCCCACTAAAGTAGATCCCCTTAGCAGATAAGACTCCCAGACCACACGTCCCTTCATTACCCGGTGCATCGAGTGGAGTGAACACCCACCTGGGGGGCAGGGGTCTCCGCCCCCGTACTGCATGAGCACCGCCCCCTCCTGGTGCCGGTAGTCCAGGGTCATGGCCTGGCTGAGGCCGTAGGACACGGCCGTGGTGGCCACCTCCCGCCCGCCGGAGCTCGCCACCTGGCACACCGCGCTGCCCTTGCAGGCGGGCTCCGCCACCGAGCCGCACACGTTGAGCCGGTACTCCCTGAGGCCCGCCGGCACCTGGGGGTAGGGGGGGGCAGAGATGGGCCTCGCTACAGTCGTTGTTCATTTTACACTGCGAAATATGGATATGTAATCTATATGTATGGTATGGTGATCGTCTTGTGTATAATGTGTCCATATGGATGTGGTATTTCATTCTTTATTTCTGACTCATTTTCCTAATTATGTGGATTCTTTGTTTCTTGGTGTGCTGCTGTGATGACACTTTCTTATTGTGTGTTTTATTTTGTAATTGTTTGTACAAATATGGAATACAATTTATAATATACTAAATAAAATAACAAAATATAATGTGTATATATCATTTTAAGATATTAGAATAAACAAATTTGAACTGTATTTAAATTTTTTAATAAATATTTATATATTATATTTATTAAAAAAAAACGATATGTTTTGTCTATTATTTACGTTCGTCACGGGAGCTCCGGGCTTACCTTGATCTCCCCCTTGAGGGCCGAGAGGTCGAAGGTGAACTGCATCTGAGAGTCGGTGAGCTGGCAGCCGCTGGTGTGCGTGGCGTCGGGGCAGACCACGGGCGTGGCCCACTCGAACAGGTACACACAGCCCTGCTGCTGCAGCATGCGGGGGGAGCCCTAGGAGAGAGAGAGGGGGGGTCAGTCCCTCTGGTATCACCAATCATTCATTTTAACTCTCACACGTGAATCTTAAGCATTTGTATCCTTGCACTTAGTTTCTGTATATTTTGATCCTTAACATATTGCACAGCATCGTTGTCTTCAACACACTATATGAATAAGCTTACCTTGCATATATACTCAAATGCTAGTCTAAAAACAAACAAAACTATATATATATATATATATATATATATATATATATATATATATGTTTATGAGATGATAAAGCCTGTCCTGAGGTCACAGGTTTGCACTCAACGTGTCCGTCTGTTTCCAGGTAAGCTTCGGGACGGGGAGACATATGACGGAGAGCGTCTCAATGTAACGAGCGCAGCAGCCTTGTGGCTGAGCGTTTGAGGCGGTGAACCCGTACCAGATCCAGGCCCCTCTGGCAGCTGAAGACGATGGTGGAGGTGTAGTTCAGAGAGGGGTCGGCGCCGCAGGGGGTGGAGCTATTGTAGGTGATTGACACCTCGTTGGTGGCTTTGTCGAAACGCGGGCCCGTGGTGGTCCGCCCGATGTCCTGAACACAAGACGGTAGAGACGCATCAAATGGAGAAGTCGGAAATATGGCTCATTTCTGAGAACTAAGCGGAAAAACAACTTGAGGACCAAAGTGAAAATACAGTTCAGCCTTCAGATGATTACTGAATTGAACAAGGATTAATCACCCAATATAGCCTAGCCCTACAAAGTGTAGTGATGTAAATGCAATGTCTGACTTTGGTTACCATTGATTGGTTGCATAAAGTTCATTTTATTTTTGCTGCAAAAATCAATATAGGGGCAATATACTGCTGTATACGAAACGTTGTGTTGAACGCATTTGAAAGCGGAAACACTGAATTCTGAGTCAACCCATCGATACACATCTCTGCGCCAATTTTGCTGTTCCACTATGCGTGTGTGTGTCCGTAACTCACCACAGGCACTGCTTTGTCGGGGTCCATGCAGACGGTGCTCCCGGGGGGGCAGACCACCCCGGGGATGGGGTTGAGGGGTTCACAGATGTTGATGTAGAAGTCCGGGATACCGTCGTCCTCATTCTGGGTCAGCTCGTCATCTGGGGCCACACAACACAAAGTGAGATAAGGTCTCGTATGCGATACAACAATAGGCTTATTCCAACTGTGGGTACACAGTTCTAATGTATGTACATGTCGTTTTCGCTCAGTTTCGGATGTTTATTTGAAAAGGCTTCATGACGCTGTAGGCGAGATTTAAGAGTTGTAAAGATTGAGAACAGAAAGGAACAGAAGAGAGCAGGTTGTGGAAAACACCCCAGAAAAACTCTGTTACGTCTCTGCTCCCTCCCTCGTGATGGCACATACCCGTGGCACTGTAATAGCCGGTGGCGTGGATCAGAGGGCTCAGGTCAATGAGGGTG
Organism: Micromesistius poutassou; assembly: GCF_964030765.1. Lineage (NCBI taxonomy): Eukaryota > Metazoa > Chordata > Actinopteri > Gadiformes > Gadidae > Micromesistius > Micromesistius poutassou. Next base: position 7,871,673 of record NC_140289.1, read on the forward strand.
GAGCCGTTCAGGACGGAGCAGGTCACCTGGAGCGTGCAATGACAACCAGACAGAGACAGAGAGAAAGAGAGACACAGAGTCAGAGACAGAAGAGTGAAAGAGAGAGAGATTAAAAGAGTGACTTAGTTTAGGAAACACAAAATGTGATTGTTCATTTTTATATAAATTGAGACCCCCAACTAGAATTATCATTATTATTATTAATAAAAAATAATACACACACAAACTTGCATGAATCACAGGGGTTTCTGATATAATGTCAGTCTGGTATTGGCCAGCGCTGCTAATCAGTGAAAATAGCAGCTGCTAGTCATGTACATAATGCATAATGTACAGTATGTAAACATCGTATTAGGACCCTGTACACACGTGCCTGCCTGCAGGAGCAAACATGTAAGTACTCAGTCCACACTCACAATTGCATGCAAACACAGTCAAATTTGCACACACACACACACTTACCGGCTGCTCACAGACAAGGGGTGTGTGCATGGAGAAGAAGTGGGTGCAGGTGCTGGAATCAGAGTCCACGAGGACGGGCTGTGTGGAGGCTGACCTCCAGCCTGCAGACCTTGAGGGGGGGGAACACATCGCTTCAGAACGGCAGCTTAAAGTACACTCCGAATCCATACCCATTACATAGCTTACAAACCGTAATCATTTTGACTTGTATTTACATACAAATAGATTTTGTAGGGTTTGTAGAGCCAACGTTTAATCATCTACACACATAAGCTCCTGAAAATGTGTCATTTGAAATGATTGTCCAGATTCAGCGAATAAAAATTTGGAATTATATTTTCAGAAAGGCAAAATTTGGAGAAAAAAAAATCTGCCTAAAAGCAGATTGTGATCAAAGGTCAATAAAACAAAGTTTAACTGGAGAGCGTGTGCATTGGGGTGCAGACCTGCAGATGAAGCTGATGACGCTCTTGTGCTGGAGGGCCGGGTTGGCTGGGCAGGCGTCTCCGCCCTCGTAGGTCAGCTCCAGCACCTGGTCCACGTAGGACAGCTTCCTGCTGGTCTGGCCCCCGCTCACCACAGTTCTGTCGGCCGTGATGCACACACCTAACACACAGCCACGCACACGTACACACACACACACCTCGTCACTTCCTGACAGACAACTGACCCCTTGCCACGAGGACCACGTCGGATTTGGCTGCCATGTTTCTCCAAAGATCGGAGTAATTCCAAACAAAGAAATGTGTGTTTATTGATCCATGGCTGCCCACTAAAGTTCATTTGAAAAAAAGTGACGGCTGCAGTCAACGAGTGATCTCACTTAGATTAGACCGACTTCTTGCTTGTTCCTTCCAAGGGGTGATGACCCACTACTACTAATACCTTATACAAACAATCATTGTGTAAAAAAAAAAGAGTTAATGCACGAAAGGCGTTCATGCTCACAGTCTGTTCCACATCTCAGCAGGAAACACAGGTGCTCACCCTGCAGATCCCTGCAAAAGCCCTCTCTCTGGTGCTTAACGTGGACTGAGTTAACGTACGGTCAACCTAAACCGACATCATCTTCAAAGATCGGCAACCATTAACAGAATGCGCAATAGGGCAGATTCTTTTGTACCTTCGACGCCAAAGTGCATTATACACACACTTATATTTCTTTGTGGTAATGAATGATAAAAATAAAAGGTCTTCAAGGTAACCATGCTCATACTGTGCAACGGCGTCACATTGCATGTCATTCATGGGTCAACAGACAAGAGGTGAGAGTGGTCTACATGGCAACAGTGTTGCCTCGGGCGACAAAGGCGACTGACGGCAGGCCGGCGGTGCTGACGTGGGTACCTGTGCCATTGCTACACCCGGCGTTGGGCAGCTCTCCGCAGATGTTCAGGCGTATCATCTTCTGGGGGTCGGCGTGGTCGTAGATGGTGTAGCCCCCCTCCACCGACAGGGGGTTCAGGTCAAACAGATGCCCTGGGATGGTGGGGGGAAACTTTGGTTTATATTTGGATTGTTGGGGCAGTGTTACCCAGGCTGTGTATGTATATTCTATGATATACATATTCAGATGTTCTGTGGGTGACCAATGGCGCTACATCGGCAAAAATGTCCTCTTTCCTAACCCTTGATGAACCCGTTAAAGGTCACATATTATACCACCAGGTGTGAGTGTGATTAGCCGTTACAAGCCGTATTGAAAATAATTTAGTTTTCTCTTGGATTAAATCATGGTATTGAAGTAATTCAACTATAGGCAACATTCGATTTTCAAAACAGACATTTTGTGATAACTTAAACACGTATATCTGAAGTGGTCCATTTTATTAATTTTAATGCAGTAGAATTTCATAGCCTAGAGACGATTGACTGTCATTCCTGCCGGGCAACAAAAAAATTCAGAGAATTTTTTAAATCTGTGTGCGTGTGTGCATGTGTGCGTGCGTGTGTGTGCACGTTTGTGCGCGTGCCTAACCTGTTGCAGGGTTGGCGACCCTGCAGTCGCCGTGCAGGCTGCTGTTGAGCGGGCAGGCGGCCACCGTGAACCACAGGAAGGTGTACACACAGTCCTCGATGGCCGTGACCAGGATGGGCCGGGAGTCCTGGGCGAGGGACAGAGTGAGAGAGCGAGAGAGAGAGTGTGTTAGAGAGAGTGAGAGAGAGAGAGAGGGATCAGCAGCAATCCAGGGAAAGCGATGTAATGCAATGTTATAGTTTGATGTAAAATACTCCAACATTGGTTGATCATCATCTCTGACTCTAAACAGAATTGAAGGGCCTTTCGATTCAAAATATTTTATTATCATTCAATCAATTGGAGGGAGGGGGGTTGGCCCTCCTTTTGAAGCCTGGCCCGTAGGCTGAGCGACGCCACGGTCCACCCTAAGCACTGGTCTGACGGGCCGGGGGTCACGTACCACCTTGTCCTTGTCGCACTGGAAGCGGATGACGGCGCTCTTCTTGCGGATGCTGTCGGGGCAGAGCTGTCCGCCGGTGTACTCCAGCTTCAGCACGCCGCCCTCGAAGCTGGGCCCCGCGTTGGCCTCCCCGAGGCCCACGTACACCTCGCCCTCCTTCAGGCAGGCGGCTGCGCCCGACGGACACTTCCACGAGCCTATAGGAGCAGACGATGTTGGAAAGGGGGCGGGAGCCGATGAGTAAGGTTTGGTTGTCTTTTTTTATTTCGGAACAATAAACCAGAATATTCTTGGCAGTATCTACTACAGGCAATAGGACAACTAAGTAGCCTGGAACATTTGAATGCTTGGTTTATTATTGCTATATTCAAGAAAAAAATAAAGATCTGTGTGTCAATTTCACATAATTATGCACAAACAAACAATGGATTCATCTGGGAAATCGAATAAACCGGCCAAGCCAATTTTCATGAATCCTTAAATTTCCTAATTCGTTGTTATTGAATTGAATGATCAGTAGTTCAAAGATCGACACCTCTTCAAAAACAAAGACAAACAATGACCAAGTCGTTACATTAGAGATGTATCGTACAGGAATGGCAGACAGAGGTATGAAGGCACACGGCCGAACCCTGGACCTAGATCTAACTCACCCCCCTGTGGCACCAGGGACCGGCACATGTTGATGTAGAAGCGCTGCTGGGTGTCCGAGGAGCCCGCGGTGGTGCTCTCCACCACCCAGTTGGTGTTATCCATGGCCAGGGAGGACAGGTCGTAGGAGTGGCCCTTGCCGTCGCTGGGGGTTAGATCACATGCTTAGGACAGTTGAAGCAACATGCATAGAGCAGCACATCCACCCTCACCAGACCATTACAAAATCTAGTATGGTACACAATCAGAATGTTATAATTGAATTGTGTTCATGTGACAAGACGTGGTGTGCGTGTGTGTGTCTCTTACTTGTAGGAGCAGGTTGATTTCTTGACAGGGACACAGGCCAGAGCGGTGTGCCAGTTAAACATGTAGGTGCAATCCGGGGTCTCCTTGATGAACTCTGGCGCCCCCTACAGTCGGCGAGACAAGCGGCAGGCAATATTACACAACAACGTGTGTGTGTGTGTGTGTGTGTGTGTGTGTGTGTGTGTGTGTGTGTGTGTGTGTGTGTGTGTGTGTGTGTGTGTGTGTGCGATTTTGAGAGAGAGAGAGAGAGAGAGAGAGAGAGAGAGAGAGAGAGAGAGAGAGAGAGAGAGAGAGAGAGAGAGAGAGAGAGAGAGAGAGAGAGAGAGAGAGAGAGAGAGAGAGAGATTGTGTGTGAGAGAGAGAGATTGTGAGTGAGTGAGTGTGTGTCACGCACAGGCTTCTGGTCGGGATGGCAGGAGAAGTAGACCTCGGTGGACCGGTTGTAGATCTTGTGGCAGGTCTCGCCCATGGTGTAGTTCAGGATGAGCTGGTCCCCCACGTAGCTCAGCGTCTGAGAGGCCATCCCTAAGACCAGGAACAAACCACATCCTCACCGCTCAGACACTGCATCGCTGGGTTGGGGTTCCCAACCAGCAACCCCCCGGGGCACCAGTCCAACATTAACCGCTCTAACTGAAAGACTGCAGACATGTGGGTCAGCGCTTATAGTGTTCTAGAGGTATTGGGCCCAGAAGGGTTTTGCTGGGTTTTAATCCCTCATGTGGTTAAAAAAAACGGATCCTACCTCAAACAGAGTGCTGGGAAGAAAAGGCCAACGATGAATGAAAGAGCGGATGAGAGCGACTGGCAAAAGAGTGTGAAAGAGACTGTGTGTGTGTGTGTGTGTGTGTGTGTGTGTGTGTGTGTGTGTGTGTGTGTGTGTGTGTGTGTGTGTGTGTGTGTGTGTGTGTGTGTGTGTGTGTGTGTGTGTGTGTGTGTGTGTGTGTGTGTCTCTCTCTCTTACTTGTAGGAGCAGGTTGATTTCTTGACAGGGACACAGGCCAGAGCGGTGTGCCAGTTAAACATGTACGTGTGTTTGTGTGCGTGCGTGTGTGCGTGCGTGCGTGGCGTGCACACCGGGAAAGCCATCAATGGGGGACAGGGGTGGACCGGCGTCGACGCGGAGCGCTCACCTGCTATCTTCTGGACGTCCCCCTTCACCTGGCAGGAGGCCACGCGGTCGTTGCCCGTGTCCTTGTGCGTGCAGATGCCGCGGTGGAGACCCCCGCACACCGACAGGTGGTAGGAGTAGTCCCCGCTCCGCACCGGGTAGTCCTTCCCCTTCAGGGAGCTCAGGTCAAACAGGTGCCCGCTGCGGGGCTCCAGGACCTGGCAGTCGTCGCCTGTTGCACGGTGAGGCCAGGGAGTCAGTCAACGCAGTTGTATTTGTACAGCCCTTAACCGCAGGTACCTTCTCAAAAAGGGCTTAGGGCAGGGGTGTCAAACTCAAACTGTACAGTGGGCCAAAATTGAAGTCTTGGACAAGTCGCGGGCCGGAGTTGTTGGGGGGGGGGGGGGGGGGGGGTGGGGCGGTTGACGCGCCAGGGTTACCGCGCAGAGACTCGCCGAGACGCGTTAACGCTGAAATGCGATATGCCGGCGGCCCAGTTCTGATAGACATTAGATATTATCTGGCGGGCCGGATTAAATTACACTCCGGGCCGAATTAGGCCCGCGGGCCGTACGTTTGACACCCCTTGCTTAGGGGCTGATTATGGTTCCAAGCTGACGCGACGCAAAGACCACGCAGACCACGCAGACGCACTCGTCGTGAACCTGTTTCGGTTCTGCGTCGTGTTTTAGTGAGCGGACCAATCGCGGCCCTTGCTGCTGTGTCGCCCTCAACGCAAGGTTAACGCTTTTGGGAGGACAGCACGTCAGGCCCTCGCGGTGGACGCAAGGAGGGTCCGCAAGGACGTAATGGGACCGTAACCCCCTTGCGTTGTGTCGACGTGGAACCATAATCAGCTCTTTAGTGGGCTATATATTTATTAAGGGGGGGGGGGGGGGCAAGAAAAAAACTCCCTTAGCTAGCAAGGAAGAGATCTTGAGAAGGAACGCGGAGAGTGGGGGATCATTTAGTTAATAAAAGTAAATAGAACTAATGTCTACGGTGATGGGGTGTGGGCCGGTTAACTGTAAGGGGAGCCCAGGCATCCAGTTATAGGGGTCCGTTCATCGATCACGCGGTGTAATGGGTTGACCTGCTATGGTCATAGGTTGTCAGTGTGAAACAGCCACCACCGGTATGCGGTTGCCCCACCCACCTTGAGACTTCCTGACGGGACAGGCGGCAGACGTTCGCCAGAGGAACACGTACTCGCAGCCGTCCTGGCGGTCAAAGACCGCAGAGCCCTGCGCGCGCACACGCACACACACACACACACACACACACACACACACACACACACACACACGTTAAAAGAAAGAAACAAAGATATAATGTTTAGCAACATGCTTCATAAGTACAGACCAGTGTAATTCATTACACTGTAGCGGCCAACATTGGATCAGTTTGCTGTCGTTTACCTGGGGGCGTAATAAGTGTTACAACTACGTGACAAAATCCAACCATAGTGACAGCAAGCAAACGCAACGATGATGACGTTTGCCGCATCACCCTGTCACCACTTTGAGCCAATAGGAACTGTTTTTGTGTTCTCAGAGATGTGGTTGCGCCCTGCTATATATTTCAACCCTTTGCTCCACAGTACCGTTACCATACCGGAACATGTGATGCAGAATAAACCCCCACATCCCATATTAACATCGGGGGCCACACGGGGGGGGAAGGAACTCACGGGGTTGTCGTCACACTGGAAGATGAGGCGTGTGGAGTAGCGGCCCCTGGCACCACAGGGGTCCCCGTTGTAGTACACGATGGTGACCGAGCCGTCCTCCGCCACCCGCGGGATGGACTGCACGTAGCCAAGGTTCACCATGGCCCCGTTGAGGCGGCCGCAGGCCCCCAGGGGCCCTGAGGGGAGAGGGGCCAGGTTAGACTAGAAGCTCTCTCTCTGCATATACAGTATGACGTCATTGTTTGCGTTTCAGGCGTCCACACAAAACCCGAACACGAAAACGCATAGGTCTGTTTTTATCTAATTCATTCTGGGACCTGGTTTCAGATAAGTGCGTTTTTGGGCACCGAAAACACAGAATTCGTCTGAACGGTCGGCCCAAAGGCACAAGACTTATGCGTTTTCACCAAAAAATCATTTCCGTGTGGACGGGGCCTGACTGTGTCTGCATGAGAGTGTGTGAATTGTAGCGTATTTTAGCATTGTAGCATATTTTAGCACGCATCAGGCCAGACATGTCCTTGGCGACTAGGGAGGCATCCGTTCATGTGTAGAGCCATTCTCTTCTCAGACACCTGGCCTGCTGATGTCACAAGAATTGATACGTGTATGACGTATCAATTCTTGTGACATCAGCAGGCCAGGTGTCTGAGAAGCCCAGAGACCAAGGCCACGAAAACAAGCGTAATGCCTACACATAGCCACGAGAGGCCAGGATCAAGCCGGAAACCAAGTTGTAATACCTACACATAGCCACAAGGGACCAGCACCGAGCACACATACGGGTATCCAAAAGGCGGGAGCTCAGCACCATGCGTAGCTAATCAGAGCGCATTACGGAGGCCACGCCCACCCATTCATAAAGTCACAACACAGTCCAAGGGGTCAGAACGCTCCAGGTAACTCATTTTATCGAATACCCTACTAAGTGTATCTCCACGTGTGCTTGAACAATTCCCCTCCTTTTGCTTCATATACATCATACCAGACCTTTAATCAAATAAAGTGAGTTAAAAGCAATCCTGACTCTGATCCTGATTTTCCAAAGAACACGGCAGAAAGAGTGTGAGAAAGTGTGAAAGAGTGTGAGCGAGTGAGTGTGTACCAACCGAGGCAGCCGTCCAGAGGAGGCAGGGGTTTACAGACGTTGATGTAGAACTTGCGTTTGGATGCTTGCGAGGATGTGTCTAAAGCAACCCAGGGGCTGTCGTCAGCGTTCCGGGTCAGGGGGCTGAGGTCGTACTCGTTGCCGTGGGAATCTGATGAAAAAAGATAGGATCCATGAACATGCAAGGTATAGTTCTTTAACCAAAGTATGTCATGTCAAAATGTCTGGAACGCAATAATAATAAAAAAACAATAATACTATGTTTATATAGACTGATTTTAAACGGCCCTTGGTTCAACAGGTAGCTTTTGGTTTCCTTTTGAATAAGCATTTATATAAGTATGCCCATTATGGCCATGTGTCGGGTGGCGCTTACCGGACACCTGGCAGTCCACGGGGGCAGGGATGCAGGCCAGCGGTGTGGCGAACCGGAAGAAGACGTTGTGGGTGGTGCTGGCCTCCGTGGTGGAGCCCAGGCTCTCATGCACCAGGCTCAGCTGCCCGTCGTGGGCGTCCCGGCTGCACATGAAGCTAATGGTGAAGGTGTCCCAGGTGGCTGGAGACAAGGAGGAGGAGGAGGAGGAGGAGGACACTTGAGACCAGAGCGCAAAATAAAGAGGTTCTCTACTCTGGAGTTAATAATTACATAATGTAAAGTATTCTTCTTTAATTTGTATAAATTAGATAATGAACCCCCAACCCCTCTAAATGGTGCTTTAAGACGTAGAAAGCACGCACGCACAGAAACAATCACTGCATTATTTTTCTAATGAACTGCAATTAATAAAAATAAATATTGTTTAACTAGTATTTTTTTCTATTAATAACTAAACCTGAGGTTGTAGTTAGTTTGCAATGCATGCAATATTTGTCATTCTGCAACCACAATGCTGATTTCTATCTATTGTATCACCCGAAGTGACGAATAAATATTCATTTCTAAACCTGAGCCCCACACCGAACCACTGTAAAGAGACAAGGCAAGTCCAGTCACTTGATTTGTACAGCCCTTAATCACAGCTACACCCTCAAAAGGGCTTCACAGGCCACATTTTATGACACCCCCCTAACCCTTAGCCATCCAAAGCGCAAGGAAAACAAGAGGAAGGAACAAAGAGTGAGGGTTAGGAGCACGATGGCGGCCAAGAGAAGATGCTAACGGATGCTAGCAGGCTACCTGTGGGCGTGTCCAGGTTGCCCTTGTACTTGAGCGTGAGCAGTCCGTCGGTGGAGTAGTGCAGCGACTTCTCCATCCCGACCGGACCAATCGCCTGATCTCCCTCCAGCTCGCAGCCGGCCACGCCCACGCCGCACTTCGGCATGTCCCCGCAGATGTTCACCTGATGGGAGGGAGGGATCAGAAGTTGAATGCCTGTGTGTGTGTGTGTGTGTGTGTGTGTGTGTGTGTGTGTGTATGCGTGTATGCGTGTATGCGTGTATGCGTGTGTGTGTGTGTGTGTGTGTGTGTGTGTGTGTGTTTATGCCCCTTAGTGTGTGCGTCCCTGTGTGTGAGTGCTCACACGTGCGTGCGTGTGTATGCCCCTGTGTGTGTGTGTGTGTGTGTATGCCCCTGTGTGTGTGTGTGTGTGTGTATGCCCCTGAGTGTGTGCGTGCCCGTGTGTGCCTGGTCCTCTGTTTAAAGGGTTGAACGCATCAGAGCGAGTGTAGCGTGGGGGCAACTTGTTGGACCTTGGCTCCACAAAGGAAAAAAAAGGATGCCTAGTGGCTCTGAGAACATCTCGTCTTGCTGATCCTCAGCCCACAACCCATACTGACACTTGAAAATGTCTGTTCCTAGCCATGAAACCGGTACCATATCACTAGGGGTTCATGGACTGGAAAGGAGCAGGGCCTTGATAGGAATTTGTGAGGAAATGAAAGGTAACAGCTAATATGTAGCGCCTGAATTCAACTCAAACGTGAGCACTCTTGAGTGAAGCAGGGCTATTGGTGTGTGTGTGTGTGTGTGTGTGTGTGTGTGTGTGTGTGTGTGTGTGTGTGTGTGTGTGTGTGTGATGCTCCTGTCCTACCAGGAAGACCTTGCCATTGGCCTCGGTCCTGTAGCCGGTCTTGGTCGCCAGGGGTCGGAGGTTGAACTCGTAGCCTGTGATTGGGTCCACAACGGAGCAGCTCTGAAACACACACACACACACACACACACACACACACACACACACACACACACACACACACACACACACACACACACACACACACACACACACACACACACACACACACACACACAGTTTAAGCACAAAGCACATGTCCGTGTCATGACCGACACTAAATAATGTTTCATATTCAAAAAGTTGAAAGGGGTTAAAAAGTTAAAAACAATATGATTCAATTACATTTGTGGGTCTTGTCACAAATATGGAGTGAAATTCATGCCCTGTGTACTATGGGTCTTAGGGTCGGAGTGTGCATGTGCGCATGCGTTCATGCTTTCCAGCTTTCGCGTGTGTGTGTGAACTCACGTCGTTCTGGGACGTTCTGATGGCGCACGCTGCGCGGGTCTCCCACTTGAAGTCGGCGGTGCAGTTCTGGTACTTGAGGAACTTCGGCCCTGACGCCTGCAGAGAGACAGCGGGGAATTAACAGCCATCGGCCGACTAGGAATTAGATTGGCCGGTAAACATCAATCTTGACTGCCATCTTGGATGGTAAACTTAATTTCATTCATAAAAACTTGAGTTACTGAATGCATAGACCTAGAACTGACCTCCTGTGACAAGCTCGAAACAAATCACACAAACCCCTTCGTTGCAGTAGGTTACAGCAATGGAAACCTATGAAATTCTATTCTAAACCTATGTCTATCGCCGTCGTGACACCCGTCAAAATCAGGTGGTGGACGTTGTTCCAGCCCCACTCACCTCAGCCCCCCGGGAGCACACCAGGTGGAGGCGGGTGGTGGAGGCCAGGGTCAGGCCGTCCGCAACGCAGGGCGAGCCGTCCGTGAACTCCAGCAGTAGGCGGTCTCGCGACTCAATGACGGGGCCGCGCTTGGCCACGCCCATGTTGCTGACCGACACCGTCTCCCTTTGAGAGCCCTGGACGAGAGAGGGAGAGAGGGAGAGAGAGGGAGAGAGGGAGAGAAAGGGGGAGAGGGGAGGGAGAACGGTGATTAGACACAAGAGGGATTTGTACTCGTTCCCTCTCCTGTGATCCGTGTTCCCCGCCACAAATCGATGGTTTGGAAGACTGAGCACCGTGACGTCGCCGTGACAACCAGGACGTGGGGAACTGGAGTTCAACGGTTAAGTCATCGACTTACAACATTGAATAAATTGCTTGTGACAGCGCAAATTTGGATCTATTCATTAGTTGTTATTGATGCAGGCAGAGAGCAAGACTGTGTAGGACGTTTGCTCAGCTCTGTTTCTGATTGCAAAGGTAGAATGAGCAGCGCATGTTATTTCCATCCAGCAGAGGAGGAGCCATTTGTGGGATTGTGGACAATCAACGCAAAACACGCTTGGGAAAAGTGTACAGCAAGTGTGTATGTAAGATGTATAGAAGCAGGGTTAGGATCACGGCTTCAATAGACACCATGAAATGACTCCAAAATGCCAATACTTATTAGTGAATGTGATATGAAATGTGATGAAACATGTAACACGAACAGTGAATCTCCTAAAACCTACCTGTTGGGCTTCATACTTCATCTGGCAGGCGGAGGCCAGGCGGTCGCAGCCCTTGACGGCGGTGATGGGGCGGCACACGTTGATGTAGTACTTGTGCAGGTTGGTGGGGTCGAACATGTCCATGGCCTCCCAGTTCCTACTGGAGCTGGGCCGGGACAGGCTGGCGGCCGGAGAGAAAGACTTCAGACACTCCAAGTATAGTGGTCAACAATGGAGAGTTTCAATAATGTAGCAGTTTATATTAATATTGTACATCTACATTCCAATTATTATTGTGCATATATTATCCGTAATTTGTCCTTGATATTCTATCTTTTTTGCATCAAATTTTTACTGTACACTCTGCTGTGATTCCCAATCTGGGATTAAAGGTGCTGTAGGTAAGACTCAACAGTTGTAAAGAGAGAGCAGAAGGGAGCAAGATTTTGATACTAAACAACCAAACAAACGTCCCCCAACTCTCTGCTCCCGCCCTCCCACCGTTCTCCACCAATGAGAGGTGTTGCTTTTCACACACATGTGATTGACAGGCGAGATTGAATTTCACAAACTCACCTCTTTAACTCTTTAACCAGCACCTTTAATAACATACAGCTCATCCTAACTTGTTATTATTCAAAGCTCAAAGAGGCACGTGGTTGATTGTGAATGCTGGAGTGGGAGCGGGCTGGAGCCCCCGTGACCTCTGACCGTAACCTCTGTCCTTGAGACCCCGGTGGGCCTTACCTGGAGAGGTCGTACTGCTCCAGGGTGTTGGGGTCCGTCACTAAACACTCGTGGGGTCTTTCGGGACAGGCGTAGGAAGTGTACCAGCGGAAGTTGTATGTGAATTTGTCCTCCACCTACGTTACATTCATTTGATTACAAAACAAAAATATGCATTAATTATAGATATGCACACTCACACAATTATTATTGTACAGTACTGTTTGCACTGTCTAATGTTCATGTCATTTGAATTGGAATATAAGGCCTGTGTCTGACATCTTGCAAAATAGAGAATCGGCTGTGCAATATATTTGTACTTCAATTCTATTTTATATTCTCTATTTTTCTATTCTATTCTGTTTTTCGAACTGTGCCCAAGTATTTCCTTAGACTTAATACCTGGGAAAACGAGGTTATGCCTCAGTAATCGAGAGGCTGCTTGTGTCTTGTACCAATTATAATAAAGATTGCCCGTCTTTCGGATAGGACGTTAAAACCAAGGTCCTGACTCCCAGTGGTCACTAAAGACCCCATGGCACTCATCGCAAGCGCAGTGGTGCTATCCCCGGGGTGCTGGCCAAATTCCCAATCCGGAATTGACCCCCCGGTGTCTAATTGGACAGCTTCGTCATCGCCATATAAATGCATGCAATCGTTACGCATTATCATAGACCAATGAACAGTCAATACGGTGCGACTCTGAGTCCTCCTGGGTTGGAGATGCAGACCTGGAACTCGGGGGCGCCGACGCCGGCGTCCGGGTCGCAGAGGAAGGAGATGAGCGTGGAGCGCAGGATGTGGTCCTGGGTGTTGTACTGCGAGCCGTTGTGGTACGCCAGCTGGATCACCCCGTCGTAGTAGGACAGCCGGTCGTCGGCCTTCCCCAGGCTCCACGAGTTGGAGCTGTCCGGAGGGACGGAGAGGAGGGAGAGGAGGGGGAGGACGAGAGACGGACCAAGATGGAGAGAGAGGGTTTCAGGATAAACAGCAAGACGTGAATGACTTGATGTTTGAAAATGTTTGTGTTAAGCGGGTTAGAGTGACTCTTTTAAATTCCAGTATGGGGCGAGCAGTGAAGAAGCAAGGCATTCTGGGTGGTTGAGTTCAATCTGATGGTTCAACTAACACACAGCCCTACAGCATGTGTGCTGCGTACGTGCTCCTGTGTACAGACCTCTTGTCGACCTGGCAGGAGCCGGCCTTCTGCGGGCAGTGGGCGGTGGTGAGAGGGCCGCAGACGTTGACGTAGTAATCGTAGTCGGGGCTGGAGACGTTGTAGTAGCCGCCGTCCGGCTTCCTGAGGGGCGACAGGTCGAAGGAGAAACCTGCGCGGGGGAGGAACAGGGTGTTGACGTATGCAAGGTGTGTCTGTGTATGTGTGCGGTGGTTGTGTGTTTTGTGCATGTGCGGTGGTTGTGTGTTTTGTGCATGTGTGGTGGTTTTGTGTGTGTGTGTGTGTGTGTGTGTGTGTGTGTGTGTGTGTGTGTGTGTGTGTGTGTGTGTGTGTGTGTGTGTGTGTGTGTGTGTGTGTGTGTGTGTGTGTGTGTGTGTGTGTGTGTGTTTTTGCGTGCATGTTTTTGCATGCGTGTTTGTGTATGTGTTTTTGTGTGCGTGTGTGTTTGTGTATGTGTTTTTGTGTGCGTGTGTGTTTGTGTATGTGTTTTTGTGCGCGTGTGTGTTTGTGTATGTGTTTTTGTGCGCGTGTGTTTGTGTGTGTGTGTGTGTGTGTTTGTGTGTGTGTGTTTGTGTGTGTGTTTTTGTGTGTGTGTGTGTGTGTGTGTGTGTGTGTGTGTGTGTGTGTGTGTGTGTGTGTGTGTGTGTGTGTGTGTGTGTGTGTGTGTGTGTGAACCCACCGGCCTCAGCGTCCTCCACCTTGCAGTCGTCGCCCTCGGTCTTGGAGAGCACGCAGGCGGCGGCCGTGTACCACTCCAGCTCGTACACACAGCCGTCGCCCGACACACTGCGCACCGTCGGAGCGCTCTCCAGGTCACCTGCACACCAGGAGGAGAGTGTGAGAGTGTGCGTGCGTGCGTGCGTGTGTTCATTTCCAGCGTCAGATGATTCACCTTGAATCACTGCAGTGTTTTGCTGATGGCAATTTATTGCCGTTCACAAGCTAAATGAGCATTACGGGAAACTCTTGTCACTAATAGGTCTGATAACGACACCTCTGAATTCCTGAGGGAGTAATTTGATTGGCTGCAAGATAACAAAATAAATATCCGCCTCCAATAACAAAAATAATAGTCCCTCGGGTGATTTCGTATCGTAGTAACCGTGACGACATCCCACCCCTGTGCATCAGCTATTTCATATTGAGCCTGTGGTGATTGATTGGACACGATTCTCGTGAATTTGTGAATCTACGTGCAAGTGTGAAATTCTTCTACTTCTAAATGAAGGATTAAGACAAAACAGAAACAATCACAATCTCACCACTCAAGTTGGTGAGAATTCCTCACATAAACACACATGCATAGAACTGGAAATGAGGCACAAAGACAGAAAGAGAAAACCCACTTGGTTTGCACTTGAGGGTCAGGATGGTCTTGATCTTCACGTTCTCCCGGCAGATGCCGCCGTCTGTGTAGATGAGTCTGATGTCATTTCCTATTTCGGTCTTCTGCGGGGCAGACAGGAAGCGGCCCAGGCTGGTCGTTTTACCGTTCTTATCTGGAAAACAAAGCACGGGGAAGAAAGATAAGTGAGTGTTTTTTCCACATGCCCCACCAAACACTCACATGACCACTGAGCAAATTAAGGTGTCTTTTTACTGCCTCAATTATTCAATTGATAGGTTTGGTTTATGATACCCACATTTATTTTCCTTACATTCATGATCTTTTCTATACCCATTCTCTTAAAAAAAAAAAAAAGGTACCTGAACAATAAACTGACTCAGCTCATGTTCAAACATGGCAAAATTATCCATCCACCCACTCACCCACCCATCCACTCACCCACCCACCCTCTCAATCACCCGCCCGCCCGCCCGCCCCTAGAGCGCCGTTATCAAGCGGTAGGAGCACGGTGGTCTTCCTCACCCACGGCGCAGATGGCGGCGTCCTGAGGACAGCCCTCGGCGGGCCCGCGCCGGACCACCTGGTGGCACACGTTGAGGTAGAAGCGCCGGGGGTCCGTCTCGGGCGCGTTGGCGTCCACCGCCTCCCAGTTCTGGGCCTTGTCCGCCTCTGAGCGTCAGCAGCGTGGGGGGGGGGGGGGAGCGGCGATGAAACGGTGATGACGAGGGCGGAGAGGGACAGAGAGGAGAGTGAAGCAGTGAAACATGATTCTGGTGAGAATATCAGGACACCGTCCTCCTCGACTGAAGCGTGACGCGGGAATATCAAATGCATCCTGCCTATGGAAATCCACATGAACGACTTCAAATAATACAATTGTTCAAAAAAAAAAAGAATTATTGGGTGTGTTTTAAAAAAGAGGGATCCGTTGTTGGGACGTTGTGGTTCAAAGCATACATTGCTTATTTAGGAGCTGAGGCAGCAGTTGGGGGACACTTGAACCTTCGAGTGCAGCTTCTAAGTGCATTTCGACATGCAGGGGGAAACACAAGGGATAGAGTTGAGTGCAGGAGCACGGAGCAGAGGTGGATCTGTTCTGAGCTCCACTTTAAAAAGGCCCACGCTAGGACAAGAGTACAGCAGGGATTTGATAAGCATCAAATGTATCTTATATATATATATATATATATATCAAGGGCTTTTATGGCTTTATGGACTGGCGGGTGAAGAGACAGGGAATTGAAGAATCATATGAACTCAGGTTTGTATGATTTTAACTCAGGTTTTCACATCTATAAACAATATTATAGACGTGTTTATATGTCTATGATATTTATAAGATACAAATTGGTTAAATACAGTAAAACATTGTGTGCAGTGTACTCTTGCCTATTCTTCCAACATAAAATCCATAATTTCTAATTCAGAGTCAAATTAAAATGTCTAAAATATTTCTATGGTTATATCTGCTCTTGTATTCTAATATCAACAGTATTTGTAACTGTATTCTACAGTTCAGTTGGTGGACCCATACTCCTATAACCCTATAGGGGCACACGGCCTCATGGGCACCAGAGATAGGAGATCAGAGACACAGATACGGGACCCACTGGTGTTTTAAACTAACCGGGGAATCGCGTCAGCGGCGACAGATCGTAGCGCTTCCTGTCATCCGCCAAGCTGCACAGAAGGTCCTCCTTCTCCTTCACGCAGGCGTACGCCGTCTCCCAGTCAAAGTAGTAGGTGCAGTCCGTCTCGCCCGCAAACACCGGAGTCCCGATCCCGTTGTTGACTGAGAATTCCAGAGAGACAGACAGACAGACGTGTGAGAGGAAGAGGAAAAACACGCATCTGAATGGGAGTTTTATGGCACCAAATTCTGAACAGGGGCAAAAATGTGGACTTTTTCATTTAAAAAGGGTTGAGTTGCAAGATTAACTTCTACCGGTCTGGGATATCATGCAGGACCAACAGAAATATGTAAACATAATATAAGATTAACTGGTTTTGTTTGTTCTTTAGATCAGGTCAAGTTTGTGTAATTGCCCCGAATGTTGTATTGATGAGTCATGAAGCTTGTATTTGGATGTGGTTAGGGTTAGGATCAATCATTCTTCGATCATTCTTTCTGTACTTTATGTGCCTCTCACCCGCGTCCTTGTTGCAGTCAAAGTTGATAATGGTCATTCGCTGGAAGCCAGATGAGCACTTGATGCCATCTGGGTAGATCAGAGTGAGATCTCCATCAGAGTAACTGCAGGTATGGTGGACCAAAAGAGACACAATAAAAAATATATATATTAAGGATTAAATACGTAAAATATAACTACAATCATTTAAACATTTGTCAAATATGTAACGTGTCAAGATCAATATATATAAAACATACAATTTTCATAATCATCTGTGAGTTTTTCTGTAGTCAAACAAATTTGCATTTGTTGGCTTTCCCGATTTCCTTCAAGTGAAGAAGTACAGAAATAAAAAAATGTGGGAAAATAGAAGTAAAATTATTGTGACAAAGAAAATAAATAATAATCATACTGAAAAACATTGACCAAACAATTAAATAAATAAACCAATACATCTGAAAATAACTATATTTTAGCAACATATTATCATTCTAAAATAAATACATAAATAATTTATTGATAAGATGACTCCAAATTAGGCTTGAGCCATTTGACGATCGTATATTACACAATTGAAGGGTCGATGTTTTTCCAACTACCAGTTTGATTTAAACTAACATACAATCCCTACTTGCTCTATAAACAAAGCACATGTAGACTCCATCTAAACATAGTGCTCTGTCTCCTTCAGAATATCACTTTTAAGATATTCAGATATTTTCATGTTCAGATATTTTCAATGCCCTGTTTAAAATAGCTGTTGTTTTGCTGACAAACTCGTCTTCAAAGAAATTAGCTAAATATCTGTTTACCCACCTGGACAACTTTAGATTATAGCAAGCAATAAATTAATAATGAATACAAATTATTGGATACCCCTCGAACACCCCTGGATGTTCGAGGAATGGTGAGATAAAAATCAGGGAGCAAAGCGCTATATTCTCTGGGGTTTATCCGGAGTTCATGTTTGAAAGGCCCATATGATACAGCCCTTCTTAACCCTAAGGCCCCCAAAGTGTCCAGAAGGGAGAAACCAATAGTTGGAACCCAGAAGAGTGATCTCTCCTTCCAGGGAGAGTTAGTGCCATAGCTCTCGTGCGGACGGACATGTAACTATAGCGAAAGACACGGAGGACGAGGAGGCGGAAGAAGGAGTACAGTGACGGCGTACCGGAGCGTCTGGTTCTGGAATCTGCCGGCGACCATCTTGACGTTCTTGATCCTCTTCACCTGGCACGCGGACACGTAGCCCCCCTCGCCATCGCACACGGTGGTCTGGATCCCACCGCACACGTTCAGGTAGTAGACGTAGCCCTCCCCCCCGTCGTCCGCCTTGGACTCGGCGTAGTACGGGTGGTCCATAGCTACGGGAGCAGAGGGGGTTGTCAGAGTTAGGGAGGGTAGGGACAACTGTAACTGCTGCAGGGCTTTGGTTCTAATAACATTTGTGCTAATGCTTCTGCGATTATGTCAACCGGGGCAGTGAGGACATTTCACATTCACTGTTCGGATCCTAAATGGAATAATCATTTGATGATCTGAACAAATATATATATATATATTTATGTGTGTGTTAATGTTAATGACGCATGTCCTTCTCCTTTTATTCCTGGCCAAAAATAACAAACAAGAGAACTAGCAGAACTAACGTCACAATGAGTCATGTGTGTAAGCGTGTGTGTGACTGAAAGATCTTGATCACAAGGTTACGCACGTGTGCGTGTACGTACATGTCTGTGTGAGGGCCGTGAGGTCTATGGAGATGTCGTGCTGGTCGTTGGTCAGTGTGCAGTTGTGGCTCTCCAGGTAGTCCCGATGACAGGCGTACTCCGTCACCCACTCCACCTCGTAGCGACAGTTGGCCGATGCCATCATCCTGGGGTCGCTGCCCTGCAGAGTCAAACATCAGCTGCATCAGAAATGTGATCTACGGTTCAAATCAAACTTCACGTGTTGCATTCATTGGCGGCGGTACGGTCCACAGCCGTATAGAAAACAAGACAATGCTGCTGGAATGCGGGCTATGCTCCTGAATTGGGAGACAGTCAATTCCCGGTCGCTCACTTCCTATGAGCCGTGTACACCAGTAAAACAGACCCTGATCCCCCGCATGAGAAGAATGAGAACATGACAAGAACCACAAGAGAAACATCAATGAGAAGGATAATGAATATGGAGTTATGCAAAACATTTGACAGAGCAGAATCAGAACCCATTTAACGGATATCCCTGCAGGGAAAGTCCCCCTCCGTCTCTCGCCTCACGCTGCTAAACCATGTGACTGAATGTCCCGCCCTCTCGCTCAGCAATAGTGCTCATTTGGAGCATCACGTAATGAGAAAGCCTGGGAACAAGGTTGCCTTTGATTGGATGTGATGCCTGTGACTGTGTCTGTCTGTGTCTCTGTCTGTGTGTGTGTGTGTGTGTGTGTGTGTGTGTGTGTGTGTGTGTGTGTGTCCGAACAAAAACAAAAGAGGGACCTGGTGTCGGACTGAAGGGCATATGAACGTGATGGTGACCGCGGGGGCGTGTCCATTGCAGAAGGCGGGGCTAGAAGTGGGGTCGGTCCCATTGTAGTGTAGCTGCAGCCTGTTGAAGAAAGCACAGAGATGATGAGGACAAACACACGTATTTGGAAAACACAGTTTCACATCAGTAGATTAGCAGTACTGGTGGTACTGGAGACCCATGACTTCTTCATTCAGACTGATTATTATTAGATTATGTTATGTACTAGAGTAGAGCATAACATAATCTAATAATACTCAGAACATAATCTTGAACCACACACTCCTCACATTGGCTGATTTTATGCGACCGATTTTCGAGTGGCCTTCTCGAAAACCCTAAAACAATCATCAAAACAAATTAAAATCGGCCTAAAATGGCCAGAGATCTTTCTCATTTAGTCATTCATCAGAAAAGCGGATCCGTGGGCCTCCCTACCGATCGCTGGCCACCAGCTCCAGCTGATGGCTAGGGGAGCCCATGTCGTAGGTGCCAACACTATCAGTCAGGCAGGCCGCCGAGCCAGATGGACACTTGGGGCGATCTGGAAGAGAGAGAGAGAGAGAGAGCAAGAGCGAGAGCAAGAGCAAGAGCGAGAGCGAGAGTGAGAGAGGAGTAAGCGACGAGTGAGAAGTAATAAGACACCAGTTTTTAAGCCCAAGATGTGTTTTTCATACTAGAACGTTTTAGCCAGAATCAGAATCAGGAGCAGGCTTGAGTGCATCAACATAACTGGTCACGTCAATCACATGTTTTTATGCGATTTTAGACACTTCACAAAGTATACTGCAACCAAAGCATTTGGTTTCTCCGGCCTTGTCCTCTCAGCAATTGCATGACCTTGTGCCATTTTTAACAAACAACACCAAGGTGGCTGCTAGCCAACCACAAGTCTCGCAGAGCCTAGTATGGGACACAGAGTTGATAAACTGTGCAAAGAACCGCCTACAAGTCTGAAAGAGGTCTTGATTGACATGCAAGTGTGACCAATCATGGACCGTACGCTGGGAACAGTCCTTCTAGAAAAACATGATTTCAAAATCATGTTGATTTACAACAATTACGCAGCAGTTCAAGCAAATAAATTTTATAAATAAATAAACATGTGATTAATGAACCCAAGCATAAACCTGATTCCCTTCGTAGCAGAATAGCTACGTCTACATGTGTGACATTGACAATGCTGACAGCCAATAAGAATCCTGTTTTATGTTGCTTCAAGACCTCAGTTTCAGGTTTGTTTTGGGTGACAAAGCGCCAATGCACGGAAGAGGCCTTGACGAGCCAACCGCATGCTAGATTCTGCTAGAAATGACAAGATCATTTTTGACTGCAGCTACGTCCTCAAGGTTCACCAGAGAGTTGGGTACTGACTGAGGCTGCGGCAGATGTTGATGTAGAAGTCCACCGAGTTGTCGGCGTCGTCCACCAGGTAGCCGGTGGTCAGGTTGATCAGCGGTGTCAGGTCGTGCTTCCTGCCGTCATGGTCGAACACATAGCAGGGCACCTGCAGCCACGAGGGACGCAGTAGCAGTCATAGTTTGGGATTTTAAAACAGGCATGTGAAAAAAACTAAACTAATAATCTTTAGCAAAATATATATTTTTACATTTCTTGTAGTGAGATCCGAGACTCAATAGACACACACACACACACACACTTCCCTTTTATCTGGTTTAATTTACACACGTGCCCACAGACACACACACAGTTTCTCGGCCGTGCTTAGTCAGATCACAACAGTTCACACACCAACCTCTTTGGACGGTTTAAACTTGTCATTCTTGCAGGCAGTGTAGCTCCTCCACTCAAAGTAGTGCACACACTGGGACACGGTGACAAACTCTGGGGTGCCCTGGGATATGAAATAAATACAACCATAAACGTGTTGAACTCAGATACCACGAGGCAAATCACACGGGACGATTGATCACGGGACGATTGAGCAAAAAAGAAGCAGCATCTGATATATTTCATAATGTTCTAATGACCCAAGGCAATATTTCAATAGTGGGCATCAGAATCTGTAATTGAGTCGCAAAACTGCCTACAGAACAACTCTGTTGGAGACATGGAAGCGAAAAAAGGAACAGGCCCTGTGGGAATATGTAACTTTTCCCTGCAGCCATCACTTTCGTTATCACCAGACCAAGCTGAATTGATCTACTTTTATTTCTGGCTTGTATGCAAGCTTCTTGAAAACATCATTCCAATCTCTTTCTCTGTGCTACGGTCCACTAACCAAGGGGAAAAACAAGCCAAACAAAGCATGACCGGCTGCAAATCTAGCATGCAAAATTAAGGCAAGATTAGGATAAAAAACAAACAGTGGTCGTGGTGCAATACGTCAAAGGACTTCTGTATGGATTTGAGCATATCTGTATACAGTTCTATTGCCGTTGGCTCATCCCTAGACCCTTTAACTAGTGGTGTCATCGCAGGATAAAAACACAAATAATGTGTATTCTCTTTTTATGTACCAGGGCACGGGTAGTTGACTAAACGAGTGCCTCATTTTTCAGATGGATCTGCATAATGGCTGTAGCACCTATGAAAATCATCCGTCAATCATATCCATTCATATCTGTCAATCATATCCGTTCATACCCCCTTGTTCGAATTTTGACACTGGCTCACTTTTTTCCCATGTCATGTTATTGTCAGACATTTAGCTAGCTTGTGGTTTCCTGCCCCCCCACCTTATTAATCAACTGGCAGGAAATGCAGAGGCTGTCAACATGATACATGTCAACATGATACATGTCAACATGAAAATGTGTAAAAGGTATGCAGGAAACTGATCCAGCCCTAGCATAACTAGACCTTAGACCATAACCGAGAGAGACAAAAACAAGGACATGCACAACCGTGCTTTTACAAACAGAAACATGATTAAGCAGTAAATGTTTGATACTTGTATTTGATAAATTACGTCAACGATGATTAGCAAAATTAGGTTTCGATTCATTTTCTGTTGATCGATTAAAATAAATGTATCAACTTAAAGCTGCAGGCATGCCTGACAGAGGTCCATCAGGAACGAAGGGAGATCTTTACTGTGTGGGCGACCCTTACCATGGTCTTGCCGCACTGGAAGCTGATGCTGCTCTGGACTTTGTTTTCACTGCCTAGACACTGTGTGGTTGCGTTGAAGTCCAACACCTTTCCGGACAACTTCCTCACAAGGGATACCTCACCTGTGGACACACAAATTGATGTTATAATTATTACTATAAAAAAGGGGCCTTCATTTCATGACTGAACTGAAGAAGTTTGGCAGCCCTTTAATGTTAATTAAAATAAAAACACAGAAACAGAACAAAATCCATGTTAACACACCAAGCGTCTGCATGCCATATCAGTACATTTTTATTATTTTTTATTATTTAACATTACCCTGATCAGGGTAAGGTCAAAGTTCAACTCATGGTACACTCAGCGACAGATAGGACTGGAAAACCTTCATCCATACAGTATGATTCGTAACTTTGCGTTAAAAAACGAAAGTTTCCCATGTTTCTACACAAACATACAAAATAATGCATAAGTTTGCCATCAGCAACTCACGTTAAAAATACCCAAAATATAGGAGGCCTCCTATAAAAGGCTAAAGACATAAGAGCAGAAGACACAAAAGGGATGTGGTATCGCACACACTGAACCCAACAGAGACTTCCTTTAGTCTAACTAGTATGGGAGATAGGTACATCTCATGGTTAATGAGTTAAAGGTCATGTTACCAGCAATGGTTGACAATATCAAAAGCTAAACTGCTTCTCTCTGGGAAGCTGACCGGTTTGCACGTAGGACATTTTCCCACCGCCCAATACACTTTCTCTGTCATGGTTGGCTCGCATGATAAATGTGATTAATGTTTTGACCCTGGCCAGCTGTGTGTGACTGTGTGTGTGTGTGTGTATGTGTTGCTTCCTAACAGTGGGTCACCAGTGGTTGGGAGGTCAGAATCATTCTTCAGTTATTATTATTCAACTGTCTGCCACACTGCCAGACCCACTGAGGGAATGCTAGCTCATCTACATCTATATATCCAGTATAAACACATATATCCAGCCAGCCAGCCAGCCAGCCAGCCAGCCAGCCAGCCAATCAGAAGAGACAAGCATACCGAAAATATTTAAGGGAGAAATAGGGAGGAATAGGGAGAAATAACATAGTCCGGAGTAAAGAGAAAGACTATGTATTATCTTTGACAAAAAACATTTTTTAATTCACATAAAAATTTGTCAATAAACGAGTAAAGGGCTGTACAAGTTGTTCTGCAACTGTCTTTTAGAACCCTTACAAACCATGACTTTGTGAACCGCGTGATCTCACTTAAGAGTAAAGGTCAAGACTAGCGAATACTAGCGTGGGAGAGATATTACACAATCAGCCCACCAGCATGTATTGCATGGTCTTAAATTAGGCATCTCTTAAGTGATAAGACACACTTCAAGCTGGCTTGATTATGATGCCATATCCCCATTAATGCCAATGTCTTTTACATCAGGGAACCCTAATGAACCCATCTACAACATAGCATTTTATTTCTGTCCCCATCAACAATTTATTTATTGCAGGCATTATTATTGGAGGTGTTGAACAAAAGAGGTATGCAACACCAAAATAGGTTACACATAATGTTTAACACATTGCCAAAAGATACCATGATATTGTTGTGTAATTTCCCCTGATCACATTATCGCTACTTGATTCACATTTGAGTGTTTGGACGCCTCTTTGTGCATGCATGGGTTTGGCACATAGTTGTGCATTCTGATCATTCATTAATGACCTTCAATGCTCTACATTGGTGACAGTTATCGCAGAGCAGACGGCATCCAAAGAGACGACGATCAATGAAGTAAACTTATCCGATAGTTCTTGACTTAATAATTCTTGTGGCACCTTGATAACCAAGCTCCCAAAACATCGCCCAAGTGTGTTTGAGTAACAAGCACACACTGCACGAGTGGAGTTATGTGTGCCGTTGTGTGTGACAAAGTCTACACGACCAATGGTAAGTAGGTCAAAGAAGACAAAACAAAACAAAGCATTTTGTTTTCACAATTCAATGAGAACAATAATGGATTTCTGCTCCATTGTCCTCCAAATCACTTTATTTTTGAACAACAAGAAAGCTTTCCTCCTGACCAAAGTAAAACATATACCCTGGAGCAATAGCATGCAGACCTATAAACCACACAGGCAGTGCTCGCACAGACACGATTATTGTGTGTGTGTGTGTGTGTGTGTGTGTGTGTGTGTGTGTGTGTGTGTGTGTGTGTGTGTGTGTGTGTGTGTGTGTACGAAAGACAGGAGGGAAGCCGGGGGAGACAGATAAAGCCTGTGTGAGACACACACACAGACACAAAGGGGACGGCTATAATTGAGAACGTGGCAACATCGAGGTATGTCAGGTGTTCAGTCAGCTGACGATTTGTGTAAATATACCTTGAACCTAACTGTTGATCTCACGGCAGATGGATCGCCTCTGTGGGTACGGCTGTCCTATCCTTGGTTGAGTGTTGTTTAGTGTCATTACCCAGGGCGGTAGTTACGCAAAGTACACTAGAAATCATGATGCAGAGAGGCCTCCGGTAGATGGCCTGAGGGGACCGGGGCCCCCTCCCCTTCTCTCTGTTTATCATAGGTCGGTGTATGTGCTCAACATTTGACTACAAACAACACCGATCTGTGTGTCTTTCCCACTCCGACTCAATATAGAAACCCTATTGGACATTGAATCAATAGTCCGGTACGAATGATAGTAGCAGACAGTTTTGGATCAACACCAGTCCACTCAGGCTAGTGCCCGTTTAGTCCTCAAACTCATCAGCAGGGAGCGAGAAACAGAGAACATGACACACATAAGCGAGATCCATTATGCGGATCATATCCTCAGAGATGGCGTTTTAGGTTTGACTCACTGTTTATAACGTGATCATTAAGCGACCAGGTAATACAAGTGTGTTGGGTGGTCAGAAGTTGATGATCTCTGTGACTCGGTTTTGTAGTCTGTAGTTAGTTCAACTATAGACTTTAATGGCATCTAAGCAGGTTACCTATTATATTCGTTCATTTGCCTGGATAAGAGATAGTGCTGTAAAGATGCACTCTGTAGACCATGTTTCACAAAAAGGACCTCTGTGGCTTGTGGGTGTTTCACAAGAGATGTCTGCAATAGGAAATATAGCGTCACCCAGCCTCATCCGCCAACGTTGGTCCCAAAGCATGCTTCTGCACGCTTCTGCACAGTAGCACTCATAATCACACCCTCTTCAATGTAGTCAGGTGAAGAAGATGAGAACATTTAATAACATGGACAAATAATACGGACAGCAGCAATGAAATTAATAAAAAACAACTACTACAACTCCATGACAAAGCTCCTCTGATGGGGCCCAGTGTTACCAGAGGCAGTTTTAGCACAGCAGCAACAGCTATAGAACCAACAGTTATAGAACCAACAGCTATAGAACCAACAGCACCAACAGCTATAGCACCAACAGCTATAGAACCAACAGTGACAGCACCAACAGCTACAGCACCAACAGCGACAGCACCAACAGCGACAGCACCAACAGCTACAGCACCAACAGTGACAGCACCAACAGCTACAGCACCAACAGCGACAGCACCAACAGCTACAGCACCAACAGCTATAGAACCAACAGCTACAGCACCAACAGCTATAGAACCAACAGCTACAGCACCAACAGCTATAGAACCAACAGCTACAGCACCAACAGCTATAGAACCAACAGCTACAGCACCAACAGCTATAGAACCAACAGCTACAGCACCAACAGCTATAGAACCAACAGCTACAGCACCAACAGCTATGGAACCAACAGTTATAGAACCAACTGCTACAGAACCAACAGCACCAACAGCTATAGCAACAACAGCTACAGCACTAACCCTACAGCACCAACATCTATAGCACCAACAGCTAAAGCACAAACTTTTAAAAGTTTTAAAATGTGAGCCCAACGAGAGGCCCCTCGAACACACAGAACTTCCACTGCTGGGTCACTGAGGACCCATGCTGAGGACACCACATGGGCGCCGGTAAAACATCATAGTTGTCAACGAGAGGGAAGGTCGCAACCCAGGGCCAGCAGGACAAGTTGTCTTGTCGTTATGAAATGCCTCTGTCAGGGAGGCGCCCACTGTCCACTTTGTGGAAAGCCAAGAGGCTACGCAATCCAAGACAGTTATAAAAAGGTGACGCTTGAGAAGGGTACAATAATCGTCCAGACATTTTCTTTTTTTATCATGTTTTCATTTCATTTTATCATGTTGTTATAGAGGGTCTTGTTATAGACGTCTATATCTTCTGGCCATTAGGATGACCGTGGTGCACACTATTACTAAGCTAGGTCTGTTAATGATGGTTAGAGTTTAATAATGCTATTCCTTATATCCAACCATCCACTCTCCACTTGTAATGGAAAAAAACAATCTACGATACGCTCATTACTTGCATCTGGCCACATAATTTGATTGGATCAGTAAAACAGGGTTGCATTTCCAATGTAAACAGCATACTGAGATTTCATCTTGTGGCTGTGAGACTTTTAGTGTGAGACAATTATGCCGAGGGTGCAGCTGTAACATCTACTGAAACGCTTTTATCAGGGTCCTATGGGCTCAGAGTAGCGTATCGGTTTACTTTTTTCCAATGCTGATGAAAGCCAATTTGTACAAGGAAAGAAAAAGCCCTTTAAATAGGATGGCTGACTAAAGAATTTGCTGTGCTGCGTGGCCCAATTATATAACAGACTGTGGTGGTCAGAACCTCTAGTGGGCTTGTATCTTGCTGACCTCCGATGGGTCTGAAGATAGGGACAGAAGGCTATGGTGCTACGGTGTGAGATTCATCAAAGCAGCCTAGGCCTGTGTGTGTTGTTGGAGCTCTGACATTATCTCTCAGGTGTATCTGGCTGAGAGAGTGAGAGACGTGCGAGTCAGAGACGAGTGTATCAGCACAGATGTCAGCCCTCTGGCTTGATATCTGGCTGGATAGAGGCCTTTGTTTGTAGTAGCACGTGTCTCTGTGCAGAAGAGAACAAATATCAGGATACATTGTAGAAGTTGGCCTATCTTCAGTAATGACAAGGCGACCAATCTTTTCAGTGGGAAAATCTTTTCAATGCTGGGAACCAAAGACAGTACTAGCAGAAGGACACTTAATTTGTGCAACTTTTCTGTTTGTTTGTTTATTTATTTGCCATGAGAGGGTTGTTTGTCCCTGTGTGCTGTATAATAATAATTAAAACAATTGAACGTAGGCATGTGAAAGAGGAAGGACAGAATATGAATGACTAGGGTTTGGGTCAAGGGTTCAGGTTGAAGGTGGGCGTATTGTCTGTAACAGAAGCAAATAGAGATAGACCTATAGATAGTCAGATAGACAGATGGATACAATATATATACACTATTCCAACGACAGACAATTCTCCTTTCCTTCAAACTTAACCTTAGGTATATGGCTACATTCAGTATTTGGGGCAAGCATTTGATTGTAGTACAAAATAAAGAGAGCTTTTACTTACCAACTGATTGGTCTTCGTGTGTTTTGAGGTTCGAGGCACAGACTGCAGTGCCAGCCCCACAAGCAGTATCTGGCGACGATTCACATAGCTTCAGAGTATACTTCACTTTATTATGCTGGTCAATGGCTTCCCATTTATAACTGCAATATAAACAAAAGGCATTTGCTTGGGTAAGTTTGAAACAAAATGGATATTTTCCTTCCTTGCAGGGCGTTGCATGATAACTGTACGGATGATTGCCTCGTTGTCAACAATTTCCTCTTTGTTCATATATACATCTTCTTCCCCTGTATGAGCAGACCTCCAATGGAAATTAGTTATGATTAGACACAAGTGTATCAATATTTGAGTAGCCAGAAAATGAGCAACGCTCTTGCTGAACCAGTGAGTAAATAAATGGCACAAGGAAGGCTGAATGAAAACAATGTAGCCATGCAGCAGAATGCGACGTGCATATACATTTGGCATAGCCAGAGTCTACACAAACTAACGATACATTTCAATAGGATTATCATCGTGTGTACGCGAAGTCTTTCCTCATTCCTTCTTAGAAGGTTGCATTACCTGCAGAGATCTCGGTACCACAGACTGCTGTCATCCAAGCCATTTGCACTTGACCGGGCCGACAACAGCATCGACGAGAGTC
The DNA here is from genome assembly GCF_964030765.1 of Micromesistius poutassou. Classification (NCBI taxonomy): domain Eukaryota; kingdom Metazoa; phylum Chordata; class Actinopteri; order Gadiformes; family Gadidae; genus Micromesistius; species Micromesistius poutassou. Next base: position 7,900,151 of record NC_140289.1, read on the forward strand.
CGAGGAGTAAAGTCAGAAAGGTTTTCCGCGGGACGGAATGGTTCAGTTGACGTGTAATTCCCATATTTTCTACACGAAGGGTTGTTTACTTTGGTGATCAAGGGCGCGCTGCTGCACTACATGATACAGCAAAGTCTCCAGTAGTCGTTAGGGTAAGCTAGCAGGAACTGAATGAATCACATGATGAGAGTCAACACATGATAGGTAGACGTCACGCGGTGTGACCACGTCGACTCACTGTGACTGATCAGATCCCCTTTTAATAGAACAGATATGTATAATCCCTGTTTGGTACGTTATATCATCACTTAACATCATTTAGTATCGGGTATAGGAAAATGGGGGGTCAATGTGGGAGATTGTTTTCCCTTATATTTCACGCACGTAGGCCTATTTGCCTAAAAAAAATATATAATTTATTGTTGTTGATTTTTTAAATAGACACAATCGTCTGACACATTCGAGTAATGCCCAGGCTCAGGCTGCAAATTAAAATATTTGATGTTTTATATATATATATATAAATATGTTGTTTTCTGTTGATTGTTTTCAGTCAATGGGTTACAATCGCACCTACATGACATAACACCGGATAATAATGATTTACACAACGGTTTTCAACGTCAACACAGGCTCTATTGCAACTTGACGATTACGTGGACCTTTGGGGTTTGGGCTGATGTACACTTCTTTAATACGAAGTGTACATCAGTCCAAAGGGGGGAGGAGGCGCTGTGTTTATGTCCACGTCACGTCACGCCGTAGCCCCGCCCACCGCCCCCTCCCGAAACTCCAGAGTTGGCAGCCACTAAAAATGGCCGCGGCGACCATGGCAGGGCTAGATGTCCACAGGATGGAAGAAAAGAAGTTGGAGTATTTCTCCTCCATCAACTCGATGGCCAGGAAAATAATGCAGGAGAGGGAGAGGATCAAAGCCGACCACGGCCCGTCGTGGGAGAAGATGACACCGAACGAGCAGGACAACGCCATCGACAACTCTCTCATGGATCCCCACATCCGAGCTCGATACGCCATGCACAGAGTGGACCGGGAAGAAGTCGTCTGTTACCCTAAATTGCTCATTCAGACGGGTCAGAAAATAGTCCACTTTGGAGACGAGGTATTTGAAACGACGGTGTTTTTTTTCAAGCCAACTCTGACTAGTTGTAGAGAGGTAGAAGCCTATTTAAGTGTCTTAGCCTAGCCACGTAGCCACACGACGATATATATCATAAAACGCCAGGCTAGAAAGAGTGACTGTGTCGGCGATGATGACAGTTTATATTCGTTTTGGTAGTACAATGGATAGATTATAAGTGCAATGACAACAAATAGCACAGGCGTCCACCTCCCAAGTTATCCCCAGAGAAGGCCTGATGTGTCGGACCGTCAGGGTGCGCCTGCGTGCGTGTATTGAATCACAGCTGTGTGTCTTTGTTTAGGACATCACCTGGCAAGATGAGCACTCCGCCCCCTTCTCATGGGAAACCAAGGTAAACATTACACTTTAAGCTGCTATTTCCACCACGAATACATAATATGCATGTCCATCTGACTTGTTTATTCAATTGCATTAGCCTAATTAAAACACCAAACTATCCGTAGACAATATTGTGTGTTTTATTTTATTCTTTACCAAAAAATATATTAAATAAACGTAAATAAATGTAGGCATTCGACATTTGTATCACGCTTGTGCTTCCTTTGGTTATGTTGTCTCTGTAAACAAAAGCTGAAGATTGGTTGCCTGTTTTAGAAAATAAAAAACAATGTTATATGTGTTACTTTAAGGGCAAAACAGAGTCAAGACAAACATTATGTCTCCAGCTCTATATTTAAACCCTCGAAATAGGCTTTTATTTCATATTGTTGGACAATGCATTCTTGGCTATACCAAAATCAACTCATTATACCAGTCAAAAATACACAAATTTCATGTCTGAAAATACTGTCCTCCTGACCCCTTTACAGAAACATAGTTCAACACGTTGATGGATGATGATGTTTGATAGTCATGTGCTGCTGCTGCTGTTGTTGTTGTTGTGCAGAGTCAGTTGGAGTTCAGCTTGATCTCAGGCACCACAGAGCAAGGCGCATTATCCTCCGACTCCAAGGCCTCCAAGGCGCCTGCGGCCGGCCAGCTCAACAAAAGCACCGCAGGGAACAAGGTAGGGCTGATCCAGGAACACCCTCCTATGGAGGGCTGCGCAACATGACTCTGATTAGAGCGTGAACTGAAAATGGCATTGAACAATTTCAACCGTACTAGGGGCATATCGGAGAGATTAAATCATCCAGTTTCTGGCCCAAAATGAGGCAGAGGTGGTTCCCAGGCGTGTTTTGCAGCCAAAGTGGAGAATGAAATGAGGTTGGGCTCGTTAGTGGCACATATTTTATCAAAAAGAAAAAGGTGCCTTGTTCATCATAAAAGCGAAGGTGTTAATTGACACAGTTAACTAACATCAAAATGTGGCCTTGTTACAGGGTAGTTAAACATTGCATTGTTTATTTACACAGTTCACTCTGTTGCTTCTTCCAGACCTGACAAATTTACAGCATCTCGTCAGTGACATGGATTACTTTTTCACTGCCGTTAATAATCAGATGATGTCTGCACTATTTCACCTGCCCTCGTGATTCTTCTCCTCGCAAACTCGCTTTAGAAAGAAATTCTATGAGTCATATCTGAAAAGCTGAAAAACATGACCCCCTCTGTGGAATGACTTCAAAGGACTGTTTAGGTTGGGTTTTGTAGTGATGGCTGGAGTTCGCTTCAAAGGCAGGCTGCGGATGACTGCAGTTCAGGATATAGCTAGTCATGCGCCCTAATAAAGCCACACCGCACGGAATCAATGGACCAAATAGGCATATGGATTAGGGAAACATGAGCAATGAAAAAGCATACAGAATAGCCTCATCACCAAACAAACCCAATACAACAGCATGCACAAACACAAGTATATAAAAGGTAGAAAAACTAAAATAACTGTATTTCGAACTGGCTAAACACTGGACTGGGGGAGAGGGCTTGTGCTAGCGGAGGATAAAAGGATGGGGAGACTTACAGGTATCATGGACAATACTGCTACCCTCTCTCTTTATACTTTTTTCTCTGACTGTTAGGGGGTCGCCCCAGAATGCTCTTCGTGCCTGGAGGTGGTATGAACAGTGCAGTTATTAGGCCACCTTCAAACACAAATAGACTCGTGAATGGAGGATTTCTCACAACACTGATGGGTTGTAGCATTAATTCAGAAAAACCTTTTTAAGAATCAGACTTGCCCGGATGAAGGAAAAACAATATTCACCTGTTTCAACCACCACAGAATATCAGATCGCAATCTGACACATTCCTGCTTAAGGGAATAAAGCGTGTGATGATGGAAATGTTTTTTTCACTTGTCATGATGCAGTGTCATGATGAAAGGGGCTCTAGCTGTAAGACCCTGACCATGACATTTTCAAACAGGTGTCCAGCAGCGAGGGCCCAGGGTGGCGGGCCGAGGAGGAGTCGTCCTTCTGGAAGATCAGCGCCGAGCGGACCAGGCTGGAAGGAGAGCAGGCAGACTTCCAGTCCCTCACCCCGAGCCAGATCAAGTCCCTGGAGAAAGGGGAGAAGCCACTCCCCTCCTACCTTCGACTGGTAGGCAAAACTCCTCACATGTGGCTCCATTAACCGAGCAGCAATCTGTAGAAAATTCATGTTGTGTACATTTAGTATGTATAATCTGGTTTGTGATCAAATGTCAAAATAATACATTTGTCATTGTCTCTCTGAGGAAATATAGGCAAGTGCTGTTTCTGATTGGGTAAAAATTAGTGTCAAGTCTTTCTCACTTGCTGTAGCTTTGCGATTGCGTGGCATTGTCTGGTATTGGTATTTGGTTTCTCGTAAGGAAAAACATCCAATTGTTTCATAGCTTAGATTGAACCGAGATAAGAGGTAACCAAGAACCTATCCTCCCCCTCCTTCCCGTTCCCACAGGAGTCCACCCCTACCCCGCCTACCATCAAAGAGTCAGTGTTGGAGGTAGCCGACCCACAACCCCCAGCCCCAGCCAGGGCTGCCCCGTCCAAGCACCGCGCCCCAAAGCCCCCAGCCCCGCCGCCGCCCATCCCCGTTGCTGTTGCTGCGGCTGCTGCCATCACCCTGCCCGCCGCCATCACACCCGTGGTCGCCCCGCCCGCCACCATCTCCATCGCCGCCGACCCCCTTCCGACGGCCACCCCGGCGGCCAGCATGGCGGGGGCGGGCTGGGAGCGCAGCCAGAGCACCCTGCCGTCGGTGGGCAGCGCCATGGACGAGATGTTCTCCAGCAGCCAGCTGACCAAACCCCCGGTGGTGTCCCCGCGCCACGACCACAGCCGGAGGAAGAAGAAGGAAGAGGTGGTGGAGGACCCCTCGCTGGCCAACAGCCCCACCTTTGCCCAGGTGCGCTACATGTTTTGTATAGTTTGGTTTATATGTACTGCGATGCACAGACTTGTTATTCGGTTAAGCAAAACGTTGATTGTTGTTGCATCATCATGAAGAAAATGACATATTCGTTTTTTTCCATGGTGGTAATGGTTTCTTTCGTATCACCAATCCATAAAGGTTGTCTATTTCAAGAAATGTGACAAGATTTTATTTTTATTTTCCTTCTTTCCCTCCTCTTCCCCCTCCCTCCATGCTCTGGCTCTTCTACTATTAGTTCAACACGAACAACAGCATCCTGAAGACGGGATTCGACTTCCTAGACAACTGGTAACCATGGCCACATAATCACCAATCGCAGCTCTGGACCCAATCAGCCATTGCCATCACTCTCAAAGTATTGCCACCATGTCATTGATTTACTTCAGTATTTCCATGTCTTGCTTAAGGAAACACAAAAATGGTAGAATGGAACACATGTTACAGCCCTCTATTTATTTATGGTGGCTTGTTAAGGCGTAGTGCACTGCTGTTTTTTGATGCTTGCATTTTCCATGACTCGAGCTGCATTAATGTGTGTGTGTGTGTGTGTGTGTATACACAAAAACTCTGGATCTCAAGGTATGCACTAGCCTCATGCTTAAAGGTACAATCCAGCTAGCATTCTGTTATACAGGCCTAACAATGTTTTTGTACTCTTTCGGTTGCCCTTTCTTGTTTAGCCTATATAGTCATGTATGTATGTTCTTTTAGACCCTGGGTTAATTCATTGATTGTTATTTTGGGTTCCTGGAGTGTGGGAGAAATTATTTGCCACTATGTACCGCCCTCTAGGATGAGTAATGGGGAACTGGGATGACACACTAGGGAATTTAACTCCAGGCCAGCACTTGGAAGTCCTGCCACCCTTAATAAAAGAGCAATCAAACACTGAACTTGAGCTGTTTGGACAGCTCCTTGTGATTGGCTTCCATGGAGCCAATCAGAAAGGGCCATTGCAATGACATAGGATTCACCAGAGAGGGTGCACTTTCTGGGGGTTTGGAGTTCAGTGTTTGGTTGCTCTTTAACCGACAACTTTGTCTCAGACCTTGTTCATATTCCGAATGATGTGTGGATTTATATGATGAAAAGCAGAGAAATATGCATGAGTGGATGGTTACTGCTAGCATTGTAGAGCAAAATTCCATTTTACACTACTAGAAAACTATTTTACAGACCTTTCTATGTCAAAGAATATCCATTGATTGTATCCTCAAATACCATATATTACACTTGTGTGTTCATGAAATCACAATGAAGTGAATAAACCAAACCAAAATGTAATGAATGAGCCTTGTTTGTTCTTTATTGGTCCATAAGACTCTCAGTGACAATGATAAATGTTATTGTTTCATTCATGCTTTAGACCAGGGTTTCTCAACGGGGGCGGCAGCGCCCCCTGGGGGGCGTTCGTAGAACCTAGGGGGGCGCTGGGAACGAACACGGGGGACCTTTCATGGTTTTCAAATATTTTCGGTGCAAAAATAGGATAACTGAAATAAAAAGCCTATCTTCATATGGGTTTCTAACCCCTCTATCGTCACATCTACTTTTTACTTTATGCTCAGTGCCGTCATGATCGCCATAGTAACGCCGATAAACAAATCCACCTCATCTTAGTAGCGTGGTGCTTTCAGAAACTGTTTCGCCCTCCCCTGACTTCCACTGGTTGGTTTGCGGGACATGCAAAGCAAGCGGTGGATGGGGCATTACGCTAAGCAACATGAATCTCATCCATATTACATAGTAAGGCAACATAAGACGTGAATAAAGCTAACGCCGCTTAGCATGCTAATTGTAAACAATAGAACGTGCGCATTACACGTAGACCACCGCAACGTCGCTCATTACGTCTGCGAACCGATAAACACTTACTTTCATAAGGTACCCACACCAACCGGCACATACGCATTTAACACTGATGTTACAGGCGCTTAACTTGTATAGTAACAAACTACTTTAATTACTATTTGGCCGCGAACGAAGCGGATAAAGGCTGCACATGCGCAGCGTTGCTAGGCAACGTCACGTAAACAAAGGGAGTCTTTCGTGCACAAATTGAACCCAAGTTCGCGGGTTAACAGTTCAATAACCAATAAAAATGTACACAAGCACTGTTACGTATTAAACTTCAATAGCTCAATAATAAAACCTTTTAATAAAACTCTGAATACACATCTTCTTGTCCAGAAGAAACCAAAACGGCACAGAAGTTTTTTATTCAAGCAATGTAGCACGAGTTGGAGTGGAGTTGGTAATGGATATAGCCTACCCACGGGTATCGCAATTTAAACAAAATCAACAATAATAATGGGGGGGCGCCAGAGGATCAGGGTAAGGTAAGGGGGGCGTTTGCTCAAAAAAGGTTGAGAAACACTGCTTTAGACAAAGACTCACAATGCACACACAATGTTAAACACAATGAATGCCTCACAGCCCTGTTTGCTGCTTTTGTGCTCAAAACAACAAGTCCGTAATCCCTCCGGCTTGCGAGCAATTCAAAAAGCCCAGCAAGCAAAATTGGCACCCAGCCCATCACCCCCCACCCAAAGTACTTTGAAAATATGCACCAGTCGTGACCTCACAAGTCGTCACTGCTGCTGTGGTGGAAACAATGTGGAAATGGGACTGTTTCCACGGCAACAAGGTTGCCCATAATACATCCGAAGACATCCCAAAACAAAAAGAATGGCATGTCGGAAAGTAAGAAGTGGAGAGGAGGATGTCCTGAGGCAAGACCACAGCTGTGCTGTCCCAGAGGAAGCCTTGCGTTGCGGTACCAGGCCTGTGCACATCCACCTCACTGTTCCACCCATCTTCTTGAATGAGCTCATCTCGGTTTTATTCCTAAGCTTTCCTTTCATACCACTTTGCAGCATGGTAAAGTAGATCTAAGAAGTGCAGAAAAACCGAAGATGGATGTATGCAGATGTTCTTTGGTCCCAGTGTATTTACTTTTAGGGCATATAGCAGACGCTTTTATCTATCAAGTGACTTATGATTTGGACTGGTGCAATCCTCTGCCCAGAAAACAGCTAAGGAAACTAGGAGGATTGCGTATTCTATCAAGGCTTGCTGCACATTCACATCCCTGTTAACCAGCGCAATAATATCTGGGAATGTTAGAATATTTGAAACACCTTGTTCAGAAGTGTCTACTGCTTGGTGGAAAGTTAGAAAAATCTCCAATTCTCCCACCAACCCAAATAATGTCTGAAAACGGTCTGGAATGTAGGAAACAGTGTCCAAGACGACGTAGTCCTTCAAAGGAAAAAAGTGTGAAATTCCATGCAGTCAATATTGTGTCCTGCTCCCCTCACCCCACCCAGTCTTAACAAGGCCACGGTCCAGATCCCGAGAAAAACCTGTTTGAATGAGCTCTTTTGAGAAGTAAGGAGTCCAAACTTGCGAGAGATTCTTGTGGCATTTTAACTGGCATACCTCCTGTGCCGTTGGCCTCCTGTGAGCCAGCTTCCAGCCACGGTCACAGGGCATCGGTCCAAAAAAAAGCCAAAGCTTTATGGTAATCCTTCTGCATATTCACTGCAGATGGACCCACTCTACTGTTTGTTTATTTGTGTTTCTTGAATATCTTCAGCGAGTGTGAGAAGACTGCATTGATAGTCATATTCAAGTTTGACCAAAACGGTGTGGGTGAAAATGCCTGGTTGTACAGTACCAACTTGTGTGGTAGAAATGCTGGGCCCAATGTGTGTGTGAGTGTGTGAGTGTGTGTAAAGTCACATAAATTGTGGAAACGGGAGGTGGGATCACAAACAAAGGCCTTTCCTGTTGTTTGTCTTTGGGACATAAGGCGTTCCGAAAGGAGTGCAGACCACACTATAAGCATGAACGTCTCAGAGACAAATTGTAGGTCAATAAGTTTTGAGCTTTTTGACTTGTTCTTTTAAAGCTCCATTTGGCTCTGAACATTTATTTCTAATGGCACATTCCAGATTCTTACACTCATGCCTGACGCGTGTCTCTGAGGCTTGAAAGAAAAGGAACCAGACTTTTTCCAGAGAGAGGGAGAGAGAGAGCGAGAGAGAGAGAGAGAGAGAGAGAGAGAGGGAGGGTGAGGAAGAGTCCGTAGTGGAGTGTGTTTCAAGGAAAATCGAGAGCGGTCAAGAAGAAAATGGGACCTCAGTTCTCTGTTGTCGTTATGTTGTGTCTGTGTTCTCTGGGTTTCTGTGCTCCACCAACGCAGGTGAGAATTTAACCACTCACGTCTCTTTGTGTGTGTGTGTGTGTGTGTGTGAGTGTGTGTGTGTGTGTGTGTGTGTGTGTGTCATTGACAAAAGTCTACACCCAATGGCATAAGGCAGCAGCAATGACGGACAAGCCTAATGTTAGGTGCACAGTGGCAGTTGCAACAAAGACATTTTTGTAGGATGACCTGTGATATCTTTAGACAACTCAAGCACCACCAATTCAACTGGTTTACTGCACAGGCATGGTAAATGTTGTAATGTGTAATAAAATTGTTCCTGCAGAGTGACTAGATTGTTGGTGGTTTTACACAAGCTGTGTCTATGAAACCGCATTAACTTGATTTATTTGTGTGTGTGTGTGTGTGTGTGTGTGTGTGTGTGTGTGTTAGCCATCCGTGGTGGAGATGAAAAAGGCAAGAGGTGATGTTCCTGATCAGCTTTCAGAGCCAGCACCAGAGCCCACCAGCCAGTTGTCAGACTTTGAGAACACATACAACTACATCTGTAGGTACCATGTACTGTATAATGCATACACATGAACCTGTCCCAAAGTCTGTCGCATCTTCATAACATCAACTGCAAATCAGAATATCAGTAGTGTATAAGGTTGTCCAACATAAATCCAAAATCTCACCAGTAAATGCCAAAATAGGTCTAAAGGTGTTTTTTTTTCTGATCTATGCTTACTTGGTGTTGTTTTTTCTGTATTCTTATATTGCAATAACATTGTGTTGTCCACCCGCAGTATCCAGACTGGCAGACATGGATCAGGCTATTCATAAGTTGAATGTTGGGCACTACACTCTGGACGTCAAAGTCTCTCAGATGGGGGACCGCTTATCCCGGATAGATGGTAAGATGGTTCTCACTTACCTTTAGTTCCATTTGTGAACACTAGGTGGCAGCAAACTCACAAGAGCCATCAAGTATTTAGTCCTTCTTTAATTCAGAATTGCAATGGTATAACAACACTAACCAGAGTACAGTGTGAGATAGGTTGCTTCATTCAGCGCTACAAGTCTTTACCATTAATCACTGAAATGATGACACCATCATGTTAGTCAACATGTTCTTGTTCACATGTTAGTCTAACCCTGTCATACGGCTCACTTTTGTTTTGTTACAGGCAAAGTAGTAGAGTTGGAGGACATCATCCATGATCTGGACAAGTACAGCAAAGACAACCGTAAGGAGATGGGGAGACTGGAAGGTAAGGGAATTTAAATGTAAATTGAATGTACACACATGCCTCTTCTGTTCCATGGTTCTACAGAATGTGTTTAATACCAAGGCTACAAAAGATACATTATTGGTTCTTTAATCATATAGGCCACAGAATGGATAATAGGGATAGACCTAGAAATGCTGTCTGTGGTGGTATCCTTGACGTGTGAATTTCCACAACACTTCCGGTCTAAAGGTTCTTGCACACTTACCAAGGCAGCTGAATCCGTGAGATCATGATCATGCGAGAATCCATCTTGCCAGGCTTCAGGTTATGCGCTTGTGGCCGAGCCACAGTGGTTCAGATCAATCCTCTGAGGAACTATGATCCATGTGATAGAAGGGGGATAGACAGACAAACAGATGGTTCATCAAACCACCTACTTTGCATTCTTTGAAAGCGCCTGCCCTTTTCCAAATAGTTTCCAAGGACGACTTCCCAGATGGTTCTGTGTAACAAACCATCTGGCCCTTCAGGTTACTGCCTCAATAAATACCAACAAAAATACAGATGGGCCAATGGGGCGATGTGCCATACCCGTTGGGGGTTGGCTCTTGTCAGTGGTCGTTTTCTGTTGGCAAACATGTAAAATCGATGTTGGCCAACTTTGGCCATCCTTCTAAAGTTGGTCTTCACTATAGCCTAAGAAGACATTGGGTCAATCGTAGGTCACGTTTTGTCCCCCTTCTACCCACACACACACTTCAGGATGCCAGAAAGGGCGCCGGGTGGGCTACAAGTGTTACCTGGTCTACCGAAACTTCGAGGACTACGCGGGGGCGTCACGCAAGTGCATGGAGCGCGGCGGGCGCCTGGCTATGCCCCGCGACCGCAGGGAGCAGGAGGCGGTGGCAGACTACGTCAAGGTCTTCTACCAGCCCGGGAACTGGCCTGTGTGGCTGGGCGTCAACGACCTGCTCTCGGAGGGCATGTACATGTTCGACGACGGCACACGCGTCTCCTACTTCCAGTGGCGCAAACACTTCCTGTCGAGCCAGCCGGACGGCGGGAGGCGAGAGAACTGCGTGGCGATGTCGTCGGACGACGGCGACTGGTGGGACCATTACTGCGACCGCAACATGAGCTACCTCTGTGAGTTCGACGACAGGGTGGCCCTTTAGAGTCGGAGGGGCCGCGTTTCACCATTTTACGTTTTTAAATTTAGTTAATCATGGAGTTTTTATGGCCCCTGAGGAACCTAGAATATTATGGTTCCCTCTGGTGGTTGGTTGTTTAAATAGGAGGTTTGATTTTTACGATTGACATTTTTTTAATTGACATGGAAATAACATAACATCACATCAAATGAATAGATAAATTAAGTTTGGAATTGTTTTACAATGCACATATTAAGTATGAAATAAGCTACCGATTTCTTTAAAAGGTTTAAAATAACATTTTCAATCAAGGCTCTGTCCCAACAGCATTCTGCAACACCCTATGCAGTATATTGTTATCGTTGATATCACCCATGATAAAATGACATCAACAGTATCATATGTACACCATGCTAGAGTGTCGTTTTTGTTCCAATCAGTAGCTTAAATACATTCACAATGTTAAAACCTGCACTTGTAACTTTTTTTTATGAAGATATAACATTCCCAATTTAAATAAGATTGTGTCAGGAAATAGTGTTGTCCACAATAACACTCTTCTACTTTGAGATTCCACATTTGGGATTCCACAGGATTCCACATTTGTGAGGTTGCTGCCATCTACAGTTAAAACATTTAAGTCAAGACCATTTCCCGGTAAAAAAAAAAAAAGAAAAAGAGAAGGAAACTGCTAACTAAGCAGAGGCAAACTCAGGTCTAAATTTTCATTTTTTTTTATTGGATTCCATTTGAAATAATGAAAATAAATGTATCACTTGGTTTACTCATAAAAGTGACAAAACCATATATGTTTTAGATATAACACAAGAGACATAAATACAAATAGATACGTACAAACATTTCATGTACTTTGATGATGCTAAGTGGTTAGAATGCAGTGAAATCACAAATGTGTTTATGTTTTGATTTAGCGAGTAACCCATTAAAGGAAAAACACTGTAAAACATGAATGATTTGTTGTCTATCATGCAGTTACATCATAGACTTAACATATATTTGTTTCGGAAAGCACTGTATTAAAGATTGTTTACATTTCTTGATGCTATTGTAATCAATTTCACAAAGATCAAACAAAATATATTTTGACCTAACCCTGAACAAGGGTGATGGCTGCAGTGATGACATAATATTTAGGTTTAAAATCACAGTGATCTCCAGCAGCTATTCTGTTCTTTTGATTCAAATATGATAGCATGTACCTGACCCTAACCGACATCATGGAGAATTGATGGTTGTTATGCTTATCTGCTAAAACTTCAATCGATATTTATCGAAATGTGTTGGCTGGATTAACACAATTTCCTTCATGACATTCCTTCATGGGTAACTCACTGGCATATACGCCATACTACCTGTGAACTTCTGTAAACCAACGGGATCTGCCAAACAAGTGCTCTTTGTTAGAAATTCCTCCCTGGGCAGAAAGCTAGAGTTAACACCTTAAGTAAACTATATATAATGTTTATATGTGAAGCACTTTGAGTCTGCCTTGTGTATGAAAAGTGCTATATAAATAAAGTTGCCTTGCCTTGCCTAAACATCCCAATAACACCTGTAATTAATTTAGAATACTTAATTTAATTAATTACTAAAATACTAACCCTAACCATTTTTCTTCTATCAAATTGAAATTAATTAAAAAAAACTATTACCGGTAAATGAGAGTCCGGGGGGCAAATTAGTAGGACTATTCCAAAGCACTGACACCACCACAGAGGTAGTGTGGCCATCTTGTCCTCGACTCACAGGCTATATGTCAGTCACGCCTCTTCATGGTTTTCATGAGTGTGAGAGCGTGACGTCATCAACGTGAGCCGAGGAGAGCCACTCCACCTGTCGGAGTGTCAGTGTCGCGTCCCCACCGGCGTCTCCCACCGGCGTCGTGTTTACCACGCTATGGTTTCCCAGGCATGGCCGCCAGGAGGTGTGCCATAGCTGGCCGGTCCAGGGGGTGCTGAGAGGGGTGGGAGAGGAGCACTTTACCCTCCTGGTCCACCACGAAGTCCCCCCCCATCTGAAAACATACATTGAAATGACATTTAAAAAGTGTCCACCAACGATCGGTGCATTAACCCGAGAGAGGAAAGGAGAGGAAGGCGTCCCCAAAGCAGCGATAAGTGCCATGGATCCACAGCAAGGCGTTCAACGCAGAGAAGGACAGGACGTCCAGGGAGAGGGAGGTCCTCCGGCTGGAAGGTATTGATTTGTCCTGGTTTGACATTTGCCACGTCATTCAGAAGCGTTAACATTTTCAGACGACGGTATTAACTACAACTCAAAACACTAGAGGCTGCTCATGGGAAAGCTTTTGTTAGCAGCACACATATGTCCATCGATAGAGGAGCCTCGCACCACCTTCTGGCCTCACAGATGCTTGGGGAGGGGGAAGGTTCCAGCGCCTCACCTGCCAGATGTCTCCCAGCAGGCGGTGAGGGATGTCGGGGTGTTCGCGGCCCACGGCTTTGCACTCTGCCACCTGCAGCAGGAAATCGAACTTCAGCACCTTGGCGTAGGATGAGCCCAGCCCAAAGGCCCTGTAGATCTGGGACAAATGTATGACACATGCATTAATAAGTGTGACAATCAATGACCTGTTCGTCACAGAGGCACATACACACACCCACATATTTAACGTCCTGCAAATCTGGGACAAATGTATGTAAATGTAAATATAAGTGTTACAGTATTACTCATCTATTACCTGTTCCTTAAAGAGGCTGACACACACACACACAAACACTCATTTGCCGCAGGACAGACAACTCCAATGGCACACACATGTAAGACGAGTAGAACAAATACACACACACACACACAAACAATCATACACATGTAAGCTAAGTAGAACACACACACACACATTCGCCCAATCATACACATGTAAGCTAAATAGAAAGCACACAGGCACACACACACACGCACACACACACACACACACACACACACACACACACACACACACACACACACACACACACACAGGGGCGGTCTCTCGTGCACACCGTTCTCTGTGGGTCCAACAGCATAGGGAATGTGCATCCAGTCTGTTCCAACCACAGCTTGGCCCCCTCCACACTACCAGAAGAGACCAATAAGACCCGTGCCGAACGAGCTTCCAGGAGGGCCTACACACACACAAACACACACAGACACACACACACAATCATAATTGTTATTCTTGACATGAATTAAATGCACTTTCCCAAACAGGCGGAGCAGAGCATGACTGACCTGGTTTGCTTCAAGCTCGGCTGCGTGGTCTCGTCACGGTAGTCATCCGAAGTGTCGGATCAGAACCAGGAGGAGGCTCTGCCCTTTACCAAGGTACTGGCCCAGAGTCACAGCTCTTTAACACACACACACACACAAACAATAAGCAGAGATATTTGGATATATATATATATATATATATATATGTGTTAGCGATATCCAATGAGTGTGTGTGTGTGTGTGTGTGTGTGTGTGTGTGTGTGACTCACTCTGTGGTGCGTGCGTCCACGAGGGCCAGGTCGCCACTCAGCCTTTCTGCCATGGAACCTTCCGGCCCCTGCATCTCGGCTGGCCTCAAACCTGCATCCACACTCTCCACAAAAGAGTCCCACTCACTCTACACACACACACACACACACACACACACATACAAGAAAGAGAAAGAAAAATGTAAGAGATGCCAACTATGAGGAAAGAGGAAAACAAAAGATTGCATGAAAATGTAATGAACAAACCTCCAACTGTAGAAGGTTTTCAACTCCCTCTCTCACTGGAGCATGGCTAGGGAGAGAGAGAGAGAGAGCGAGAGAGAGAGAGAGAGAGAGAGAGAGAGAGAGAGAGAGAGAGAGAGAGAGAGAGAGAGAGAGAGAGAGAGAGAGAGAGAGAGAGAGAGAGAGAGAGAGAGAGAGAGAGAGAGAGAGAGAGAAATCTTTTCAAAATGTTGTTGAGGGGGCAATAAAGTCCAACATGTCTGTGTTTATTTTTGCTGGATTAAACTTGCAGTATGTTTCATTTTACTCCATAAAAAAACATCAGAGATTTAGAAAGTTTCTTAAGAATAAAACGCACCCATCTACGAGTCAATCCATCCAGGTAGTATCTCTATCACTCTATGAATCTTTTTAATCTGGTCCACTCCAATCACACTTACTGGTAAGACTTTGCCCATGCAGACTCTGCATCACGCTTCTTCGTCACCCCAATGCTGCCAGGCAGAAACACACAACCAACAATGGCACACTTGACGACAAGGGGGAAATAGTTGAGGATGCAAAAGGCACTGCACTTACAACTACTATGGGAGAAAATGACTGAGGTTTAAAGGAAGTATAAGTAATATCTTGCCTACATGTTTGAAACCAGTGTGGGTAAAAGCAGAGTCAACTAAGGGCTCTATTCCAAGGGATGATATGTGTATTTAATTACACCTCCTGAAAGCCCTCTGAAAGAAGCTCCTTATCTCATGTTTAGATCAGGGCTGGGTGCCTGGTGACCACTGAAGCTGTTATCTCTCTATATCAATAACCTCATTCTGTTTCTCTATTCACTTATATGTTACGGTTAACTAAGTATTGAAACAATTAAAGTTAAATGCTGTATTAATGTAGTTACCACATGGTTAAAGGAGCCATTATCAAATAAAGTTTTTTTATTTTGACCTGCCCATTCTATCCGCCATTGGCTAGTGGCAGGTGTTCATTTTGAACTCTGGACATGCCCTTGGCATGTTAAGTCATATGTTACAGTTACAGAAGATGATTTACACTCAAGCAACATTACAAACAGCTTGTAATGTAAAGTTATGCAGGCAGTTCCCACATTCCCACCTGTTGTAAAAGTCAGCAGCGGCAGTTATCAACCCAAACATCGTAGTGATCTTATTAGGGACAAATAGTTCCAGGGAAGCTGTTGGGAGAACAACGGAGGCATAGTAAGATTTAAGACTTTTGTAATATGGCTTTTGTGCTGGCAGTGAGCATGACAGGGATTTCAGAGTCTTGCTCAATCACTATGCCAGTAGGCTTTTAATCCAGCAACCAGGTCCCACTATTCCATTGTAGTAATAATAGAAAACCAAAGTTTGTAAATTAATACTATTTATCAAAAATATATATGTTAAACAGTAAGAAAATTCTAAATGGTATGCATTACATAAGTTATGTATGCATCTATTCAGAGAGCATTTTTACTGGCAATGCAATTGAAAGTTATATAATTGACAGGTTATAGTCCTAATAATTTATTATCTTTAATAGATTATAAATACATATAATTAGCATATATGCTTTTCTACCTAGAGCAACCACACATTAAACAATGGTCCAAATGTGCAGTTCAAATGTCACTAATTCTTACCTCCTGCTTCCTGCTTTGCATTTTGAAGAATCACTTTACCCAAGTTAACGAGAAGAGACAGGCCGCTTGTTATCGTCTCCTCCACCTCACCTGCAGCACCAGCCATTGCACCGACACAACACGACTGTAAACTGTGGTTCAGTTGAGTTCAACTAGGGAGCAATAGTGGAGCGGAGTAGTGAAACTAGTGGCAACGAGGGCGCACAGGAAAACGTATCACATTAGATCACATGATATGCTAATCTGCTATAGTGCTTTGGGTGGACTTCCAGTGACCTCCAGTGGTCAATATGAAAATGTGCAAGAAAACCACGCTGGGTTGTATTCGATTTGATGTTATGTATTCTATCTAAAAAAATGTACAGAAATGCTGAAGAAGTTGAAGAATTAAAGAAGGTTAAATAAAAAGATTGTCATGTTGCAGTCAAAGAAAGGTAAAAATATGATAAAGAAAAAAAATGGCTCACGCTTTCATTTTGTTCAAACCGATTTTATTGGCTGTTGTTCACCTCCATCCACCGCTTTTTGCATTTATAACTTCACTCTTCGCAATGTTCGAAAGCTCAAACTAATTCCTCCTTTTGCACACAAGGACAATAACTGAGACAGAAACTCCCCAACCGACCGAATAAATATCAAATAGTTGAATAATGGGGAAATAACAGAAGCTCAAGAGCCAAATGAAAAATAAAATAGTGATAGCACAGTAGACCAATCATATAGCCACCTTCAGTGATTTAGGCCCATGGGTAATAATGTGTATAATTGTGCCGGTTAGGTCAAGTACTTTTGCTCTTTATTGGCTCCATGTTTCCAAAACAACAGAACATGTTTGATATTGAGCTAAGTTTTCAGATCAATTAATACAAAGAAAAGCAATAAAAAAATGTGGAATTATTCTGGGTCATCAGTGGAAGACATCAAGAGAGGCAGCATTTAAGTCAGTCCCAGCCAACATTTAAGTCAGTGGTTCCAAACCCTTTTTTTCCCCCACATTTCAAGCTCTGAAAATGTTTGTTACCACAATTGAAACTTTTGTGCATCTGCTTCCAAACTAATAGTTTTTACTAAATTCCCATTGGCCGGAAATATCACATGTCCCAGAGAACTTAATCGCATCGCTCAACTACGCACTTGGTGATCAGTAGTTGTTTGCTTGTGGTTCAGAATCCTTCGACAGTCAGATCGTCTAAACAGGACGTCTAGGAGACCTTACATTTTTCTTGACAAAAAACAGGTTTTCTAAAATGGATCACCACATATCTATGGCTTATGTCAGACATTTCCTGTGACCCCAAATGCATATCAGGGGACTCCAAGAGGGGGCCCCGACCTCAAAGAGGGGGACCACTGATTTCACGTCTTAAAAAGTCGGTTAACAACTTTGTCAGAAATGTCTATCCCAAACCATAATCTATCTATGTTCTGCTCCAGCCATTGCAAATGACTGTGATAATTCAATTTGTATTTTTCTTAACTGGTTTCTGGAATGGCTGAAGCCACAGGGGACATTAATAACACATGGGAGGGTGACTATTAACCTTTTGCCATGTAGAACCAAAATATTATACAAATAAAAAACATGTGACAGATTTGTATTCATTGGTGTGAAGCTTTTGCACAATATGGCCCTTTTAAAATATTTCGAAATTTATTTCTAATACTAAAATATTCTTGGGAGGTCAGTAGCAATTTATGTGACTTTGGTTGATTGGCTTGATGTTCATTGGGAACTAATACCCCATACTCACACTTCCCCCAGAAACCAAATAAGAACTTAAAATATATAAATACAATAAAAAAAAAGAAATTCAAGTATGCCAAGACAGAAACCCCAATGTTGTGTTTCTGTGATATATTTATATAGACAGATATCTATATATATATATCTATATATATTTTAAATCTCTATTTGCCATTTCTTCCAATTGTCCAACATGAGACAGTGCATGCACACTACACGGCTGGGGGCCCTTTATGTATTTATGAAGATAAAAACAAAGGTCAATCATACTAAATCTAAACAGTTCCCATCAAACAGCATTGGCCTACACTGTGATGGTGATGCATACAAATAGCTTTAAGTCAATGAGTCCAACTTAAGAGGTCTTTAACCTTAACCTGCAACAACTGCACGATTTCACTACAGCCATCGCTTTTGGCATCACGCAAGACACAAGTGAGGTAGAGATGTTTTTTTTCCAGACCAAAAATTGTGTTAAGAGATACTGATGGTTGAATGACCCTCGATTAAAATATAGCCATGGCTGCAGAGAAATTGGTCCATATCGCAGGTTAAATAGTAATTTAGTATTTTCCAAAAAGTTTCAATGTCAGTCTTGGCCATGCAACTTAAGAGGGTTGGCTTGTGAAGTCATGTCATGTTTCACAGAGAGTTGTGTGCGTCTGGATGAAAACAGAAAGACAGAAGGGGTGGAGGGTTAGGTCCGCCCACTGCATCCCAAAGGGACAAAAGGGTTTTGTTTGCGATAACCCCCTTGCCATTGTGCTCAAGGTTGGAGTGTGGAACAGCAAAGTGTGGAGGGCTGCCTACTGCCTCGTGTGTCTGGGCCCCCAAAATGAACAGACAGAGAGAGAGAGAGAGAGAGAGAGAGAGAGAGAGAGAGAGAGAGAGAGAGAGAGAGAGAGAGAGAGAGAGAGAGAGAGAGAGAGAGAGAGAGAGAGAGAGAATAAAAATGCACCCATCATGTTTCACCTCTTGCATGCCCCTTTACAGCCAAACACATGATTGACCTGCATAAGGGAAAAATTTCAGCCTGTATTGTAACTTTTGGCGTGGTGTGTTGTGGTGTGTGTGTGTGTGTGTATGTGTGTGTGTGCCTGTGTGCATGTGTAAGCGGTGGATTACAACCCTGACATGAACATGTATTTGTCTCCTCAAGTCCCAGGCATGGCCTAGGAAGCACCAAATTACACCCTCCCTCCCCCTTCCTCCCTCCTCCCTCTCCCCTCCCCTTGTGTGTTCTGCAGCAGAGTTGTCAGTGGTTGTTCTTCGCAGAGAGAGACAGAGAGAGAGGTGTCCTGAACCCGGGCTAGGACTTCTTGGGACAGTGCGACGTGGCGTCCGTGTTCAGCACCTCTATCATCGTCCTGCTGGACGGGAAAGTCTCGGCTACTGACGGAAGACTCTGGTACCAGCTGGGCAAGCTGCAGAAGGGAATGGGAATGGGAACGGGAACGGGAACACACACACACACACATACACGATGGCATCAAGATAAGCCAATTGAGTCATCAAAGAGTACTACAGAATGTTGGAAGGATGTTGCAGCACCATTGGCTGATTTAAGTTGGCTTTCTCTAGCAACAACAAACCTCCCTGTAATGCTATCACACATGATGAGGGATTGATTTAAAAATAGAAAAACAATTGCAATTGTGCTTTGAATTACCATTGACCCAAAATGTTTGGCATGGTGCAAAAATGAAATATAATAAATCGGCTCACCTTTTAAGATTCATCCAGCTCTTGGCTGTTTTGCTGAAGCCGTCCGGACTGGGGGTGGTCATGGCCTCGAAATCCACCAGCTTAACGCCCCAGGAAAACACGTGCATCCATCACACACACACACACAAGAGAAGAACTCCATTGAGAACAACTTGATGCACACCATTCATACAATACAGACGGTAGGAGAGCAATGAACCCGATTGTCAGTAAAGGGTCTGTGGTGGGACGCTACCTTTCCTTTGGGGATCCTCCCGACCACCTCTTTCCCGCTGGCCATCAGCGCCCCCATCACCACGGAGTAGGCCACCACGCTGAGGAGAACAGCACAGCGGTCACCATGGAGCACAGAGGGAGAGACACCAGCCTCTCCAGCACAGCATCTGACGCACATGACACTTGTCAAGGCGTTTTACACTATGTACCATTTCTTTTATTTTTTTATTTTTCTACAGGCCACAAGAGCAGAATTTCTGAGATCTCTTCTTCCCCTCATCACCCGTCTTGTATAAAAACGTAACCTAAATGTTGCAATAGTGGAAGTTATAATTGCTATTTCACATCCTCATTTCTGTACGGAAAGGTTAAAAATAAATTAATACATCTGCATCTGCGATGTAAGGGCATTTCGCCCCCTGATGCGGAGCTAGTGATCTCAGCTACCCGACCCCCTGATCCCACACTGAAAAGACTGTGGAGAGAGAGCAGTATTGACACAGCAGTACGGGGACCCTGAGGGCCTGAGGCAGAGGCAGCAGCAGCAGCAGCCGGTGTACCTGGATCCCCGGGACAGCGGCATGAGGTTACAGAAGTAGTACACCAGTGACAGTATCAGGTTGCACACCGCGTCCGCGTCCTGAAAACACGGACAAACAAAGAAGTGTCAGCACAATGCATCAGAGACAACAAAAGATAAGCCAAGGAAGTGGAGCAAGGAAAAAGGTAACCCTGGGTAACACCCTGCTATGGTCCGGGGCTGACGCCAGCTGTTTTAAGAAGACCGCAGACGTGTGCAGAAAGAAGAAGTGCTGCACCGGTTTTAAGCGGTAACCGCAGGCGGCAAGCTACCTTCTGCTCGGGTGCCATCCGAGCAGGAGCCCGCGGCTGATATTTCAGGACGACTTAACACCTGTTTGAATGACCATCCATCGTCATTGCTGTGGTCTCAGTGTGCTTCAATGGAAAGACCCGGTAACCCAGTGATGGACTGGGCAGCTTATAAGGGGACATATTATAGCACCAGGTGTGGGAGTGATTAGCCATTACAAGCCGTTATGAAAAATCGGCCTCTTCTGACATCACAAGTGGGTGTGTCAGACTTACGGCTAAAGGCTAATCACACTCACACATGGTGCTATAATACGTCCCCTTTAACGTCAGATGAGGATGGAGGTGAAAGGGTGGGAAGGAATATAATGTGGTGGTGTGATTGGCTGGGGGGGGGGGGGGGGGGGGGGGGGTTGACGTCTTACACCGAGTTCAGTGGACAGCATGAGGGTCTTCCCCTTGGCCGTGAGGTCCTTGTAGATGGACTCGATCTCCGACTGGTACTGTTGAGTCCGCTGCTCCGTGGTCTGGGTCTCCACAGAGAACAGCATGTTGCCCACCCTAACACACACACACACACACAGACACACAAAAGGTTGAAGTGTTAATTAATTAAATCAATTACTCAATAAAACTTGTCTCTTGTGCCTTTCATTTAAAACAGTGTTTAAACTTCGGCTTATATAATCAAAAGCCTCATCCTAGCCTTGTTTCCCCCATCTGCCATGACCTAGAATATATATAGAATATATATAGTGCGGGCGAAGAGAATCCTACGAGTGGTCTCTGAGCAGCGGGGGTCTTGTTGACCCTTGGTGGCGTGGCGTCTCACCTGTCTCCCGTGATGGTGATGGTGAAGCCGTCGTATTCTTTCCCCGGATCCTTCATGCTGGGTACTTTGGAGTTGACCGTAAATCCATCTCTGGTTTTACTGTTGAACTGCTTTAGGGAACAAACACACACACACACACACACAAATAAATACATAAACACACACACACACACACACACAGACACACACACACACACACACAGCCCTGCATAAATCCAAACCCCCTACTTGTCATGGACCAGCTTGATCAAGGATCAAAACGCGTCAGACTCAAACGCAGACCTTAAAAAATATCCATCTACTCTATTCCTCACAGATGGGTAATCAGGGTGTTGCAGCAAAGATACAGGGCGGGAATAGGATCTTTTTCAAATGCTAAATATAGATAAGACAAAGACCCAGATGGAGTTGGTTCTGTAAACCTCCATCCCACCGCCCTCGCGAGCTCCCCCTCTTTACCTTCATTATAGGAAGCAGGTCTTCCACTTTGTTCACGTTCTCCAGAGCTTGTCGGACCTCCAGCAGCCCCCTGGGATTGTAGGCTCTGAGACAGAGAGACAAACCAGGCTTAAGATGGCAGGTCATTATGAAAAGGTAGAAGGAGATAATTGAGGGTTCAATTGCATTGGGAACAGCGGTTCACTTCTGAACAGCTCTCTCTTGGAGAAATACGCTTTAAGTTCCCATCTCGACTCGTTCATATGGGAGACGGAGTGAAAAAGTGATGGAGAGCAGAGGAGCGCCTAGATCCCTCAGGACTATGGCTGGAGACGACAGGACATTGTGGTCACGGGCCGCTTAATGATAACAACAGTGCTGATGACAGCATGAGACAGCATCATAGTGAAAGGAATTGACGAGGCTGCAGAAATACCAGCCGCTCATGGAGGCTCTCTGAAACAAGGGATGAAGAAATGTGGACAAGCAGCCCCCCTAAGCACACATTGACCAGAAAGATATCTGGATCCCATTGGCAAGGGGGATAACAAGGGGGCAGATGAAGCCATAAACATAGCTTGTATAATATTCATAGTATAAAATAAGTTATTATTGGTAAAACAGTCGTAAAATAGAACACCTTGCCCCCTATGTAAATATGTAACAAAGCGCTCGAGTTGGCCACTCACCCGTGGTACACTAGTATCCGATCCTTAATGAAGTCCAGAATGTTGTCAAAGTAGGCTAGATACCTGATGTTTATGATCTGTCCTCTGGAACAAGGGAAGCATATGAAAAAACATTAAAAATTAAGAAATTAATTTTTATTGTAAGTGATACCTTGGTGAATTTATCCTGAAATGGAGGTCAGAGCTGCAAAGTACAGGGTGGGGTTATCATGGTGTGTGTATGTGTGTGCGGGGGACAAAGTTGTAAACTTGATACCTTATGAGGTTGATATGATTATTAAAGCCTCGACTGAGACTTCTGGCTGGCATCTGGTCCAGCCACAGAACTGGTTGGTCTGGATCTGCAATCCTACACACACACACACACACACACACACACACACACAGTTTTACAGACAAAAAGGACAGTCTCCAAATGTAATCAAAATGAGAAACATACAATAATCAGCGTTAGGTAGCTCAAACCACGCTAACACAAAGACCAAGGGTCCCTCACCTCCTCCATTTGACGGCTATGTCAAACATGTCCCGCCACTGCATCTGTCGCGTCTTGCCGTTCACCCGCACCTTGGAGTTGCTCCACGTTCGGTGCATGGCCTGCATTACCTCCAGGGTCGCTAGGCCCATGGCTAGTCGGGGGGTGGGGGGGGGGGGGGGGGGAGAGGAAACAGCACTTTCATACACTATTCAACAGTGAAAACCATGCTATTGCTGCATTGCGCAAAAAAAACAAGTATTCGAAAACGGGACAGCAAAACAGCCTTTGAATTCAAAATGATTTGGGTTTGGTTGAGGGGGTCAGTGCAGCTGTGCATGCAAAAACGCGAGCCGGTACCTCTGTGTATTCTCCTGTTGGGCAGGAAGCCCGGCGTGTTGTACTGCATGAGCGCCCCGAGGTGGTCCGCGGTGCATATGAGCTTCTGTACCTCGTTGCTGTAGCTTTCAAAGTGTTGAGGTAGGACGTCCCTGAGGAGCAGATAGGGAGACCACATTCCTTCCTCATCCCGGCTTTACATTATGATTAAAAAAAAAAAAAACACAGTCGAAAACCAATAGTTGTTTGTTCTTAACTCCGAGACTAAGAAGTGGTTTCCTTGATTTGGTTTCCCTGCATTAAGCTAAAATCAGGCTTACACATTCAATAAAGCTGATGCTTTATTCACAAGTGTCTGAGAGTGGAGGTGTTCTGTAAGTGGATGCTGCTGCAACCTACCTTCTAAAACTGGCCTGTCGAGGCTTCCATAAGCCTTGACAGGCCAGTGCTAACACAGCATGGTTGCATATTTGATACTTGAATATTAATTTACATAAATGTTCACCATGGGGACACTGTGCCTCTGACAGTTCCGAATCAATGCGCTACAAATCAGACAGGGATAGTAAAATAGAACCTTGAGGACTTCCCATTTACAGATGAAAGTAACTAATATCCAATAATTGTTGGTAAACTATGGTATAAATTCTAAATAACGGGACAACCCGTTGGTGTTGATCCATCATAGTTCTATTGAACTACAGCCGGCGTTGCCATTGGCGGCCGGTAGCGGTGTTAACTTATATGTTCCCTCCTTGTGTTAACCCTTTGACCCTGGGAACGCGTGTGCGCATGCGCAGTGTTTCATGTTGCTTCCTCTCTCTTGCGTGGCGGTGGGAATGGGAGCGAGTGAGTTGTCCTGTGCTGTTAAAGATATATAAACGTAGTGTTTATGGCGTCTAACGGCGGGACTCACTTGATGTGCGGCTGCAGGCCCGGCTGCTCCTCGTAGTCCTCGATGAGGAAGGGCAGGTTCTTGGCCCAGTGGTTCTTGAAGTTCCCCGGGAGGTCCTGGTCCACGTTGTACTCGGCCACCGAGACGTCCAGGTGGGAGTGCAGGTAACGAGAATACTCTGGAGAGGGAGGGAGGGGGAGGGCGAGAGGGAGAGAGAATTTGTTAAAAATGGCAGGAAGTAGTTACAGGAAACTGGCAGGAAGTAGTGGCAGGAAATGAATGAATGAATGAATGAATGAATGAATGAATGAGTGTTTATTTCGATCACAGCATCAAAATTTCAACAAACAAATTCAAGGTAGTAACAAATACTATACAGCTGGTCGAAAAGGGTTGCGGCTGAAGCAAAGCTTATAGCTGCCGCACCCTCATTTCTCATTTCATTATAAAAAACCATAAGCAGTCTGATCGGAATGTCGCATATACATACACCCCACACACATACATACATATACCTACACAGTACGTCCCCCACCGACCATCCTATATCCACAAACCTTCACAACTCAAAAAACAAAACAGGTCTAAATTTCCTAGTTTACATTACACATCCCATATCAATCCTATAACTAAAAAACAGTCCGAATCAAACAAACAAGAAAACTTCATGTTTGTTGCAAAATGAAGTTAATTATTTCCCTTTGTAAATGGGTATGTAAATGTAAATGGCAGGAAGTAGTTACAGGGGAGGTAAAAAAAACACTGCATGGCGGGCAATGAATGTATATAATCTCTAAATAAAGATTTTCATACAAAATATAGATTAAAAAAAAAAACGATTGAGAATATAAACAAAGTGATCTTTGGTTTATTACGTGAACACAACCAAAAAAAAGAAAAGCGAACATACCTCTGAGGTATTTGACTTTGAGGTATTCGGTGCTGGCCTTCTGACCCAGTAGGGGGTCGTTGAGCATGACCTTGGTCTGGGCCTTGATGCCCTCGTAGAACTGGCCCATGGCCACCTGGCTGAGGCCCTTCATGTACTGGCACACCTCGTTGTACGGCTCCAGCTGAAGGCACCGCTGTTGTGCAGAGAGCCAAAGAGTGAGAGAGACAGAGAGAGAGGAAGAGAGAGAGAGAGGTTTACTTAGTGGTTAGTTAGGTCTTAGCACATTTGGCACCGCACACACGTGTTGCTCGGATAACTGTTTACAAGGTTACACTGCACTTAGTGGTGGACTACCAGACACTAACCCTATGTTTAGACAGCGCACGCTGTTGACACAGATCGTATGATTGGCCGCAGTCTGTGTGCCAATGAATGCCGACGATGACCTATTTTGCGTTCAGACTGAAAGCGGAACTGGGGACCTGGATGCACGCCACAGCCGGCAGTCGCCACCATACCTTGAAGTTGCCGATGGCTTCCCGCAGCGAGCCGTGGTGGTAGAGCATCATGCCGCGCAGCTGCAGGGACTGGATGTGGTTCTGGTTCAGCATCAGGGCCTTCTGGAAGCTCTCCATCGCTGCCTCAAAGTCCCCCAGCTCTCTGCAGAGAGAAGGAGAATGCAGGAGATGGGAGATATATATATACTGTATATATCTATTAATACACACACACACACACACACACACAATAATCATATACACTCCTTCAAGGTGGAGCCGTTCCAACAGTACCTGTACGCCTGCCCCAGGCTCTTGTAGGCATCTATGAAGTCCGACTTGAGCTTCAGAGCCTCTTTGAACGTTTCTATGGCTTCCTGGAGGTGCATAAACAAGAAAAAGGGGTTAGGGAGCGGATTCTAAACAGGAAGTTCAAACACTATTAATAACTGATCTTTAAACGTAGACATTTACATTTATTTAGATAACATTTTCTGAGAATGCTTCAGCTACCAGACATTGACCTCCAAATAGATGATTGCATACATGCATGAAACGCGACCATAGATGTAGGTAGCAGAACAAGCATGTCTAAAAGGCCAAAGGACATTATTAGCCTGGCTGTCATTCTTTAGCTACACTAGCTTGCCGAGACTAGTGTACCTTTAGCATGCCTCTGTGGAAGAAAGTGAGGCCCTTGTACAACATGGCGATGGGCTGGTTCTTCTTCAGGTCCAGAGACTGTTGGAAGTCCTCCATAGCGGCCACATAGTCCTGGCCACACACACACACACACACACACACACACACACACACACACACACACACACACACACACACACACACACACACACACACACACACACACACACACACACACACACACCATCTTCTGAGGTTGTGTATGAAGTATGAATCCAGATAACCTGAATAAATCTGAGACTATTTGAATGCATGCTTGGAATTGGACATTTGTAATGAACAGAGTGAATTTATTTTCCTCCCTCCTTGCTTTACATGGAAATAACCAATACTGTCGGACTCACACCTGGCATTGCAATGTGAGGACGTACACAAACACACCACACACACACCTCTGATATGAAGAGCAGTGTCCCCCTGTGTCTGTAGAGGCGTGCCGAGGGCTGCAGCTGAATGGCCTTGGTCAGGTCACCCAGAGCCTCGCTGATACGGCCCAGCGGAGATAGGATCTGGACGGACGAGGGACAACAACAACAACAACACACACACACACACACACACACACACACACATTTTATCCGGTAATAGGAAAATATCTGGCCACGCCACAGGAAGGCAGACTGAAGAATTTGCAACTATTTTGTATCCAAGTCTAAGCCCGACTAATGGCATTACTATACATACAAAGCACACAAACCTCATTAGGACGATTAGGAAAACGAGGTGAACCCCACTTGAGAGCGAAAAGCTTTTCCAATAGATAAAAATACTGCCATATTTCAATGCCCCATGGCAATCGCGTAATCAAACACATCCACATTACTAATCTCAGTATGGATTAGCTCTGCAAACATAGAAGGACGGTATTTCATGGATTTGAGAGAAAGCTCAGTCGCTGCTCCCTTTGTTCTATGCCTTTCTATTGGCACATAAAGTTCACATCTTATCACAATAGACATGCAGCTCCAGTTAATTTAGTCGCTTATAATAGACCGACAATTATGGATTAATGTGATGAGAAGAGGATTTTAATAAGTGTATTTCTACAGTGGCCAGTCAACAAAGTGTTGATTTGAAACCTTTACAAGACCCCTTTTTAAAGTTTACTTCTGCTGGCTGAGTTTGTATTCGGCAACTATGGACTGAATGATCACCTCAACTAGCCACATGATTGGGGCAAAACAACTGAAAGCAAAAGAAAGGGAAACGCCCCTTTCACCCAGATATGAGCACGTCCGCCATCAGACAGGAATCTAAAGTCGGACTACCTATCACACACTGTGTTGCCCACGCAGCTGGCATACGCAATATCTACAACACCATCACATAACGCTGGGGATATTTTAGTCCCCCGGCTGTCTGTGTTTTGAGTTTTTTAAGGGGGGGGGACCTCTTGACCTTGACCATAGGGAAGTGGGGTGGGTGGGGGAGGGAAAGGGCTCTCACCTCTGCTCTCTGCTCGTAGACTTCGGGCCAGTTGGGCTCCAGCGTGATGACCCGGCTGAGCTCGAACAAGGCCAGGTCTGCATTCTTGATGTCCTGGGACAGAAAGGCCAGAGTGCAGACGTTATGGTGGAGAAGGGCCTCCCGTGAAAACTCAATAGGTTTCTTTCTTTGGGGTAATTGATTTTGTACCGGCCAACGCGGTCACGTAACATTACCCATTACCGCTCACATCGCTTATGGTTAAGAAAACTATGTTAAAGTTGAAACCTGCAGCTACAGTAGATGCAACCTCCACCCCAGGCATTGACTCACTACAAAAGAGCCTTGTATGATAGCTTATAATAATTAATGTCTCAGAGTCCAATGTACTACTGACTAATAGATCGCAAGCTATACATGTCATTATATTATTATTAGGTGCCAAGCACAAAGTGCGAGGCAACCTATTGTAATCGTTAGTTTTATTATTATTCCGACAGGTTTGACTTACACAGCCTAAACCGCTCGCACGCTTTTTATGAAACTTACTAGACCTGTAGAGGTTGACCCAAGATTAACAGACAGCAAATATTACACTGATTGGCCCAAAAGTGGCGCTATACCAACTGTCCAAAAATGCAAACTTTGCACAAGCATATCTCGTAACCAGTTTGACCTACACTCATGAAACTTTGTTCACACATGCATATCCACATGCTGAACAAATATGCCTCACGAACCTATGACTTCCGGTTTCCAGATTTGCCGCCATTTTGAATTTAGTTAAAAACAGTAAATTGCCAAAGGATCCCAGGTTTTTTGACTTTGACAAAAATCCTTTAGCCCATATCATCTATGGACCATTATCTTCAATCTGACATAAATATTAGTGTGACACTAAAGTTTAAAGCACCCATGAGCCATTGACTTCTAAAAGGGGCATTGTTTAAACCGCAAAAAGAGTTAAATGCTCATATCAACATCAAGTTGGACTCCTATGATGTTGACTCCAATACAAAAGTTGTTAAGAATCAAATTCTGAACAAGTTAAAGTCGACATATTTTCAAATAGGGCGTGGCATCGAAATGGGCGTGGCCTGTCACTAAAATCGCCACAGTTCATAGACGCAATGTTTGATTTAAGCGGGACCGACTTAGCGGCCGTTGGGGCCCAAAGTTCCAACTGCTCAAGTGAAATGAAGTCGATTGACAAAACAACATGACCGCCATAGGCTAAAAATCGTCAAATTTTAACTTGACGCCAAAAGGCAGGGTTACCTTAACCCAATCGTCATCAAACTTGGGAAAGTCCAAGGCACATGGGTCAAGATGAAACTGTCCATATTGTATCTAAATCGGCCTAAAGGTGGCGCTATAGCAACAGTCCAAAAATGCTAAAATCGTCATCGCCATTTTGTGGTCATTTTCACTTTTTCGCCTTTTATTTGAATGAACTCCTCCTAGGGAATTTATCGGATCTGCTTCAAAATTGGTCAGTACAGTCAAAAAATGGTGCTGAATGAACGCTGTACAATTTGTGACTGTACATTGAAGGGAGTGTCCGTGGCGTGATGTCAAAGTTGGCCACTTTGAATGGAATTTCACAGTGATGCCATTTTTGGCATTTCAGGGTTCTATTTTAATTAACTCCTCCTACAGGTTTTATTGGATCTGCTTCAAATTTGGTCAGTGCAGTCAAAAAATGTTGCTGAATCAACACCGTTCTATTTGTGACTGTACGTTGAAGGGCGTGTCCGTGGCGTGCCGTCAACAATTCAAAATTGGCCATTTTGAATTGTGTGGTCTTGTATTTGAACTAACAAACTTATCAGATCTGCTTCAAAACTGGACAATACACTTGAATAATGTTGCTGAATGAACGCCATGCTTTTTGTGACTGTACGTTGAAGGGCGTGTCCATGGCGTGCCATCAAAGTTGGCCATTTTTGGTTAGGTTATAGGTTAGGTTAGGTTATACTTAATGGTTAGGGTTAGGTTAGGGTTAGGTTTATGGTCTGCGTCACAGTCTTAATGGTTAGGGTTAGGGTTAGGTTATGGTTAGGTTAGGGTTAGTCAATGGTCTTAATGGTTAGGGTTGGGTTTGATGGTTTATTGGTCGGTAGGGTTAGGGTTAGGTTTGATGGTTTATTGGTTGGCCTATGCTTGGCACCGTATAATGCTGCTCGCAGCTTTAATTATTATTATTATTATGTATGCATCTTTTTATACAATAGTCTGAAATCATTCAGTTCTAAACACATTACAATTTTTTAAGGAAAGTAGATTAATAACTGCAGTGTCAAATGAGCATGACTCACCTGAAGACTCTTCTTTCCATATGCTATGCCTCTGCCGTAGATGGCACTGACCAACTCTGGCTCACCCTGGTTGGAGGACATAGGGGCCCAACGGCGGGAGAGAGAGGGAGAGAGAGAGTGAGAGCGAGAGATATTGAGGAGATGAAAACTTGTTTGCAATCAATCCACCTTCACTGCATAGTGTAATCAATGATTTTGATCAAGAAGAAGAAAAAAACAGCCAACTAGATTACATCAGCACAATCCTTAAAGTGGGTGCCCCATATGCATTTGAAGTCACCAAACCAGTTGTAGGGTTTAACTACAGGGTGCTACATTCAACTGTCTACATTTAAAGTTCACTGCAGAATTATGAGGCGCTTTGCTTGTAAACCGACCTGTAGCAAAAGGGAAAAGTGTTTGATGGCTTCGTCGTAGAGGCCGTTGCCGATCAGCACATACCCTATAGCTGTGAGAACCCGGAAGCATGCAAGGGGACAGGTGTTATAGCAGCATTGCAGCAGGAAACACACATATCAACCAGAATATTAAAAACAAGCAAAACCTTACCAAGCTCTTCGTTTGTGTTGTGGTTAACCACAGGGAAAGGTATTTTTTTCTGTTCTATGAACAACTTGGCCTGGCTCTGTGAGAGATAGGCAAAAAGATTCCAATACATATGATATGGTTGAGGTGGAGAATCAATTATTATTTTTAAACAAAATAATCCTACAAATGTATACCTTGTTTATTTTTATGAAATAAAGAAAATAAAACATTACTTATGGCGGTTGTAGAGCCATTGATCTATAAACACCTATGCATAAATCAAGATCTTTGGATGGATCTTGGATGCAAAAAAAATCATATTCAATAACAGTGATCAAGCAAAAATAGCAATGCAGCAAATGCAATTACATTGTGGTCTTGTTCAAGCTGGTCATACTGTTTAGCTAGAACTGCTCATAATTATGAGGATGGTTGAAGCTATCATTCAGTTGATTGTGGTATCTTGTTTGTTTTCATAGCTTTTGCCCCCAAAACACGAATTATAAAAGTGTGTACAAAAATTGCACAATATTCAAATGGTCAGCCTTTTCTACTAATCTTATCTTTTACGTACAATGGGGGAAAGGAACCTTCGCCATCCCTTTCTCAACTCCTGAAACACTACTCTGAGGGGCAGTCAAAAAATATTATGTAGATTATTCTGTAGAGAAAAGAGGTTCAACTCAAAACTTCAGCGGACAGACAACTCACTGTTCATGAGGAAGTGGAAGGTTATGAGCATTGCCAAAGTGAGCGTATATTTGTGAGTGTGAATTTGTGTAGGCTATATGTAAATGTATGCAAGCCGGCATTCACGCTGATCTTACCAGAATCTTCTCTGCATTGAGAGAGAAGACTGATTCACAGGGAGGGTTACTCCCTTCTTCACAGTCTGGGTCCTCCAATTGCAAAATGGAGGACTCTTTAAAAAAACAAAAAACACAAGATCAGTATCATGTTTATAAAAATATTGAGAGAGAGACTGAGAGAGCGAGCAAGAGAGAGACGATATAGTATTTATTTATTTACTCCATTTGAAATGCCTTGGAAAGGGACATGGGGAGGGGAACAAAAATTAGGTTCCACACAGAATATGTGTACTTGTCCCCAGTGCAGGACTCAATGTACTCTTTACAAGTTACTAGGACGCATATGCAAATGCTACTCTGCTCAATGCTGATCCTGTTTCATTTATTGTTTTTGTTCGTTTTCAATCGTACAGAGAAGGTACGAATTGGCTTCAAAGATCAGAGCAATGCACTGACGTCCATGCAGTTGTCTTCCATTCATTGACTGTGTGCTTGATTCACGGGACACTCAGCTTTCGTGCTAGAAAACCCAGAACACAGTGACAACTAACAACACGATGAATGACATGCATGTTGGCATCCCTAAACAAGATAACGACCACCAGTATATAGCAGCCATATTAAAAGATACAACTCCACCAAGTTACAAATTAACACTGGAGTACGTTGTTTTACCCCCATTACTATGATAGTATGCCCAGATACACACATATCTACAGACAAGACACTGCTCTTCAGGGGTCATAGTATCCATCTGACCATGCGTTTGAATGTCTAGCAAACCCATTGCAATCCTTGGACTAGTTAACTCTGCAGGACAGCATAGAGGACATGGTATTGGCTTATCCCGACTAGTAAACGTTAGCTTATGACCGGGGGTTAGCCGAGCACTGACAGTTGTATCATAGAGGACGTGGCAAAAAGAGATCTCACCGCAGTCGGCGGCGTATTCCTCCCACTCCGAAGGCGAACTGCACCCATGTTTGTGCAGTTCACTATTGAAAAAAGTAAGCGTGGAGAAATATTCGGTGGAAAAGATTGCTCGACACAAGTAGAGAAGTGAAAGCACTAGCACAACAACAGTCCGGCTGGCAGGTGCCATATTGTGCTTCATGTGTATAGTGATGAGAGCGGAAGCTCCTGTAATGTAGTTCAGCGGTGGACACACTCGCTCTCGCGGAAAGGCGGAATCCAAACCGCGGACTATATTCAGGACTACAGTTCCCGGCGGCCTCTGCGAATGATACAGGAAGGAAGTGGTCAAGCCGGTTGTCAATTTCTTGCCAGGAACGAGAATGGAGAAGAGTGCCTTTAGATGTGTTGAATGTAACAAGAATGCTTCGGAATTGCACAGGGATTACAGCAATGGGATCTTAAAGATCACTATATGTGTGAGTTATGGGTGAACGTTTTTGGGGGATGTTAGTTTTTTAAAAAACAACAACATATCTGTTAAATTCTGTAATCTGTAAACATGTGCAGAATCGGATGCTCTTAAGTAACTACAATCGGACACAAAAGTTCCGACTCATAGCCCTACGTGTGTTAATCTTCTAGGATTCTTGTCAAAAGCCAGTGGACAAGTACATAGAATACGACCCAGTGATCATCCTGATTGATGCTATCCTGTGCAAGACACAGGCTTTCAGGCACATTCTGTTCAACACCAGCCTCAACGTGAGTATTACAAACGTATAAACTTGAACCCTTTGGGTTCATATAAGAAATATGACCAGAACGTGTATTATCCAGGCTAGTCTTTCCAGATGAAAGGTCAAGTTTCCAGTAGTAGCCTGTTATTGTTAGTGTATTCCAAATGAAAATACAACAACAATCATACATAATGGATGGATGGATCCACTCCTAACTCCCCCCCCCCCTTCGCAGACCTACACTTTCGTGATACCTCACCAGAAATGGTTTCCTTTGAAGTAATATTATACTATTAATGAACTAATAATTAATAATTAATGTAATCTATTAATATTTAGCATCATTAGCAATATTTTGTTGGCCTAGACACTTACAATGGAAGATGCTTACTTCAGCTTCTGGTCTTAACTCTATTGTTTAGCATTAACATAAATTATATGAAACAAATTCATATTTTACATTGTTAATTTCTTGGGATATTTAGATCAAATTAAGCACACCCTGGGCTTTGCCTCGCGTTCCCCCAGCTGAGAATCACTGTCTTTTCATGACACGTATAAAACATGAACACATCACCACCGTACCCCTTCCTCTCTATAGATCCACTGGAAGTTGTGTGTCTTCTGTCTCCTGTGTGAGGCCTACCTCCGGTGGTCCGTACTCCAGCAGGGCTCCGAGCAGAGCAGCGACCCTGCGGACATCATCAGATACACCAAGGAATGGGACTTCTATGGAATGTTCGGATTGGCCGCCCTCGGTAAAATAGTAGCACCGGAGCCGGAAGGGAAATTGTATTATTGTGTATTAAGCATAAACACTGTTGGAAAACAGTATAGTAATTACTGTACGGGGCAAGGATGTGTTAGGATGGCATGTGATATGGTAGATTCACATAATCCACATTTTTAATTAACCAGTGATTATAGTGAATGTTTCCTGGGATAAATAATGCCAATGCCACATTCAATGATGTGATAAAAGCCAGTTAGCAATACCAATGAATAGTATATTTTGACTTGTCGGCAGTCCAGTCAATTAATTATGAGGTTTGAGAAATCTGTTTGTGTATGGTTAAATTTTTTCTTTTTAAAATTCAAGCCACTGAGGATATACAAACTACTGTTACCTTGTGAAACATGGGATGTGCGTTTCCTGCTGGGAAATATATATAAAAAAGGCTGTACACTAATGTCTTCTTTTGAGAATTCTGTAATCCAAAAAAGCTGAGGTTTGTCCACCCCTGTCCCCTGATGCCCACTGACTGTGACTCTCTCCTCCCCAGAGCTGGGGGCCTTCTGCGGTGGTGTGTTCTGCTTCCTTTGGCTGCGCATAGGGCTCCTGGGTGCGGGGCCACAACCCCTGAACCCCCAGCAGCTCCTGCGGGCCCTACTGCTCTCCTGCTACGGCAAGGTCCTCCTCATCCCCGCCGTCATATGGGAGCACGACTACTCGCCACTGTGCCTGGGACTCATCAAGCTGTTTGTGCTCACCTCCAACTCCCAGGCCATCAGAGGTAGGGGAACGTTCTCGTCTCTTCTCTTTCAATAAGTATCCCTATTTGTTTGTATTTACCTGCCAAATGGTCAAATATAGTTGATTGTAAAGGTCTCATATAGGACGTTCTGAGACACCAGCAGGTGTAAGTGTACACCCCTATATTAACCCTCTTGGCTTTGGACCAAAATCAATGATTTTGTGAAATAGATGAGAAACTTATGATCTTATGAAACGTTGTTTTTATATATTATGTATTGTCTAGATCAGGGGTCGGCAACCCTAGGCACGCGTGCCACCACTGGCACGTGGACGCATAATCATTGGCACACTTGCAAAAAAAAAACCGCTACAATGCGGCAGCGTAATCATTGCTACCGATTTGTTTTGCACTTTATTCAGTTTTGGGCATTTCCTCCCAGTGCAAATATGTTTAAATGAGTTACTGAAAGCAGTGTTCTGAATTGGGATAAATTAATCATTTTTAAACCTATGTTGTGAGTAATAGAGAAGAAAATATTTAAGAGATTGTTGCAAGTGGCCTGTATGCATGGCCTTCACATGGTTTTTGCAAAGCTGTACATGTCTTAAAGATATTGATGTGGATGTTTCCATCATTCTTATATAATGTCTGTTTTTACATTTCTCACAGTGCAAATATGTTTTTTAGTTTCTGAAAGCAGTATTTTAAGATGGGATATATGTAATTATAATTAGCAAGCCCATGTTGCAAATATAACAACAAAAAAAAACTTTAAAATGTTGATGCATGATTGTGGACTATATGGAAATAATACAATTCCAGGTCTTCTGGAAATGTTTTTGGTCGCTGTGTCATAATTCAGCTTAATATTTAATATATTGTTCCTTAAGGCACACTCAACGAGAAAATGTCCAACTGGCACTGCATGTTGAAAAGGTTGTTGACCCCTGGTCTAGATGATGATCAGACTGCTCTGCCCCCTGTTTGGCCCATTGTGACATTTGTAATAATGTGTGTGAACTATGAACTGTAAAGATAAGTCATTCATCGACTAGTAAGCAGATAATTATTCTTATTCATAGTTATGCAGCAAAATGCAAAGTAAACTAGTATTAAGTAGTAAGCAGGCTGAAGATATTAATCCCTGTCCAGATGAAATACATAGAACCACTGGCACTGTTGCTAGTGCATGCATTCATTATAATAAGATTGCCAAAAGCATTGATAGACAATTTCTTAATAAAATAACTGCATCTGATGGCAAATATCGCTGATCTTCAGATTTACAATCTGCCTAGTAGCATGCTTTCTATCCAGAAAAAAGCTACACTACCGCATTCTAATGCATTTCCCCCTCTCTGCCTGTCCTCTCAACCTAGTGGTTCTCAATAGCAGCAGGCGTTTGTCCGTGATGGCTGTGATTGCCGGCCTGCTGTCGGAAACCTGCATGGACCTGGTCTTTCAGAAGCTCCCACAGCACCTTCCGAACATGCTTACCTTCTGGTGACCCCGATGATGCTGCATTAAGGTCCTTGACTGCAGATGGGCGGGTACAGTGGCTGACTGGGGGCAGGTGGGACTTTTGGCGGAACAGTTCCAAAGCGAACATTAAACAGACTCAACTTTACCTCCCCGGCCCATGGAGG
This sequence comes from Micromesistius poutassou, assembly GCF_964030765.1. Classification (NCBI taxonomy): domain Eukaryota; kingdom Metazoa; phylum Chordata; class Actinopteri; order Gadiformes; family Gadidae; genus Micromesistius; species Micromesistius poutassou. Next base: position 7,936,641 of record NC_140289.1, read on the forward strand.
TAGAAAAACAATCCACTAGATGCTTGGAATACTAAGCCTGGAGAGCTTTTGAGGTGAAAATCAAAGGGCAAATCTAGTTTGGTTTTGTTTTCTATTGTTGCATTGTTTTAAGGGAAACTAGTCTAGAGCCATGGGATTAGGTAGAACCTTGATCTAAACGACTGTTAAACCTTGTAAATCCACATCTTGGGTCTTGCTCTAGCCAAATCAGGCTGAGAGCTTGAAAATCACCCAAATGCTGGCTCAGTGTTTGGACAGGACTCAGACAGAACTCCACGCATTCCTCGGCCTAATAGAAAAATTCTAAGCTTAACTTCCTCTCTGTCTCCAATGTTGTCTCTCTCCCAAGCAAGAAATTGTCATTGTGTGGGAAATTCAAGAGGAGCTATTCTTCTATGATGCTATCTTAACAATGAGAGTTTGAGTGTCGCTTGGTGAGGGGAAACTTTATATGTCATCTCATGTTTGAGGTATACAAGCAGACGTTTATCTTTTGTGATGTATTCATACTGTATATGAAGACACGTTTTCTCAGGAATCTCTCCATATAAACTCCACTAACTGTGTGTGTGTGTGTGTGTGTGTGTGTGTGTGTGTGTGTGTGTGTGTGTGTGTGTGTGTGTTTTTTTTGAGGTGACAACATCCCACATTGTCTTCTATGTCTAAATGGCTGTAATGGTTTACTGTTTAAAAAAAAGAAAGAAAAAGAATTCCATCTCATCTATGCCAAAATTTGCAGTCTTGCACAACACGCATTGGCTGAGTGTATGCGTCTGCAACTTGGTAGCGCACACTACACGCCCTGCAGGTTGCAACACGTCTGTAGAAGCAGCTGGTGTAAACAGCACACTAGTGTGGAATGTGTGCTCCTCAACCATGGGTGTATCTGCACTGCGCTCCACTGCCATTGCAGAGAATGGTGTAGTTGGCATTCCAGTTCTGTCAGACACTAACAGAGAAATTAAGTGAACGCAGACTGGTCTTTCCTGAAGGGACACTGTGTGTTGTTTCATACAAAACCCAATAAATGCAGTTTATTTTTCTTGAATCGACAGATGGTCAAGTGTCCTTAATTAGAGATGTTATTTTGATATGGTGATCGTTGAAGAGTTTACTAAAAGTGTATAGTCAAGTTATAGGCTAAAACAATTGTATGCCGGGGCTGTGTGGCCTGCCTAATAAGAACAACAAATGAAAGAAATGCCTTTCTATATCGTCTCATAATCCAACAGATATTTAGTACCAGTAAACAACTAATTCATTTTGGAAAGTTAAACCTCTTTCGAAATGTTTGATCAGATGATTCAGTCTTGTGTTTTTGGTTTGCCTTTGCCTTCATTGATCTAAACTGAGGTTAAAGTAGTAATCTAGTTTAGTCTGTGCTGGTTTCGATTCCAAGTTAAATTTACACATCACTCTTAAGAAGAATCACCACAGAGCCATTAAGAACATCATGGAATTGAGGAAGAGATTTTCATTAAATGCAAATGTTCAAATTGCAAAGCTGTAATACAAATAACAAATATGATATACAAATACAAAATTGTATTACAAATAGACAATTAAAAAAAAAAAAAAAAGCTGTAATAGACATTGGCTTGCCAATATTCCAGTGGGTCAATGTTCAGGCGAATACTGGGCTAAAATTAAGACAGGGCAGCCAGGTTTTATACACAGGACTAGACCAGGAATCAAGTCTTGAAAGAGAATTGTCCACATGTGCATTGAAGAAGAGACCTTGAACTCTTGAACTGCCGAGTCTGAAGTCTGCCTCAGAAGATACCTCTTGTTAAGTTACCTCGTTCTGTTGGCTTTCGCTGCTATGGCCAAAATCACTTCTGTGCCATTAGAGAGACATTATGGTCTACATTGTGCTGGATTCAATGTTCAGAATAAAGCAGTATTTCCAAATACAGCTGTAGATGTATAGATTCTGTCACACACTTTCTCAACGTCAGTGTGTGGAGAGAGAGTGAAACTCTCTGTTGATAGAGTGACCTTGGATTAGCTGTAAAGCGAGATTACATTAATCTGCTCCTAATTCCTAACAGGTGTCACGGCCCGGGGGAAGGAAGGATGAAAGAGGGATGAGAGAAATGCAGAAAGGGCATATTTTTTCTTATTTATTTATCTTCATTATGTTTTAATGTAGGGTGCGAAGAGGAGACGCACTACTTCATGTTTGATGTATGAAGGAATTTTAACGTCTGAGAATAACCTTTTTGATAATGCACATGCAAAAATAAAAACACACTTGTAACAGGAAAAGTATCAAGTCACCTTTATTAAACTCATTTTAAGGTATCATGTCAATGATAAGATTACATCAAAACAATCTTCCAAGAAACAGTAGTATGGTCATTCACTGATAACACCGCTGCTGCAAATGCTTACAATAAACTGAAGGAATTGTATCGCAATCTAGAGCTGGGTGATCATTTTCCATTGTATACCATTATTAAAGTGTATAGGTAATGGTCATATTTAAATTAGTTTTTTCTCACATGATTCTTCTTCAACCATTCCTTGTTTTTCATTGTTCAATATTTATTTTGATACTGTTGCATGAAGTCCCGGGGAGGTGGACATTTCAACGTTCTAGGAGGTACACCGGAACAAACAATATAATCGCCCAGCCCTAGAGTGATCACATAACAATATATATATAGATATATATAAAAAAGACACTGGTACACTAGATTCAACTAATGATTATAATGATGTATGGTATACATAGATATCGGAAACAGGTTTTGCATTATGGGTTGGGTTGCATTATGTCTGGAATACTCGGTACTGTTCTCAGTTTGTAAAGTAAAGATACTGACACATTCGTCATTTCCATTTCTCGGTCAGTTCAGGGATTTATGTCCATGTAATTGGCATTTCTATTTTGCTACACGTTGGCACAAAGTAATGTTGATATTTAGGGTGGACAGATAGAGATGAATTCATGTCACAATTCATTATGCCAAAATAACACTCAAGATATAAAAAAGGCGTTATCAAATTGAATGGCAAAAGTGCGCAACTGAGTTAATTTGATTTGCATTCACCTCCTTTATGGGAATCCTTGGTCTTAACCATTTGAGTGATCTACAGCCATACTATTCAACTGATAATAATAGTCGGACTGTTGTTGAATTACCATTTGCTGGTGTCAAATTTAAGGCTTGCATTACATATGTTTGCTGTGCTGGCTTTGATTTTCTTTTTTTTTACATTACCAATACGGTACAATAAGCACCATGTGCTTGTTCAATAACAATCATAACTCGTTACAAGTACTGGGGACCAAACAAGACATCAAAACCGGAGTACAAGGTGTGTGCAAAGAAACTGTCTGACATACCATTCGAAACGAGAAATAGCAAGTCTGCATTACCTTAGCTTATGCAATAACAAACAGACAAAAAAAACTCTGCAAAGTTAAACTAGGTGCGTCTCAAATACATCAAACATGAGAACATTGTTTCTGTGTTTACATCATTTCTTTGGTAACACTTTACAATAAGGGTACATTATTAACCAGTTACCTACATTAGTTGAGACAATAATAAGCATTATTATATAGCATTAGAATAGGGGTTAAGGTTAACCCTAACCTATTGTATAAAAAAATACCTTAGCATGAAGACCATTAGTAAGGGATTACTAGAACATCAGTTCACTGTAAGTTAATACTCATGCATTAAATAATGTTAATTAATGGTTAATGAATGTACCCTGATTGTAATGTGCTACCACTGTTCTGACCAGCGTTTGGAACCACAACAGAGGCGGTCGGTCTGTCGACCACCGAGCTCATAAAAGGCACTGATCACACGCTGTGGAGTCATGCGATGAAAGACCTGATTCAAAAATCGAGTGAACTCTGCTACCAGGCTAAGCACTATGATATAACAGGCTTTACAAGTCAGATGGGTTTTGGTTTTTCCCCACAAAGCAAAGGGAATTATATTATGTTATACATTGGCCGAGATATGTTCTGCTGGGAAGTGTACTTCCAAGCGATTAGGGCGATCCGTTGGCAGGACACCATCTGATGTGTGTGAGGTAAGCGGTAATACTCTCAAAAGTACACAGTCTATAAAGAGATGTATTATCAGGTAGCCTCTTGGAGCCAGGTGGGACTTTGTTTGGATGGACTTAAAATTTGCACAAATTGATGTCTGGCCACAAGGGACAAATCGGGTGCTGAAGTTTAACTTCCTTTGTTTAGGCCTACCTTCCTTGGCCTAAATCTACCAAGGCCATACAATGGAAAACATTACTTTTCTCCTGACAAACTTTCTAGTGCTTGCTCCTTTCTAGTGGACAGGGGGGTGCTTGATATGTTGCACAATTAAAATGATATCACAATCCTGAATGAGGTTGCAAGATAAGGTCAGAACTTAATACTAATTAGTTTCCAATCCAAATGTTACAAAGTAGGAATTTTAGCTCCTTATGCAATATGCCAAATGAGGCCTCTTTCATACAGCATTACGCTGCATGTCAGTCACACCAATACCGATTGTACAGCCACATATTAAGCCCCTCTTTCTTTATATAAAATGTACATTGCTGTTGAAACATTCCTTACAATTGCGTTACTATAAAATGCATTCAAACAACATTACCAATTTCATCACAAGCAATGCAAAGGGCATTTTACGCTGAACATTGCTTTGTCTGGTGACACCAACACTCCTTTTACTTTTTTTGGATGTCCTCTTTGGTGTCAATACAACTGGCACCAATAATGCGTATGCTACATTTAGGTAAGGTGACTACACACCAAGTAGTCACCTACAGAGTTTCATTGAAAACATGAGAGCAACAGGTTAGGAAGATATCTTCTAGAGATGGCAAAAGAAAAATGTCCTGGTTTTTCAAGCAGATGGCCTTGCTGCAGGGATCCAAAAGATTGTCATTTCCTTCCCCTCTTAAACATAAAAGGGAATGTCCAGACATTGTGGCTGGTTTCAGCCTGTACTATGGAGAATGACAATGGAAACGTTAAGCTAACTTATGATTTTGTGTTTTTACTCAAATATGCTGTAAAATTATGCCAGGAAATAGATGCATTGATAAGGTGGCTACAGGAACCTTGTGGTGTTCCTATTCTAGGCTTTAACACAATAAATAATTAGCGGTGGCTTAGTTTGGTTAGGATATCAGAGGTGTCCATTTCAAAAGAGCAAAACATTTTAGTAACTTGATTTTTGCATTATTGACTACAGTAAATTGACAAATGTTTACTTGGAGAAAATTTTGTGTTGCAATACAATTACAACACTAGGAATCATAAACCAATATTAAAAAGAATGCATTACATGTGACAAGAACATCCACCATGCTTCTTAAACATGTCCCAGATTCCCCAACGCCTTGGTGCATACATCCGCATATAACCCAAATGTTAGCATATTTCGAGTAGCTTAAGCATAGGCTTTGACTGGCTAAATGCTGCAGAGTATGTGTTGCTAGTATAATTCATCCAGAATATTATAGTATGGACAAGCAGGGGAAAACATTCTCCGCTGGTTATAAAAGTACCCTGTATTCAGCAGATAAAAGGCGATATGGTTCACCCACAGATTGTGGGTGACGATCAATACAATGATCGGATGCTAGGATTTTGGAATATTTCAGAAAAAAACTGAAACTGCTACATGTTGAGGGGGACCAGTACAAACAAATCACTAACTGTATGCCTTTGTATGCAAGGTATCCAATTAATCAAAGGCTTGGTTTGTGTAATGGACATTATTTGACCTTGTAGTACTAGACGCATAACCACTCTAGTTCCTAAGCATCGATCAAGTCTTCTCACCAACCAGCCAACACAAATGTCCAGGGTCATAAACAACATATCTGTCGATTAAGGAAGTACCAATAGCCTGCTAAATGCTGGAACGGACACGTGGAATCCTCTAACAACTTTTATTTATTTTTTGAGAATTGAATAGTTCGAAAAGAAAAATGATATTTATATTAGATAATAAATTATATAAATTTGTTTATATCTTTATATGTCCAAAAAAAAAAGTTGGAAAGATAAGCTAGAAAAAGAGAATACAATAGACAGTGGAAGAAGAGCAGTTTGGAAAATAACAATGCATTTTGAGTATTGCCTCAATACTGGGGACGTGAACAGTCTCAAGTCTTTAAAAAAGATGAATGACCCAATCAAACTCCGGTCTCATGTGATTGAGACGCAGCGGATGTTTCTCCTCCCTAGAATCCATACAGCACCGGATCAGGGCAGAAGAGGAAGAAGACAACTAAACGAATCGTCCCTCCAAATGAAACAGAGCTTTTCCACAACACAAGCAGATTTTTTCCGACTCCCTTGTGTGCGTGCGTGAGGAAAGATTCACGAGGCGATTCAAGGAGATTCGGCCCATTTCAACATCCATCCCAGGCCTACCGAGTCCCGGGGTGCTTTAAGCCCAACCCCCTCTAGCCAGTCCACAGGAAATGCCATCCTTATCGTTCATCCACCACCCAACCATCACTTATTGTGTGTCTGTGTTCGTGTTGGCCGCCCGTCAGAGCGCTCAGATGGTGACGTGGAACGAGTCTTGAAGCCAGCCTCCTCCGGCGTCCTTGCTCCCTCCCACGCCGTTTTTCCCACCGCCACCAGCACCACCAGCACCCCCATTTTTCCCGGCGCCTCCCAGGACCGCCGCCGCCATGCCGTCGCAGTCGTCACTGTCGGGGGGCAGCTCGCCCGTGGGCGTGGCGCCGGGCTCGCCGTAGTACTCGTCGTCCTCGTCGAAGTAGCCGTTCTCCAGCAGGCCCGAGGCAGCGCTCAGGTCCTGGCAGCTGCCCTTGTACTCCTGGATCGACTCGTGCAGTGACCACAGCTGGCACAGCAGCGACATGTCCTGCTGACGCAAGCCCACCTTGGGGTGGGGGGGGGAAGAGGGGCGACGAAGAGAGCGTGATGAGAGAAGGAAACATTAAAACGCATCAGTTTGTTGCATCACATTACGATCTCACACTTGACTGGCGTCACCAAACCTACTGGGTAACACTGAACGAGTTAATTAATGCTGTATTTGTTTTCTTACACCCAAATGCTTTCACGGCGAAGATGGGATTACATTTAGTTTATGCATAAACCAGTTAAAACATTTTGGATAAGATCAACAATCAGATTGCAGGATTCATTATTCAATCTCAATTGGCAACCACAATCATGTGAAGGTGACGTTTACCTCAATGTAGGCCTACACCTTAAGTCATGAAAGGACCCAATGTTGACTTCCTCTAATCTCATAAACATCCACACCACATGGATACATCCGCCAACTTTACAAAGCAGCGATCGCGGCCCGCGGGCCTTCCTGTAAAAACTTGTTATGAGCTTGACTGACTGCCACCTATGTAACGACCAAGCTCAGAGCAAGTTCTTTAACCCCTACACAAAAAGCTCCACAAACAGCAAAGACTGTTGACTCCAGTTTGTATATATAGTCAAATTGCAGGTTTAACTCCCACAGGAAATCATCACTGTACCAGCAGAGGTAATTAAGGTGAAACACACCTGACAAAAGTCCCTTTATTTACTCAGCATGAATATACCAAAACTACAGATTGAGGAATTAATAACGTGATTATTCCAACAACAAACCAAACAAATCCTCAATCCCAGCCAACATCGAAGAATGTTACAATTGACCCCAAGCACGACCTGGCTAAGCCACTAGGCCAAGGTGAAAGGTCAGCCAGTCTCTCACTAGTCTGTTGCCACCCACACTTTTTTTTTCCACTCTAAAAAAAAATGCAGTGCTTGTGGAACGCCATTGAGGTATGCTGCCTTTGAGGTCTCTACTACAGCATCAAATGGGAACGTCCATCAACCATTCAACCTATAGGCAATAGGCCTACTTCTGAGAAAGAGTAAAAAGTGTCTGCCTTTGATCACTGAGGATAATGATGCCTGCATCGAGCAAAACATAATTATGTCCTTTTTAATGGTGAACAATAGCTTTTAACCAACAATGACCGCATTAGCGGCAGTCGTGTTTGCTGTGAATAATCTTGTCACATTGCCAGTGGCCGTCCAACACCAGCCAACAAAGCAATGTCTGAAAGATCCCTTTAAATGTCTTAAAACGGGATTTGGTATTGCACCAAATTGAGGTGTTTTCAAATCACTGAAAAAAGAAAGACGAAAGATGAAAGGAGAAAACGTTCAGTTTTCTTTTTGATGATAGAGGCCACTTGGAACCCCTTCCGGGGCCCCCTGCTGCGAATGTGTCTGGGGGTAAGGGGGGCTTCTGAATGTAGGGCACAGGCCAATACTAGGTGTTTTAATTGTTCCATGGGCTATGAATTGCCTATAGTTATAATACATGGACACTGACTGAAAGTCAACGGTTCTAATGGCCGAATTTGGCCAGAATCGAACCTCTGTATCCAATGTTGTTTTTTTGGGATGGGTACAGGCTATGTTGAAGTGGATAGAGAAATAATTCCCCGACGTAATCCCTGCTGTTGCTTTGAACATGATTTTTGGACAAACGAATTCCAAATTTCAGGCATAGTCAAACAAACTAGGCTAGTCCTAATGTCAACTATTTATTTCAGCCAGTTATTATAGGCCTACAATTTGAATAGTTTGCAGTCCAAGTCGCAACATATCCAGCAGTTTAACACACGGATTTTGTTCAGTCTCAACGTTAAACACTTGATCATAAAAAACACACTTCGGAGGGTTAGAGAAACACATGAGAAAGCAAATCACCATCTCTTTCCGGAGCAGTGCCAGCGCTGCGTCGAGGTTGGCCGGCTTGTTGGTCAGAAAATGGTCGGTGTTGTTTCGCCCTCGGCTCAGGTCATCTTGGATCATGGTTTTCTTCACATACATTCTCTCCATGTCTCGCCAAGAGCCGCCGCTCGAGTTCAGCAAGCCGCTCAGGCTCTTCGGCAGGGGCGGCAGCCCGTCGATACAGGCCATGCCGCCCGCCGTACCATTCGCCGATTTACCATTCATCGTTTATTACGCTTCTAAACGGGGGGACCGGACAAAACAAGCACTCCCCACGGATAACCGCGTTTCTAATCGTTAAATAATATCAATGTAAAACCATCGTCTGCCGAAAAAAAAACTGAACGACGGCTGTTTCCCCTCGCCCAGAAAAGCCCAGGCAGTAATCTGGAGGTGTAGCTAAATCCACTTCCTGTCCTTTTAACACTGTGGCTGAGTGGGCGTGTCCCCGTGACGAGCAGGGACGGCTGGGCGATGATTGAATATTCATAACTTTTTTGACAAATTGAAAAACGATAGTCAATAGTTGAGGGCGATTTTTACACTTTTCTTGTTATAGCTAGGTTATAGACTTGTGTGTCTCATGTTAGGCAACATATCGACATGTAATGAATGTTTATTGCAACACAATATCATCAGGACCATGGCAATATTTGTATGATATACTACTAAGACATCTAAGACATCCTGTAACAATAATTACATATGTAACAATTGATGGTATGATGGTAAGGCTGAAAGATCCTCATTATTTGTGGTAGTGCAGGCCTACAGGGGAGGTCACCATGAGTGTTTCTAAGTAACAATAGTGTCACAGAACTGACAGATGGTGGGCTTTACCCCCAAACAGGGGGTCTGCCACCCCCAGCCGTGGCCGTCACAACAATAACACAACCTTGAAATAGAGGCACAATAGCAACATGCGCACCCCACACAACAGAAGACCATTTGTTTTGCCACACACACACACACACACACACACACACACACACACACACACACACACACACACACACACACACACACACACACACACACACACACACAGAAACATGCCATTGCAGCAGCAAAGATTAATTGATTTTATCAGATTACATATTGTTAAAGTCAAATAAAACTGAAAAATAAATATGTATAGATGGGCCTTAATTAAAAGGCAATCACAATTTCCAGACATATACAAGAAAATTACTTTGCAGGAAAAGCTAAAGCAAAAAAAAAATTATCATGTAGACAAGTATCCATCTGCTGTTTACAGTGTGGGAGATCAAACACACCACATTGTGGAACTGAAGGGCGGATCACATCCCGATCGAGCTGTGTTCTGAGCCATGGTCTAGATCAGGGGATTAGATGTGCGATCGTACCCCCTGGGGAGAAGAGGGGGGGGGGGGGACCAGATAGGATAGACCATTTAGGGGCTTCTGTTAATCAGACCTGTGGCTTAACTGTCTGCCTTGCTAAAAGAGACAAATAAGTGACTAATTTAGTGTAGGCTGGTTTATCGTAGCCCAAAATATATCAGCTTTGATCTTTGTGTTCTCAGTAACGTTTTTTTTTCCCTTGTGAAATACGTGATCTACGTAACAGCGGTCTCAAAATAGTGATACTGGCTGACATAATCCGGGTTTCAGTTACTGTTACTGTGTGAAATGACAAACAAAATATTATTGTATATCTACTGTCTCTCATTTCGTTGTTCAGCAATCTGAAATACCTTTTTAATTAATGTATAGTAATGGGTAATGTAACCTTTAATAAAATATAAATGTACCAAGATAAAGTTGTAATGTTTACAGTATGTATTTGCCTACTTGTGCAATGTCAATGATTACCAGACTGGTGTTCCAAATTAAAATGTAACTTTTATGCAATGTTTCATTGTCGTGGAGCATAGACCTGGGGTGGTCACAGAGTGATAGTGACCAGCTGCTGGGTCACTGTCCCAGTTGTATCTGTTTCCATTGTTTGTTTCTTCCTTCCTTCCTTCCTTCCTTCCTTCCTTCCTGTCTTCCCCTAACTTGTAGAGAGAAGTACGGCATAGCCAAGATGGCTTTGTTTTCCCCAGCAAACACAGGAAGGCATTGCAGCTCTGGCGGAATAAACCCGCCAGTCCCAATCTCCAATCTTTTTTTTAGGAACCACACCTGTGTTTAACCTGCTATTACTCCAGCATCAAAGGGGTCCATTATAAATGCATGCCTCCACCTCACCATGCCCTAAAATCTTTAGACCAGGAGTCTATAGATTGGAATCTACATCTAAATCATGTGCCGTGGAAGGAAGGCCAAGAGAAAGTATGTGTTTTTTCTTGATTCGAGTGTGGATATTAATACTGGGTTTTCATGTGCTTACGTAGATCATGTGTGTGTTTGTGTGTTACCATCCAATCACACAGAGCCATGTGTTGGGAACACAGCATGTCTATCAGTCTGTTATGTTGAGCCTACCTCTCTAAGACACTCTTCCTCCCATTTGTCCTGCCCCATCTCTGATTCATACCCTTGACCCTAACTCGCCCCACCACCACCACTCCCTTATACTTGAACTAGACGGCCCTGGTCACCAGCTGTCCTTAACATCCATCTTCCTCCATTATCCATCACTCCCCCTTTATGTTTTATCCCTAGTCCCCGACTTCCCTCTGGCAGATGTCCCCATTGAGTCCCACCCTGAAGTAATAACACTTGAAAGACAGATATTGCACATCTGTTGGCTGAAGGGTCCACCCCGGTCTAATTCTTAAATTAAGTAAATTTAAAATGTTGGGTCAAATATGAATAATAATCATATTCTTGTATCCAATTTTCAAAAAGAGAAAGAGTGTTCTAAGAAAATGGCAGAATGAGTTTTGTTAATGAAGCTTATTAACAAAACCTTCTCTGTTAGGGAATTCTTATAAGTGGTGATACAGAATCCAGTTCCATATATGTATGGGCAGACATGAAGCGTTCAACACAATGTTCTTCCATAAAATAGAATACCTTTTTTTTTTTTTTAAAGCGACCCGGGTTATGAATCATATCCATATAAAAGGTAAACAAGTTTAAAACAAACTTTTATTTTCTTATGAATTCAATATATCTAATAATATGTAAATAAATTCTTAACTCTTAAATTGAAGCAATGAAATCATTTGCCCTCCACAAAAAAGAGTGAGGAGAATTGCCACTATAAAACTGTTTAACAACATTGTAACTTTCCCTTTTCCAATACTGTAAAATGTGAATGATTAAATTCAACTGGCACATCCTCAAACATTTCCCATCAAGGTCAGATGCACACGCCCTTACGAATGCACTGGGAATTCTTATGGGCAAAGGAAGCGGATACGATAGCTGGCCCGGTTGAAATGTGATAGCATCCAAATGAGCAGTGAAACATCGCCTATGCTGGCTACAGATCAGCCAATCTATAGAACGGCAGTCCCAGCACTCCTTTTAACCATTAATAGAGGTAGATATATGTTACAGAAAAAAAAAATAGAATATATTTTTCTGTAATTGAGTTCTGATAGAGGCATGAACTTGCACATAATTAAAAGAAAAGGAAGACATTGATATTGATTTCTGGTGCTACCTTTTGGCCATAATATTATGATTGGAGACATAAAATGAACAGTGAAGATTATTTGGTTGTAAGGCTAAGACCTAGTCTTTCAGAGAAGCACTCAAGTTGTAGTTTACAGAAACAATCTCCAAGTCTTAGTGGCCATTTTAAACTCAATAAACTCAAACTAAAACAATCCCAATCGCAAAAATGAGGTGGGCCTTCACCTTATTATTGCTTTTCAACATTATTAAGAGCTCAGTAGAACCAAAATAGAAACCCAACTTGAACTCAGCAACCCTGAATGCTTAACAGTTGGTCAAGACAAAGACAAACAAACAAAGAATCTGCAAACTTGTATTTTGACTCATCGGAAGTCAGGAGAGTGACAACAGTATATTGACATTCTGTCCACATTCTGTCCACATTCACCGCCCTCCCTACCAAAGACAGGAGTCGAGATGCTCATTGATCTTGGACTCCTGTACCTTTACTTGGCACACAGGGCAGCTGACCATCAGCGGTAGTGGGACAGAGGAGGAGCTGGCGTTATGCAGTGCAGTGGACGAAGACGACACAGCAGAAGACGACGGGAAGTGTGACGAGGATGTGGTGGCGGTGCTGCTGGTTACTGTAGCAGTGGCAGTTTTTTGGTACTCTCCAGAGGAACCGGACGCAGCCGAGGCCCCGCTTCCCGTTGCCCCGCTTCCCGTTGCCCTCGCCTGGCCTTGTGGTGACCCCAGGCCTCCAGCCTTTTTGCTGAAGAAGTCCAAGAGATTAGGAGTGCCACCGCGCTCGTCCCAAGACCTCTTCCTGGAGAGGACTGCGGAACCAGAAGCAGCTCTGGGCGCACCCTGGCTGCCAAAATACTTGGACTGGCTCGGTTTGGTAGGGCTCGGTTTTGACATTGTGGGAGCCCCGGATGGATACTTTGAGAGGGTAGATGGAGGATGAACCTGTTGTTTTGGAATAGTGGAGGAATCAGTGGAATTGTGTATTCTCCCCAAATGCAACAAGCTACTCCCGGGTGATGTGGGTGTCTTTCCATTGCTATCTGTTAAGGGCTTCTGGCTCTCAGTTATGCTGAAACTATCAAAAAGCTCTTTCACAGACTTCTGCTTAGAATTTAGAATGTGTCCTCCGGGGGTACGTTGCTTGACGGAACCTAGTCCAACATTGCCACTGTTAGGTTTGGGTATTCTAACCGGCGAGCCATTGACGCTAACAAAGTACTTGGTGTTGCCCACAGAGTGCTTTGTGGGCGGCTTATTTCCCCCGGGCCTGTTTAGGGGCAAGGTGCCAGAACTTTTCTTGCCCAGAGAATCCAGAAAGGCGTCCGTGGGAGAGCCAAGATTGGTTCGGGATGGAGGTGAGAATGGAGGTCGTTTGGGAGAGGAAACGGGGCTAGGAAAGGTTTTTTTCCAAACAGGCTCGGGTGATTTTGGAGAAACAGAGGGCTGTGACCCCCCGAGAAGAACGCCCTTCCCACTAAATGGGATCATGTTTCTGATGTCCTGTGATCCAGAACCTGAACGGTTAGAATACAAAGACAAAAATAAATGATAGATTTTTGAAAAAATGAAAGCTGCCCAAATACGTGCAATATGAAACTGAAATATGTAAAACTTAAACCCCAAATACCTATGGTATTTAGCAACACAGTAATACTCACTGGATGTGGTTGTGCTAGATGGTTTTGCGTTCCCCACTGGCTTCTTCACCTCGGCCATGTTATTCTTGCCAGACTGGGCCTTTCCTTTCTTCTTCCCGTAGCCTTCAGGCTCCTTGACCTTGTTGTAAGTCCCACCGCAGGTCCTCTGGTGATCTCCCCACCAGGGGTCATTGGCAGACGGGGCCCGGTTCATTGCCCTCTTCACAAATCCAAAGTAAGGCTTTCGATGCTGGCAGGGGCCATCGCATTTCCACCAGTGCTGCCGGTACAGGTCGACCTCGTCGGTGAAGTTGTGGTAGACCTGGCAAGATGGGAGAGATGGCAAATACAAATAACAAAGAGTGAAGGTGAAATTACTAAAACAATGACTGGAAGTGCTGGTAAATAGAGACCTTTATAAAGGCAGTAAAGGCAAGGGGGTCAAATGGATTTGTTTGTGTATCATACATGTCAATAGACTTCCTAGACTGTGCTAAACAAAAACAAGGCCCCTAATATTACACTCCAAAGGATTGGAGTGTAACCTCTTCATTGAAGAGGTTAATACAGTTCCTACACAACATTTAAATAAAGTTGTTACTGGGTGTTGGTGTATACGGTTTGCTACCTGATGAGCCAGCTGTGACTAGCTCCTTCTTGGATGTCATTTATGGAATTGCTGATATACTTTTCAAGTTGAATCTATGACTGATATTTGGTATTCTCTCCCACACTACCACTCATGTGCATTTTTTGCTGTGTGATATTGCGATGGATTGAAAACAGTTTACAATAGCAACACACATACAGTGATTTTGGTCCCGGTTGCTGTGTTGATCCTGTCCATGTGCTTGCAGAACTCAGGTCCGTGTCCATCTCTGTCTCTGTTGTTCTGGGTCACAAACAGCAGCGCATGGATCATCTCATGGAGGAGAGTCTGGTGGGGGGAAATTGAGGGTGAAATATTGTGAATGTTTACACAGAGCAATATTGAGCATTGATATAGTGAGTGACATGCATATTTCTATTCATCCAATACCAGATTATTCAGTAGATAATTGACCAAATCACCACTGAGCAGCAGAGGAAGCTTAAAATAATACACATATAGCAAATTCAAATTGGCTGTGTACAACAGTAAAATTATGGTTTCATAGTCATAACTAAGAGCTGTCAGGTTGAATTTGAGGCCTTGAATGTTTATTGCATTTGCTACGGGTTTTTCTCCTCATATTATGGACATGCAAAGTGTGCAAATAATAAAACACATTCAATCAGTTACCTGCACCAGGTCCCGCCTGGGTCTGAGCTTCAGCAGCGGCTCGCTGAGTCTAATTGAACACAGTCCACCGCGGCCTTCGTAAGAACACACACCTGCACAACTGGACAGAACAATAAAATAAAATAATTATTATTAAATAAAATATAATATAGAAAATATCCGTAACTGCTTCTTATGTATGCCCAGGTAGACTCCATTACCCACTTGCTTCCTATTGGCTAAGCTATCAGGGCCAGCAGGGCCCAGAAGGCATGCGGAGACACAAACAAGATCTAGGGTTAGGGTTAACCCTAATCAGGGAAATACATGTTTCATTCTTATTGTACGTATGAACAGAGAATTAATACAAACAAGATATCACTATATCATAGGGTTAGGGTTAACCCTAACCCTAATCAGGGAAATACATGTTGCATTCTTATTGTACGTGTGAACAGAGAATTAATAGTATTTGATGGTCATTTACAGTGTCATTCTTGGGCTCCATTTGACCTCGACTCCACTGAGCTTGCCCTCGAAGAACATAGCATTGAACTCCAAAAACATAGCTCGAACATCAGGGCTGGGGTCCAAGATCTCCCAGGACTCATCCACGATGGACATCGGCCTTTCCACTCGGCCGTGATGGAACGAATTAACTCCCGATTCTACTTTTCGTTTTTTACTACTTTGCTCAACGCTATTCTCTTCAAAGTTCGTTGGGGATAATAATGAGAATTCATATTCGTTGTCAAACTGTTCCTGTAGCTGAAGAGCAACCATAAAGTCTTCGTCCATGTTGAAATAGATGATGTGTCAGACAGTGTCAGGGATGGCAAGAATAATGAGTAGCTAGCTCGCAAAGGTTGAGGTTACATCACTGCGCGCCGGTAGATGATGATCAAAGTAATTCGTTCATGAAAACGACAGTTCAAAAAGTGGTAAATATATAGCTAAACATGAAAAAAATTAAAAGCAGGAGCCAAATTCTTTCAGACCCATCTCTATTGACGTTTCGCTTTGTGGTTGTACTGCTCAGTTAGGGACGCTAGGCAACCTAGTTTATTCCGGAGTTTTAAGGCATTAACACATTCAATCATTGCATAATATCAAGTTCATAGCACTATAGTATCCAGTGCAAAAAGGGTTGACATACATAAATGTTATCATCAATTATTCAAAATCATTATAGGTACAAAATAGCTTTAATCAAAAGCAATATTTGCTTTGGAGACGTGTATGGTTGGCCAACTACTTTCTGTAACTCGTGACGTTTCAAGGCGTCAACCTGATTGTAGCTTCCTGTTTGGGCTGCAAGCTGACGGGAGCTAGCTGTATTTACAATCGATTGTATACAACCAATACATCGTACAACTAAAGAACGCATCGGTTTATAAATGTCAGAAACTGGAAGTCGGCTGCGAAAGCAGTTAGAATCTGCTAATTTTGATCCGCAAAACTACGTCAAGCAGCTGTCACAGCAATCCGATGGCGACAGAGATTTGCAGGAACATCGTCAAAAAATACAGACATTGGCCGATGAAACGGCGCAAAACCTGAAGAAAAATGTATATAAGAATTACAGGCAGTTTATTGAGACGGCCAAAGAGATCTCCTACTTGGAGAGTGAGATGTACCAGCTCAGTCATATTCTTACAGAGCAGAAGAGCATAATGGAGAGCATCACACAGGCCTTGTTGTCAACAGACAAGGATGAAACTTCAAAGGAGATGCTGGCCGCCTTCCCAAAGGAAACAGAAGAGGTAAAACAGAGGACTCTGACGTCGCTACTAGAGAAGGTCGAGGGGGGTAAGAACATCATGGACACCCCGGGACGGCACTTGGTGTACAATGGGGACCTTGCTGAATTCGATGTTGAAAACATGAACCCAGTCCAGAAAGTGCATGCCTTTCTCATGAACGACTGCCTCCTTATTGCCACCTGGCTGCCCAATCGCCGGGGTACGGTGAAGTATAAATACAACGCCCTGTACGATTTGGAGAGCTTTGCTGTGGTCAACGTGAAGGAGCACCCGCCCATGAAGGACATGTTTAAGATCCTCATGTTCCCAGACAGCCGCATCTTCCAGGCGGAAAACAGCAAAGTAAAAAAAGAATGGCTGGAGATTCTGGACGAAACCAAGAAGAACAAAGTCACCAAGGACAAACGCAAGAAGGAGGAGGAGATGCCCAGCTCCCCGGTGCGACCTGAGGTGTCCACCAACCCCTTTGACGACGACGAGGAAGACCCGCCTGCTGACTTGGGAGGTGCCGTGGTGGACCTGGGCATGGAGTGGATCCAGGAGCTTCCGGAAGACCTGGATGTGTGCATTGCTCAGCGGGACTTTGAGGGCGCTGTGGACCTGCTGGACAAACTGAACGAGTACCTCCGCGACCAGCCCGTCACCCAGAGTGTCAAGGAGCTGAGGTGCAAGGTGGAGGAGCGCGTGCGTCAGCTGACGGAGGTGCTGGTGTTTGAGCTGTCGCCGGACCGATCGCTCCGTGGCGGGCCCAAGGCCACCCGGCGGGCCGTTTCCCAGCTGGTCAGACTAGGTCAGTGGCTGTCTCATGAGTCCAGCTCCAGCTGGACTCATGAGACAGCCCAGCTCCATTTTGTGTATTTGTAACCCCAACCCACTTCAAATTACCCATTTACGTGTCATAATCTCAAAAATACTTTGAGTCTTCATCAAAGCATTCCTTCTCTCAAGTGAAAAACAAATGCACACATCAGAACCTCGTATTTCGAAGGAACTCTAAACAATTGATGTCCTCCCCAGGCCAATCCACCAAGGCTTGCGAGCTGTTCCTGAAGAACCGTGCGGCGGCCGTGCAGACGGCCATACGCCAGTTGCGCATCGAGGGTGCCACCCTGCTCTACATCCACAAGCTGTGCAACATCTTCTTCACCAGCCTGTTGGAGACGGCCAAGGAGTTTGAGATGGACTTCGCCGGCAACACAGGCTGCTACTCGGCGTTCGTGGTCTGGTCCCGCTCGGCTATGAGGATGTTCGTCAGTGCCTTCAGCAAGCAGGTGTGTGGGCGGTGGAGGAGGAGGCGGAGGAAACGCCATGTGTGTGCACTCACGTAGAGAGAAGATTTCGTCGCTGAAATTTAATTTGGTTCTGGTGTGACTGGTATGGTCCGTAGGTGGCTGGAACATTTTTGGCTTGAATTTCTCTTTTCTTTCTAGTATGATTGGTTTCGAGCCATATTGATCCTCAGTTAGGAGGCTAAGTTGATTTAACAAAGTGTGGACATGGCTTTCTGGTGGCCATGTTGTTTGTCCTAAACTTCTAAATGGGCTGCTGAAACAGGACTTATTTTTACAATTGTTGTACAATAGGCTTCACAAAAGGCTCTCAATAAGGCCGGGGTTAGTGTCATTGTATTTTACCTTTCGTTTTACCAGGAGTGCCAGGAGTGAGACTAAAGATCTATTTTGCCAACTAATAACAAATGAAAGTGTAAAACTAATCGCGGGGGAAAGTACATCAATCATATTCAAAAAGCTTCACCAGAAAAGTCCATCCTGAAAACGTTACAGGCTACGGGGGCCACCTCAAGGCAAGCGGCCCTTCTCCCTGTATTCCCGCCAAACGGCCCGCATAAGACTCTTCTAACATGTAACTGCGTCGTCGCCAGGTGTTTGACAGCCAGGAGAGCCTGACGACGGCGGCGGAGTGCGTGAAGGTGGCCAAGGAGCACTGCAAGCAGCTGAGCGACATCGGCCTGGACCTGAGCTTTACGCTGCAGTCCATGCTAGTGAAGGACGTCAAGACGGCCCTGCTCAGCTACAAGGACATCATCATCGAGGCCACCAAGCACCGCAACTCTGAGGAGATGTGGCGGCGCATGAACCTCATGACCCCAGAGGCCCTGGCCAAACTAAAGGTAGAGTCCAGCTTGGGGTTTCTGAGTTATTCTCTTCTATGTGTTAGGGACTCACTGATAAAGCAACATGTCTGTAAAGTTGGGTTGGAGGGCGGTTTGTAACTAAGGGGTTACGGTCGCATTCTCGATAAATTCGTTTGCATTGGTACACAATGTACATTCTTTTCTTTTTCTTCTATATATTTTCTTCTGTATTTATATTCAAATCGATTTTAGATTTACGATTCAACTGTAGGATCAAAAGGCCAAGTTGAAGCAATCCAAGACCAATGAAATAATAGAGTGTAGTCAGTAGTCTAGTAAAAAAAAGAAAGTAATCAGTAGCACGTATGTGTAACGTATGCTCACCACACGTCCCGGCCTCCCCTCCGCAGGAGGAGATGCGCGTCAGCGGCATCGGCGACTTTGAGCAGTACACGGGAGACGACTGCTGGGTGAACCTGAGCTACACGGTGGTGGCCTTCACCAAGCAGATGATGGGCTTCCTGGAGGAGGGCCTGAAGCTGTACGTGGCCGAGCTGCACATGGTGCTGCTGGAGAGCCTGCGGGAGATCATCCTGGTGGCGGTGCAGCACGTGGACTACAGCCTGCGTTGCGAGCAGGACGGCGAGAAGAAGGCATTTGTGGTGCACAACGCCTCCTTCCTGCACGACACGGTTCTTCCCGTGGTGGAGCTGCGCTTCGAGGAGGCCGTGGGCAAGCCCGCCAAGCAGCTGCAGGACCTGCGGAAGAGCAGTCGCTCGCTGAAGGTGAACCCGGAGAGCACCACCTCGCTGGTGTAGGAGAGCCCCTCCGTCTGGCGCTCCCGTGGCCGGCGAGGCCCTTAGTTTCAAATTTAGCCCTTTATGATTACTTTGAACACATTAACGTACACACTAATACACACCGTCATGCCGAAGGTCGTTGCTGCCAGAAGAAACACATGTTAAGTGCGCATTTCAGATCGGTAATATAAAGATCAATACAATATACTTTATGGGAAAGTGCCCTGGCAAGGCGGCAGTTCTTCTATTTTAAATGCTATGTTTGTCTACGTTTGTTTGAGTCATTGTTGAGCTCCATTAGAGAAAAATAACCTGAATGATTTATTTTCCCCTTGTATAGTTTTGTAATCCTTTACTCTTAATGTTTTTATTATGGGGTTTTGTGGAGATTCTATGGTCTGACATATATCAACTGGAAGTTTACAGTAATAACAACTTAACTGGGCTTTAAAATTTCACCTCATGTATTGAAGCCTTAAACGAAAGATGTGACTGATTTAAAAAGGGATGATTGGTTTAAAAAGCCATTGCACTGCAGAGCTGTAGAGTAAAAATGTCACTGTCTATGTTGCCAGATATTGTTTGTAGCACATTCAATTAAAATACTATCAATATGCACAGCCAAATGTGTCATACATTTCTCTGTTCTCCACCATGCTTTTTTGTATAAAAATGTTTGGAATCCACCAAGATATCTTTCCGATTTATCACATAATTGGTTTGATAATTTTGGTTGTTGGACAGATTGTTCGATAGGTACTATGACCGGGTACAAAAGGACAAGGAGAGGTAAACACACATTGTTGTTTTCATTGTTTTTCTCTATTTTCAAAACCATCAAAAACTTTGGCGGTCCAAATCGTAAAAGTATTGAAACAGCAAACGTTTTAGTCAACCACTTATGTTTGAATTGTTTAATTCATCTACTTCATGGTTCCAGAGCTAGTGCCCTCTAGTGGCAGCAATGTATGTGAGGAAAAGAAAGGTCCAGTCCAATCTGTATTTTCTCACATTTTCATAAAATATTTCAAATCATGTATATCCAATGGTTCCTTATTGTACATTTGTATTAAAACTAATATGAGGTCTTCAACATCCAAGCCATGATTCATATATTTGAAACATGAAAACAGTTGGCTCACCATCTAAAAGAAAATGGCCATTGCAGAATTGATGTGTCATCGCATGGACTTGGATATTATTAGATTACTAGCATTCAGCAGGCCTACATGATCACATTCTCCTCTTCACAGCCTACGGCTCAGGATGAACCAAGTTAGTCATCCGTTCATTCAAATCAGTGTGAAAGTGATTCACATAATTAATATAAAACTGGTGGTTCGTTGTCGACAGTTCATCCAGGAATAGTATTATCAGCTTGTCATGCAATATAGCTGTATGTGTGTGTGTGTGTGTGTGTGTTTATAGCTATGTATTAGCCATGTATTAGCAGCTGTCCTATGGGTGGAATGGAGGCCTCTCGTGAGGGAGCCAGAGCTCCTAACTAATTAAAAGTTCAGTGTAATGAGTTGCCTGACAAGACTGGATTACCAAACAGCCATAGTGGGCCCTGGGGCCCCAGATGACCAGGGTTCTCATGAGGGCCTCAAAATGCTTCCTGTATATACACTTTATGACAATTTGATTATTTGTGTATCATTTTTCACAGCAATTATTTCTCCTGGTTCATGTCTTCAAAAATGAGCAACATTCTTTATCTTTTA
>NC_140289.1:7960747-7965747 GCF_964030765.1 Micromesistius poutassou
TCTCCCCCCTCTCCCCCCGCTCTCCCCCCCCCACCTTGAACCCCCCCCCCCCCCAAAAGTCCAATTCATTGATTCTGAAACTACAGTTTAATTGAGTGTGTTCATCCATTCAGTCATTCATTCATTCATGAAATGTGTTTTTAATTGTTAAAGAGAGGCAGACTGACTGAAGGAGGTGAGAATTATTGAATCTGGTCGATTAGATTTACAACATTGAATTCTAAAGCATTTATTTTTGTTTAATTGTGAAAATCACACGGATACATGCATACATATATGGAAGTGTGTGTTTGTGTTTACATTTACATTTAGGGCATTTATCCAAAGCGACTTGCATTAAGATCATTTGTTAGAAGAAACAGAAACAACAATTTATCGTTGTCGGTACGGTTAAGATCTTCATAGAAACATTACTATTTTTAAGTGCCAAGACGTACAAACATACAACATATAATTTTCTGTGCAGGCTAGTGTATTCGACTGTGTGTAAAGAACAGTCCCATGTGGTTTGATCCACTAATCTGGCTCTGGGGTTGAGGGGTTGAAATGGGCTTGTGTGTGTGTGTGTGTCTGTTTGTGGCAGTATACCATATATAGAGGGAACTAAATCATACATCTGAATTTTGCATAATGGCTTCATTATGGGTTTTTTCTCCCATTGTGTAAGTGTGTGTTGGTTGCCATGGTTTCAACGACATAGATTGGAATGTGCAGCCATATAGAAAGAGATTAAGGCTACAAGTCGTTTTTAAATTGTTTTATTATTACGATGGATCAAACACTAAGTACAGCCTGCAATTTCCCTGGGGCGGCCAGCATTGCAGCATTGTCCCCCACCCTGTGATACACACACACACACACACAGTATTTGCCATATGCATACACTTACACTTACTCATAAAAATGCACACACGCACATCTGCACACACACACACACACACACACACACACACACACACACACACACACACACACACACACACACACACACACACACACACACACACACACACACACACACACACACACACACACTTGAGAGAGGTATGAATATGCATGTGCAGAGCAAATTAACTCTTCATGAGGGAATGCTGAGGATGTTACACTGATCCAGTTTCCTCTGATCACTCCCAGGACCCTGCTTCTATTTAAAGAACACATACACACACACACACACACACACACACACGTGCACACACACACACACACACACACACACACACACACACACACACACACACACACACACACACACACACACATGTATCTATATTCAGAGGCTTGTGTTGTAGCTATGTGCTTTTTTGCAAAAGATGCAGTGTCAGTGTTTGTAAGCAAGCATGAATGCTTGCGAGCAAGTTTGTATTTGTTCATTTTTGTGTGTGTATTATTATTGCTGTCAACCTGTATATGTGTTTGTGTGTGTGTGTGTGTATGTGTGTGTGACTGTGATTGTATGCCAGAACATGTGCATGTATACCTTTTTGTGTGTGTGTGTGTGTGTGTCAGATAGAGCATGTGCACATGCATGTTGACCTAACTAAGCCTACTGCCACGCTTAATTAAATATGTAAAGACATAAAATGCGGCTTTTCAAGTTAGAATAGCAATAGTGCATGTCACACACGTGCACATTCATGTTCATTCTGCATAGTTCGGGGTCGATAGATGGTCATGGGCCAGCTGAGTCTCGTTCATAGGAGGACAGGGCATTAAGTAACATGTGTGTGTGAGTGCCTGATTCTATAAACGTTCCACAGACCAATTTATATTCTCATCAGGTTTTGTGCAAGGCAGAGGGGGGCTTAACACTTCCTGCCTGTAGGTTCATTTATTGAACAAAAACGAAGCATGTGTAGTGTAGTCAACTTAGTCAACGTGGAGTTATCCTTGCATGAGTTTGTGGTGTCCCCTGCAAAGCAGGAAGGAATTCCGTTACTACTATCCATCGATGTGGCTCAAACATTTCACATAATGTTCAGCTATGCCTTTGTCTAAGTAAGTAAGTAGCATACACATTTCAAACACAAACACACATTGTTTGGGCATTCTCCATGCAGTTGAGTTCAATCCATTTCAAATGGAAATTAGTTGTATTATACATGACTGGTGGAACAGCTTACTGACCTCATTCTGAACAGTACTGGTACCATCCTGATTGGTCAGCTGTTGTTGCTAGTGTCCTCGGGCTCAGGTGGTTGTAGTAGTAGCCGTAGTAGTAGTAGTAGTAGTAGTAGTAGCAGTGGTTCACACACACAAAAGCATTTATGCACACACGCACACAGATGCAAGCGAAAACTTCACAGCCATGCACACACACACACACACACACACACACACACACACACACACACACACACACACACACACACACACGTGCACATACACACACACACACAGACGTGTGTGACACAAGCTCACACACGGTCAAACAAGTTCTTCATGAATATAGGTTAATGACACAATGGCTGACTCCCGGTGTGTGTCTTCAGCACACTCAACAAGGTCTGCTAGTACGGCTATGCGTGGGCATGTGCGACTGAAGCCAAATGTATATAAATAGCAGCAGAAAATGTACATGTACGTAAAGAGCAAGGGCTACATGGAGCGGGAGAGCAAAATGGTTGAAAAGAGAGAGAGGAAGAGCCAAAGAGAGAGGTCTATTTTTAACCAGGCCCTCCAAAGAGCATGGTGGCTGACCAATTGCACAAGAGTAGAGTATTGTTACCATGGATACAAAGAGCAACTCATGATGCCTTTATTAAGAAGATCTTCCACAATTAAAAAAATCCATAGACTCATCAAAACATTATTCACTAAATCCTTTTGACAGCGATCAGTAGTTGACACATTTTCAGTAGTGGTGTAACGACACACTAAAGTCACGATTCGGTACGTAATTCGGTTTTTAAGTCACGGTTCGGTATGTTTTTCGGTACAGCAGTTTTTGTTATTTTATTTTTATTAAAAAATTGGATTTTGATTTAATTTATTAAATTGTATCAAACAAATGCCTTACACAAATGAAAAGACATCAAATACAATTGAGGATAAAAACACAATAAAGTCCAGGACTTATTTCCATTGTGGTCCTCAACATAAAACATCAGGATAAGACAAGACACTCACAGAGTGTGTGATAATCCCCAAAAAATAATTCAAAAAAATAAATAAAAAATTCCCGGTACGTACCGAAATTAAACGTGCATCGAACCGTTAGACCCATACCGAAATATTTTGGTTAAAATACGCATATCATTACACCCCTAATTTTCAGTAACTATTTCAAACTCATATTTTTATCATTGGACCATAATCATATGGTATATTCTCTGTAAAACCTCACTTTTTCTGTTATACACTCCCAAGAATGAAAACGAGGGCAACAATTAGGGCTGCTCGATTATGGAAAAAATCATAATCACGATTATTTTGGTAAATATTGAAATCTCGATTATTCAAACGATTATTTTTGAGTTTGAAAACATGATGCATTTATTCATAATTTCTCTAAAAAAAAAACACTTTGTAAATGAGAACTTTGAAATTTCCCCTAAAAAAATACACAAAATGGTCAAATAGAAAATAAAGTCCAGATATGAATCCAGCTGTTCTGCAATTTCTATTAAAAATATATATATATTAAAAATAATAATAATAATTGTTTCAACTCGATTATATTAGTTTGGTGATCGTTTCACTCTGAAATGGAAATCGCGATCAAAATTCGATTAATCACCCAGCCCTAGCAACAATGCAACATACAAGCTCTCAATTAGAAATCTTGCTTCTATCGCAACATATATTTTTTCCTCTGCCTACCCCTGCCCACATACGTGGGCCGGCGGTACATACGTTCATTAATAGCCAAGATGGCCTGATCAATAATTGATTGGACATACCTTCCCCTCCTCAACCCTCCCCCCACACCCATGGCTCACCTGCTTCCCTGTCTTCCCCATTTCTGTCTTTTGAGGTTTACCACAAGTACACTCTTGAGGATAGCCCTCTCTCTCTCTCTCTCTCTCTCTCTCTCTCTCTCTCTCTCTCTCTCTCTCTCTCTCTCTCTCTCTCTCTCTCTCTCTCTCTCTCTCTGTCTCTCCCTCTCTCTTTCTCTCTTATCTCTCTCCTGTGTAACACTTAGGGACCTCTGTCTGATTGTAGTTTGTTTGTTTGGTGATCTTACTGGTAATTAGGCCATCATTTTGCCAAGCTTACAACTACTGCACTAACATCATTAGAAACAACTACAAAGAAGGCAGAAACTATACAAAAGTAAGAATGATGATGGCAGTGTTTCCAGTAGATACGATTCAGTACAAAGTGAAGAACACAGATGCACGCACACATGCACACACCCACTCACACACACACACACACACACACACACACACACACACACACACACACACACACACACACACACACACACACACACCAGTGTTTCCCCCAGCGCTGTATGGTTAAGGCGGCCGCCTTAACAACACTAGGGCCCCGCCTTGACTACCAATGTATTTGGAGAAAAAAAAAATATATATATATATATATTTTTTTTTTTTATTATTACTATGCATAAACAAAGTACAAAACTCTCGTAGGGAAAGAAAACGTACTTCCATCAGGTACAAAATATATAGATAAATAATGCATTGGTAATACTGTTTACAACAATAGTCGTGCCAATAAAGCTTTTTGAATGGAATTGAAACGGCAGCATCCGGTGGTTGTATATCCAGCCACGCAGGATAGCATGAGCGAATGCTTCTTGTCAGCTGTGCCACAAATAAGAAGATCCATTTGTATTCAAATAAACAGTTGTTTATTTCATTAGTGCGGATTGGCATCTTTGAGCAAAATACCGGCAAATTTTTCGCCCCGGCGCTATGCGCCGCGCCTCCTCGCACTGGGCAGCGACCACCTTGACTAAGACATTTCCTGGGGGAAACACTGCACACACACACACACACACACACACACGCTACATGATACATGATACACAT
>NC_140289.1:7983247-7985747 GCF_964030765.1 Micromesistius poutassou
GTTCGATAATGAAAAACGAACAGACCCACAAAACAAACGACTCTTCTTAACCACTTGGTTATGCATTTCATTTCAAATGTAGCATTATAACGCTTCTTTTATTCATTGGTCTAACGCACATAACAACCGCAATGCAAGCATCAGTGAACATAATTGCATTGTACATATCATTTATTGTAGGTTCTATAGCGCAATGTTGAAAAACGTATAAATTGTCAATGAACGTCAATATCGTCAATATCCACTATCGTAATTAGCATTTTGTACATCTTATTCTTGTACTGTTTATACATAGCCACTGAGGCAGTAAATGTAGATTTCTTTTCTACTTTACAGGTACAAATTAATTTCACTCGCTTAATTGGTTTATATGCTTTCCTGCATGAAGCAATCATTTATATATTATGTTTCACTCATTCAACACGCGCTCGAGGCTATCAATGAAAACATTTTTGAGACAAAGCAGAGTGTTATGCTGGTGGTTGTGAACATAATTATATAATAATTGAATATAATTATTTTAACCCTTTTGGGCAAGTAGTTGAGATAATAGTTACAAACCATGAATATATATATGATTATATGATGACATATATGCAAACATTGAAAAACTTTTGAGTACTCAAAATGTCCCATAAACTGCCCCATAGGGAAGCAAGCAATTCTCAATATCCTCATGAACAACAACACAAAATGTATGTAAACACCACAACTTTTTTCCAGTCCATTTTAATGCAATTAAACTTACATGTAATAATAAAAAACACAGAGCCCTCCCTATCCGAGATCATCTTTCCAGATGGGCAGGAGACTTCCTTATCCATTCAAACGCTCCCAGCGGGGTGTGAAGCCCAATCAGAGGCAGAGGGGGTGAGCCCTGGAGGTATTTCAGAGACACTACTACTATTACTTCTGCTACCGTTCACAACAAACCCTTCAATTCTCCTCACATTGTACCCCTCAGACCCCAAACTGCCAGTCCCCACATGCACCCTACGCACCCTGTGTCCCACTGCTCCCTGGTTCCCTGTTTGATTCCCTGTTTCCATCCAATTGTCGGGCAATTCCAGTGGAAAATCTTGTCTGTATTTTTGTGTGTCTTTGAAGAGGTTAGTTGAGTGGTTGTGTGGTAGAGATGCGCTTTGGGCAATCTTTCAAGATATTTTGAGGTGAACTAAATTGTCAGATTTCACCTTGCCAAACAAATAAATAATCGTACAATTGCATTATATTGCTGTGCGACATCCATACCAAATCATACATTCATCTCCTGTATTCTCTTCATTGACGTCGCAACTTCAAAAACGTTTAGCAATATTTCAGACATTTTCTTTCTTGAATTTCGGGCACTTACTTTCGTATTTTGTTTTCAATGGTCAATATACATTTTCGTAGAAACATCTTGGATTTATGTCACATAATGTACACCATCCAATGTTAGCGGCTCGAGGCTGTGTCGTCTGGTCACCATGATATGTCCTATGCTAGCTTATATCACTTATTGTGTTACGCATGTTTGGCTGAATTAGTCATTTGTATTACTACAAATGGTCATTTGTATTACTACAAATGACTACAAATAAAACAGTAAAAAATGCTAGTAGTCAGTCATAGTCAGTCGTAAATCAGATATTTACTGATCCCAGGACATGGGTATGTGAATCAATATTAATCACACAATCACACTACCGGCACACCTCTCTCTGCTCACCCCAGAACACCCCTCGTGACTGCTGCCTTCCTAAGTGTTGTGTACCCCCCCCCCCTCCGCAGTGATTTTTGGGAGATCAGTGATTTTGAGGTCTTGTTCCCACTGTGTTTTGTGATATACCGTTTTGGTGTTTTGTGGTTGATTTTTTCTTGAATATGTATACATACCGGTATTCCTCTACAACCACTGACAGCAATGTCCATATTCAACAAAAAATATGTCCTTATTTGTGTTCTACATGAAGTTATTTGCACATCTGTTTGAATATAAATGCTATTTATAAATTGTGGTGTAAACCTTGGCGGTGCAGGAAAAGAGATCTCGACCACATGAAATCAAACGAACAATGAACAAACACCCGACTGTTTGGCTGTTGACATATTCTCACCACGGTGGATTTCTTTCTTCACACACTAGACGCATTTTTCTTCAGCTTAACATTGACTTCACACATCTTTTACAACCATCCCAGGTAAATGTTGGAAAAACATTTTGCTGCGCACACACACCCACTCAGAACTCCCTTGACACCTTTGGTAGATCACACAATGTATGCTAAGACTTCATGCAGGTTGGATTCACCTTTTTTTATCTTCCTTTAGATCCATTTGAAAGTATTTTTTGAATAAATAACCAGGTTTCTCTCTCTCTCTCTCTCTCTCTCTCTCTCTCTCTGTCTCTCTCTCCCAACCATCTATCCGTCCCCTGCTGTGCATTCTGTGTCTCATGTGATCTGTTTCTCCCGGCTATTCCCTTGAATTGCTCAACCTCTATCTCTATCCCCCCCCC
>NC_140289.1:7993247-8038247 GCF_964030765.1 Micromesistius poutassou
GCAAATGTTTACAAGCTAAACGCAACAATACATGTTCAGGGCATCAAGGTGTGCAGGAGTGCGGACTGTGATTTTGTTCTCTCCGCTACTCTCAAAGGACGAAAACATGAGGGGACATTTCACTCACTGTGCTAACAGCTCCGGCCGGCTGTGACTTCCCCTGCCCACTAGCGAAAAGCTGCGTCACACTCTATGTTTTTACCCTTCATTTTACGCACATCCCTATAGTCACACATGAGCGGATAGGAATCTTGAAAGGGATAGCCCATTTTCACAGAGGTGTCATCGTAGGACAAACGTCAACTCATAGTGCTAATTACAGTTAGCACTCCTTTCTTGAACCAGGGCACGGGTAATAGACCTCTCTTCACTAGTTATGTCTGATACTTATGTCTTCTGCCCTTGTGCAGAACGGAAGCAAACTTATAATAATTAGTGTGAGCGACACCTGTGTTTGTCCTACGACGAGGCCTCCATGAAAACTGTCTATTCGGCGCCATCTGAGAGCAAAAGACAAAGCGGGCGGCTACGGCGGTTCGTTGGCGCGCCCCTAATGCCCTGGCAGGGATGCAGGGGCTGCCTACTGTGCACAGCCAGCTACAGCTGAACTCCATTTCCTGCGAGCTCTGAAGTGAGGCTTAATTGTCTCCCAAGAGCTTAATGTCCTAAAAGGGCTAAACATAGAAATGGAAAAAAAAAATCAAGCCAAACAGGATTTTTTTTTTGTTTATTTAATTTGCATCTTTTAGTTTACTATTGTATGTCAGATAGAGCTATAGGTGTGTATGAATTCATTCTTCTCATTGTTGTTTTATTTATTTTGGTATGCATTTGTGCTTTATTTTCTCTCCCACCAGTATAGGCATATGTCAGCCTGTATTGGGAATGAGCTTCAAAGTTCAAACCAAACCACTGTGATTACAGAGTTAAAATAATACATTTATTTAACATTCCCATGTATATATTTGATCAAACTACTAATCTAACTTGATATAAAGAATGGGCCTTTTATGAACTTCGTCATATCTAATTTATTTTAAATTAAATATTTATATTCTCTATAATGATGTGTGTGTGTGTGTGTGTGTGTGTGTGTGTGTGTGTGTGTGTGTGTGTGTGTGTGTGTGTGTGTGTGTGTGTGTGTGAGAGTGTGTGAGAGAGAGAGAGAGAGGTAATAATGTTCAACAGATTGATGTAAAAACAGCCCATTTGTACAAAAGGGTCACGTGTGCATGATAGTGCTGTAGATGTTCCTGTTTAATGTAACTTATTAGTAGACAGCCAATGGGATTTATGATTATAGCTAGTTATAAAGCATGGTTTAAGCATTTAAGTTCACAGGCAAGTTTATTTAATATCCCACGTTGTATTGTAAATACTGTTCCGCGCTGTAACGTCTTTGCTCCGAGTGTCAGACCAAAGTCCACCGTTGTCAGTGCTCGCCCCCTGCTGTCCAAAATTGGAAACTAAAAATAATGCATATACGTGCTATATTGCAGATCACTTGTGTGGACGATCATGAAGTCTGCAAACATTTATTGTAATGTATTTACCGGTTACTGTTACATCTTTAAAATATGATCTGATGGCCCAATCTAACTCTATGATCTGATGGCCCAACTCTAACTGTCTACCCCCTCACCCATGTGAACCCAACCTTGAATGATTCTTATCCAGAGAGAAACAGTTCAATATTGTACAGGGAAGAAATCGTTTTATTAAGACTAACAACTGATTTAGTGTCTACCTGTAAATAAACATTTTATTATGTTATTTTGTTAATATGCCCCTCAACCACAATGTCAGTACAAAGTTCCACTGCTATTTACTTCGACTTAACTCTTCACAGCTTAGGTTCCTTGCTGTGTGCTACTGCCAAGTGTTGGATTCTCTGCTGCAGATGCTTTTTATAACCATAAACAAAGCTGCTAGCTGTAATTAAATGTTACAGCGGGACGTTTTCTCAAAAACGCATCCCAGCAACACACCCTGCCAGATGAAAATGTGAACTAATGTATAATTTTCCAGCATTCCTGAGGGTGTACAGATTACATTTTTAGTGTTCATACGTTAACATGTGAACAGGGTAGGACCCGATCTCTAAATTGTGGATGACGATTAGAGCAGAAGAGAGAATTCTCCTTTGATGCAGTGATACCACATCCTTAAATTATCAGTAGTACCATTCCTGGTTTACAGTGTCATTAATATACTTTGAGCCTATCTGGGCCACCACACCCATCTGCCAAGATGTAAAAGGTTTTGTACAAATAAATAATTTGTAAATGACAAAGAAAGCCATTGTAACTATTGTTCGGAGAGCTCTACAGTGTAAATGAAAACACAAACGTTTTTTTTGGGGTTGTTTTATAAAAACAAAATAAATAAAGACTGACAGAACAATGTTGGTGGTGCCACTCCACTATCTGTGTTGAAGCTCTAAATCATTCCTGCATCCTTTGTCTGCATACAATATTTCCTTCAGGTGCTCTTTAGACATTGGCCAGACAGGTCCAGCTCTGATGGTGTTTTCCTTAACACGAGGTCGTTGACAACAACCACCACCACCACAGACTGCTTGTCCCGCTCATATCCTCTTATTAGGGCCCGTTGATCTTCTCGATCTCCTTGGAGCTGAGCCTCAGCATCCCCCCTTTGAAGCGGCCCATGGAGGCGGAGCCGGCGCTGGAACCGAACACAGAGGGCGTCTCCGTCTTCTTCTTCTTCTTCTTCTTCTTGTCCCTGTCCCTGAAACAAAACAAAATGGAGGCGGGGTTAGGATTCATCCAGGGTTGTCGTGGCGCAGGAACCAGGACCCACGAGGGCTTACATAAAGGACTCGGCTTAACTCCTATTTGTCCTTACACAGTGACATTCACCCTACATAATAAAATAATAAGCAGATCAAAACCACAAGGTCGGGGACCTGCATGCACTGTTCAGGATATAAATATGTGCTGCATTAGAGCCGGTTGGCATGGCAAAAGGCATGCCAACACTTTGTGTGTCTCCCTACTCACAGCCCACACTGCTGCCAAATGAGATGTCCTAGATGTGGAGAATGCCTGCTGGGGGGGAACAATACAGTACAGAGACCCAGAGGCTCCCACTCACCCTTGTTTGCTATTCTTCTTCTTCTTCTTTCCCTGGTCCTACAAGCAAGAGAAGACAGGTCAACACAAACATTTGAGGAGCAAAACAACCCCAATAAAGAATTTTCAGAAGAGGAGGGGGGGTGGGGGGTTCAATAGTCAATGGACTGCATGAGTGCGGAAGAAGTCTTAAGTTAAGGGCTAATCTGGGGAGGATGGTGAAGGCTTTGTCATTGCACACAATACAACAATGTTCACCCAAACACAAATGAAATCTGTCAGGTTTCAGTTATGAATGACCAAGGGGTCCCCCGTATTTCTCACTTATAAAATAAAACAGAATCTATTGTTGACTGGAACTAGGTTGCCTTGGGAGCTGCCAAAAAAACTCACGGTTTGAACTTCCTCCTGGGCCGCCTTCTTCTTGTCTTGGAGCTCCTGCTGTAGCGCCTTGTAGTTCACATACTGCTTTTTAGGGGGCTGGGATGGAGAGAGAAGCATTGGGTCATCTTACCAATGTCATGCTATGGGGATTCCTTTTTGGAATGTAAGGCCTTTGTTCAGCAAGGTCACTTCCTGTCTTGAGGAAAATATATCTAGTAATATAAATACTTAATTCATTATTCAGGCATGCAAACTGGTTTGGGGTGAAAAAGGTGAGAATGATGCGTGCGCCAAGGAAAACACAGACCCACAAGGGGGTTCCAGGGTTATACTCCGGGGAGTTAAAAAAAAAAATATATATCTAAAAAATATATATATATAAAAAAAAAATATATATATATAAAATTATAGTAAAAAAGAAATTATTTAAAAAAAAAATTATATAAAAAAAATGTTTTCTCAATGGATCTCCACGAATCACACAAGTGGCCAATTTTGTTAAAAAAAACAGCGAATTTCGCCGAAAGGTGACTAGTTTGCATGTCTGATTATTGGAATATTGTTTGTTTGATGTGATCGTTCTAAAGACTTTTTGGGAGTGTGGTGTCAAGAGATATTATCGGGAGATAGTGAACAACATTTATTTTTCGCATACAAATATATATGATGAAGATATTGCTGTTAAATATATCATTATTAGTTAGATAAAGACCTTTCTGTTAGGTATATAAATATATATTAT
The DNA here is from genome assembly GCF_964030765.1 of Micromesistius poutassou. Lineage (NCBI taxonomy): Eukaryota > Metazoa > Chordata > Actinopteri > Gadiformes > Gadidae > Micromesistius > Micromesistius poutassou. The sequence continues at coordinate 7,997,466 of NC_140289.1, forward strand.
TAAGATATTTCTGTAAGTAAGTAGAGCATTATTTTGTATAGAAAGACATCTAAAGAATCCCACTTGTTACATCTCTCCAATCTGCTTAGAATTGACATCTGGCCACACTGAAGTGGGGAATTATCTGGAAGCCCCGCTACAGAAAAAAGAAGCAATCCCTTGAGTTTTGGAGAGAGAGGAAGAGTAATGGGGAACTCCTTACCCTGGCCCCCAGCATGATGGCCCTCTCCTGCTCAAGCGACCGCTGATGCTCCTTCTTGTAGCCCCTGATGCCAAAGCGATGGACCTCCAGTCGTGCCTGGACACACACACACACACACACACACACACACACACACACACACACACACACACACACACACACACACACACACACACACACACACACACACACACACACACACACACACTCAGAATATTATCCAACATATGACAGAAGCTAAAGGGGGTTTGGGAGGCAAATACTGAAATGCTCCAGCTATTGCACTTTTTAATACTTCACAATTAATGTCAAGAATGTTTAGTGCTTCTCACCTTTTCAAACGTCAATTCTTCTGGGTCTTCATCTTTGTTACTTTCCTCTTTATCCTTGACTTTGGGGTCCTATAGAAAATAACATTTATTACAGTATTGATGAAGAGGGATAAACATCCATTTCATCCGAGGAGAAAAGTCTGTTTAATACCAACACAAGCTGGAATAATAGTCATGTTGAGGTCAGTTTGCAATACAGAAGTATTCCATGAAACATAGACAAACCACACTGTCACTGGTCAATACTCCCTTTTCATATAGGCATCGTGATCATAGGATAAACAAAGGTTTGACTCATAAGACTAATCATGGGACCGCTGCGGGTAGTAGACTGACCTAGTGAAGATAACCACACACTGACCATGGAACATGTGCCCTGGCACATAAAAGGAGCAGACCCATAGCTGAGACACCTGAGCTTGACCTTTAATGACACCTCTGATGTCTATCAAAGAAGTTGATAACTCTGCTTCTGATCCCACACATCTCAAATTATCTCATGTGATTGACTAAAACAACTATGAATGTAGTGTTAAAATATTCCCAATGTTCTCGATACTTATAATTATTACAGTTCTGTATTGTCTAATATGCTTGCACAGGATAGGGTGCAAAGAAAGATTGGTCTTACAATTTTTATGTTGGGGATGGATTTCTGTTGGACCCTTGGTTTCTTGAGGGGGTCTTCGAAAGTCACCACTTCAATATTTGGCATCTGTTTCCTGGGTGGACCTGGGTGAACTAATGGAATGCATATAAACAAGTCAAACATAAATAATGTGTCACAACCACAAGTCAATAGCCATGCAGGGCATAAGGACTGTTTATACATTGGTACAATAAATACATCAGTAAATGTTGCCTACCTGTAGCTGTGTTTTTCGGTGTTTCCTGGCTGTGTTTAACTGCAAGATGCTGTGTTATCGTATCTTCGGCATTACCACAGACCTCCTTAGAAACAATTGCCTCGTCCTCCTCAGCTTCTAGACGTCTCTTTCGCTGTTTCTTCTTCTGCTTTTTTTCTGACTTCATGCCATCCCCTGCAATAATAAGGGTATCAGACATTTCAGCACAACGTAAGGCACCCAACACGAAAATACTGCATGCTAAGTTCTCTATGTTATGCTAGCTTCAAAAGCTAACATACTGCTTACCAAAATCATACAGGTTATTTAGCACTTGATCGAGTAAGAATTGTTCGTCTTCCGAAGAGTCCGTATTGTCCATGCTCATTATGGAATGAATTGGTTACTTAAAAAAATAACAACTATACTGCTATGTTTTTTTGCTGTGTTCTTCAGTAATGAATGACAACATAGTAAAACACGTGTGTGTGTAGAACAGCTATGTGTTGGGCTTGCTGGCCACCGTAGTTTACTGGGAAAATAAGGAAGTATTATTTTGACACCGCCCTGTGAAGCTGATGTGCGGAGTTGTGACACCACCGATAAATGCAGTATTATATTTTCCTCAAATAGTAAGGTCAAACGCGGTAGTATGCACTATTAATTAAACAGTAGAGTAGAGAAAAAGTAGAGAATGACATCGATAACTCTTTATTCGGTATGTATGCACACTGGCCTGGAAAAAGCTAACTTAGCTAACAGTTAAGCAACAGTTAGTTATTATTTAAGTTGTTGAATCATAGATAAAAAAAAACACATGCGTTAGACTTTAATTCATTAATACCATTCCTTTTTTGTGAGTTCGACGCACACGTCATGTTAACTTGTCAATGCAGTATTAATCCAATGTTTGGTAAACCATTAATTCAGCGAATACAATGAGGTTTATTGTTGATGCTTTTTCGTTTAGCAGAGAGAACCAATGCTGAAGAAAAGGGATGACTTCGAGGACATGTTGGAGGAAAGGAGGAGCTCTAGTGACTTGAAATATGCCTTCAAATGCTACACCCCAGTACTGTACAAAGGACTGCCACCATGCAAAACCACTATGCTTAAAAGCATGGTTCTTCAATCAGATCAGCTGCACTATGTTATTAATCAGGTATTACCCATTCACAATTTTAGTTTCATCATTTGGTCTGATGTATTGGGATACAGGTGCCGGGATAACGAGCCAAGATAATAATCTACAATTGAGTCCGAGGTTGTATGGTGTTGTATGTCAATATGGCATGTTCACATCCCTTGGACACTCATGTATTGTATGTTTTGTCTAATCATCTCGATCATCAAATTATATGGTTGACAAAGGTACAATTAGAGATCCAGACGATTAAGTTGATGTAAACATCTTGTTCAATTAAGGTTTGAAAAAGAAAGGTCCATAAAGTGTGCCTGAATGTTTTGAATTGATTTTTGCAGGTTTCTAAGGAGACTGGTGAGGCTACTGGCGCCATCCAAGAGGAAGCCTCTGCCATCTTGGAGGAGATGGCTCACCGCCTTCAGCTCAGCACTGTCCGTTTCTTTGCCTTCACACTCACCAAGGCCTTCAAAACCCTGTTTAGGAGCATCAATGTCAATGAAGAGGGCATCCAGAGAGTAAGTATACATGCAAGGCGAAAACACAACATTTAATCTCCCAATAAAATAGACATTGGCATTGCCTAAAGTCTTTCAAAATGCATTCCAATGCAATGTAATGTATTCATAAGAAACTCAATTATGTATGTTACATTGTGTGCAAGGTGTTCATGAAGGAGCATTAATGCCCAACAGGTATTACCAGTAAATCTGCATACTCAACGCTATCACCACTTGCCCTCAGCTCCAGCAGGCCATTCAGGATCACCCGGTGGTCCTGCTGCCTAGTCACCGTAGTTACATGGACTTCCTGTTGATGTCCTATATCCTGTACACGTACGACCTGGCACTGCCTGTCATCGCCGCCGGCATGGGTAAGGGGTGGACCGAACAGGCGGCTCTTATTTAAACAAACTTCTTCTTTTTTTTGTAAGTATTGATTTAAACATCGGCTGAGAAAAGATACCACCTTGTGGTTGTTTTTGTCTTTGATAGCACAGAGATGACAGTGAGTAAAAAGGGATGTAGTAGAAGGGTGAAGATGTTTCTTCACATTGTGGTGGAATGTTTATTTTATGATGCAGGTTATTATCAAGAGAACTTATTGTTTGTTTGTTATGGTGGCATGTAAAGTATGATACAGGACTTATTGCTGACTAGGCTGTAGCCTGGGGCCCAGCGATTGGCCAGATATTTGTTGTATTTTATTATTCTATTTTATTATTACTATGTGGACGACTTGGTTTCTTGTTGTTGCACATGGTTTCTCTTACATCTTGCATATGGTTTCTGGTATCATCTCACAGCTTGGCTGTGGATTTGATGTATCAGTTGCATTTTGGCTGATACGCTGTAGTTTGTGTTTGTTTTATTGAATTCCTTAATGTGTAATACTTTGTACATGGTTGCAATAGGAATGAAACATTCCTTTCAAGTTTTCAAGACTACATGCAACATGGGAATAACTGTGATTGTCTCCCTGCAGATTTCATGGGGATGAAGTTTGTGGGGGAGATGCTGCGCATGTCCGGGGCCTTCTTCATCCGGCGGTCGTTTGGCGGGGACAAGCTCTACTGGGCCGTGTTCTCAGAGTATGTGAAGACCATGCTCAGGGTGAGGAACAGTCTCTTACCGTTTACAAAACTGCACGTTTAGCTATGCCCAACCAAATCTATAGGAAGCGAGACCTTAAGTTAAGAAGAGAGAGCGCCGTTTCAAATTTTTTTCAGAAAATAAAACAAAAATGTATCACAAAAAGAAGAGAGAACTCTGATGTGAACACCCCTGTGTTTTCCAGCAACCTGATAACCGAGAAAAAGCCAGCCTTTATTAACCTGTTATGAAGGAATTCACAGATAAACAGACCGGCCCATGGGAGCAGAGTTGGATATTTGTGAAATATATATCACACATCTAAACCCTGGTACTTCACATACTTCCACAGAGTTTCAAAGGACACAGGTTCTTTCCATCAGTGTGCCCACGACAAGTTCCCAAGAGTAAGAAATACAAGAGTAAAGAAACACAAAAGTTTCATCCCTATAGTATAGGCAAGGCAAACATTGAAAGCCAGGTTTGAAACAATAATGCACTGATCTCAATTCGCAAAGCAACACACATTCATTTTAGAGCTTGTCATTAATCTAGCAATACATACAAAATGTTTTAATTGTCCACTGCAGAATGGCATGGCTCCGGTGGAGTTCTTCCTAGAAGGCACTAGAAGCAGAACCTGCAAGTCTCTGACTCCAAAGATAGGTAAGCAGAAGCAAAACAGCAACGAAACGGTGACATCCCTATTTAAAGTAATAAGTTCAACCCTTGCTTCTGATGGGACTCAATATGTGAAAAAGAACAACAAAATAACAAACCGGTTATGGCATGTAATATAACATGCTTTATTAGTTCTGTTTAGTGTACAGGGTATCATTGTAGGACAAACAAGTGTTTGTCTGTATTCATGTGCCCAACTAGTTCAAGTCTGAGAAGCTGTAATCAAGGAAGCCATGTATCTCAATGTTTACTATTTCTATTGCATTTAGCAGACACAACTATCCTAAGTGCCTCTGCCCTTTCTTGTTGTTCTTGTCCTGCTTCAGGGCTGCTCAACATCGTCATGGAGCCCTTCCTGAAAGGGGAGGTGTTTGACGTGAGCCTGGTGCCGGTCAGCATCAGCTACGAGAGGATCCTGGAGGAGTCCCTGTACGCCAGGGAGCTGCTGGGCGTGCCCAAACCCAAGGAGTCCACCTCGGTGAGACCCAACACCCTGCACACCTGCATCCAGGGGGGGCTAGCCCCTTAGGCCCAGTCCACACAGAACCGATTTTTTGGTGAAAATGCATAAGTCTTGTGTGTTTGAGCCGACCGTCCAGACGCATTTTCGGTGCCCGAAAACACACTTTTCTGAAACCAGGTCCCAGGGTGGATAAGATAAAAACGAACCTATGCGTTTTCGTGTTAGGATTCGTGTGGACGCCTGAAACGCAAACGATAAGGTCATCGCCCCCCACCATCTGGTCGACGTTTGGCCAATTTTTTGGCCAAACGTCAATGCAGTATTAATCCAATTTTTTTATTATTATTTGATTTGTATATTTTTTTCAGCCCCTTGGTACATTTAATTACTAACTGTACATTAAAAAGTATTTCTGCTCAATCTAAAAGGTTTAACAACTGCTTTCTCCTCCTCGACTGTATGTTTGTATTGTATACAGCGCGCAGGCTTGATGCGCGCAGGCTTGATGCGCTCCACTTTTCTTTGTGGAGAACCAGCGCCACACAATGGCCTTGAATATGTACTACAGCGTTTCTACAGCTCGATGCATTTTTGCAATGAGTCCGTCTTTATGGAAATATTCCTGAAACGCATCAAAGGAAAACGGAGGGTAAAAGATCGTTTTCGCCCATGTGAATGGGGCCTAAGCCACAACCACTTGGTCTTAGGTTAGCATCTCTAGAAACCAATGAATTATAATGATAAGGAAAGACGATGGAACCATTGATGCGTAAAGGATAGATGGTGTAAGAGAGTGGTCACTGGTCAGATATGCCTGTGAAGCATAAGATCACTCCCGAACTCAAAATGTAGGCAAAGTCCACCTCCTCTTCAAGTTGATAAAAAATCTGCCCACTACAATCAAGTTTAACCTCATAATAGTGATTGTTTGATCATCAATGCATTAATGCTAGGTTTATCTGATCAAAGTTGAAGTGGATGACCACTGGTATAAGGTGTATGTCGTGTACCTTTTTATATAAGAAGTGTTGAGTATGATTGTACCATAGTGTTTGTGTACAACAGCCTTCAACACTCATCAACAGTCTTGATGAGTTGGTGCCGCTCCCTCACAGGGCCTGTTCAAAGCCAGGAAGGTGCTCAGCGAGGACTATGGCAGCATCCACGTCTACTTCGGCCATCCGGTGTCCGTCAGAACTCTGTCTGAGGGCAGGGTCGACCGCCGCCAGTTCAACCTGCAGCCACGGTACACACCCGGGCACGTTCCCACTCTGCCATTTCAGAACACATAAAGATTAAACGATGGAGCTTGTGAAAGAGCAGGTTCAACTGAGAGAAAGGGGGCAGATATTAAAACTGAAGGGGGGGAAAAGCTTAGAGGAGTAATTACCACAGCGGAAGCCTAAAGCGTTTTTGAAAGCACTTCAGTTAGTGCAGGGCCCACCCATGAGGCTGCTGCATCTTGGAATGGATTGCTGGGGTTTCTTCTACTTAATGGGCATGTGCGTGTGTGTTGGGTGGGATTTTCTGTGTATATATATATATATATATATATATATATATATATATATATATATATATATATATATATTAAAATAAGTACATTGTGGTCATTTGGATCCAAGCAGCAAAGATTCTTTCTCATTGATACAGCAAAGTATTCTTTATTCTTATTCCAAACAAGATTGCTGGTGAAGATCTGCTTTGAGTTGGTGGAAGATCTGATCAGATCTGACATACTGACCCCTCACACCCTCACCCTACCTCACCTTCACCTCCCCTCCCACTCTCCCCCCATCCCGCCACCCACCACCCCCCCACATACCCTATGTGACCCATATGTGTTCATAGGTTCATCCCCAAGAAGCCCAACGAGGACACCCAGTCCTTCGTCAACGACGTGGCCTACAGGCTGGTGCGCTCCCAGGAGGAGAACATGGTCCTGATGCCCTGGGTGCTGCTGGCCTCCCTGCTGCTGCAGGCACACTACCGGGGCCCGGGACTGTCGGCGCTGGGGCCGGAGCCCGACCACCACCACCACCACCACCACCAGGGGATGACCCTGGACGAGCTGACACAGCAGGCGGTCTGGCTCCGAGGCCTGGTCAGGGGGTTCGGTGCCTTCCTCCACTGGCCCGGTAAGACCCCTCCGGAGGGTTGGTGCTTGAGCTTGAGCTGAACTAAGAGTGTAATGGTCCAATAGATTTGTATCATTACACTTTATGTAATTATTATTGTTATTGTGGTTGATATAATGTTCTGGATCATAGTATCTTGGTTTGTAATACTATAGTAATAATAATACTATATGAACTCTCTACAATTAGGCGATTTATTGTTGTGATCTTTTACATAATTTGTCTTCACTAATTTCAGTAATAGTGGAGGTTTAGGAAATTAAGATGATACTTTGGTTCTGTGTTGAAATTAATTAGAAATGTGGATTCCATTGTATCAATATCCGTGGTAAATTTACTGATTAAACCAACCGGGACCTTGATCATTTCTATTCTTCTGACAGACAGATTGTTTGATACCCATTGAAACAGAGGTGGTAGACAGAAACCATTCAGGGTTTCCTCCAGATTGTTATTCTTACATACATCCCCGTCTAGACTAGACGGGGAGCTTGGGGTGTGTGTGTGTGTGTGTGTGTGTGTGTGTGTGTGTGTGTGTGTGTGTGTGTGTGTGTGTGTGTGTGTGTGTGTGTGTGTGTGTGTGTGTGTGTGTGTGTGTGTGTGGCGGCACACATTGAGACGCTTTGTTTTGAATGAATAAAATGTTATGATGTGCATTCATCGCCACACTGCCTATTTAGCGCGGTCAAACAAAGGCAGAGAGAGAGAGAGAGAGGCGTCTGATCGACTGAGCTCTATCTACAGACACGGGCCTGCCTCAGCGCTTCAGTGTCTGTGGGTTTAAGGAACTGTTCTCACTTTAAGATGCAGCAGAGTTCTGAGCTGTTTGCATCTGACGCTCAATTCCCATTTCCCAGGGCTGCTGAGTGTTACTTATTGAAACGCTCCGTCAGATGTGCCAGACATTTGCATGTTCATTCCTCATTTGAACTCCCTCCCCCTCACTACCATTCCACCCTCAGTTATTTCTCCCCTATGCTGCTCATCAAATCTCTTTCCTCTCCGTTCTCACTCTCCAACCCCCCCCCCCCCCCCCCCCCTTCATGTCGCATGCCCTCCCCCCCCAGATGACAAGCCTCCGTCTGAGGTGGTCAGTGCCAGCCTGTCCCTGCATCAGGGGCTGGTCAGGGTGTCGAATGGCCGGGTCTGGCTGCTACTGGAGGAACCAGGTTTGTAGGCCTTGTGTAACTTTGGATGCATTGTGTATTTTGTGCATTGTGTTGTTTTATTTACATTCTCTGACAAAAAAAAACACACATTTAAAAAAATAATCATTGTTGTCACCTTTGAGCTCGAATCACTGCGGTTTGAATACAATACCTGTCATTTTTTTGTCAATCCTTTCACTGGTAAGGTAAGGTTAATCAGGGATATTGGCGGAACAGATTTGCCGGCGTTTCGAGTTTTCCAGCCACGGTTCACACCTCATCACCCCTATCCCGTTAAACCACCCCCACATCGATACTGCAGTCTGCTACCACCTGCTCCCCTGACGTTGGCCCTCTCGTCCCAGCAGGGGGTCCCGGCCGCGCCTCCCCAGAGGAGAGGCTCCTGGGAGCGGCGGTGGCGGTGCTCTCCTGCGCCTCCTACAGGAACCAGGTGCTGCACGTCTTCCTCCGGCCCGCCCTGCTGGCCACCGCCATACGCGTCGCCTCGTCCGGCAAGAAAGGTGAGCCTCTGCCCCGGAGTGTCACCGTGTTGCCATGTTACAGGGAGAGCCTCATATAGTACGGGTAAGGGAAAGCCTCATTTCATTCGTCACATGAGTTTAAGCACAGGCCCCGCACAATTGAACATTGATATGATATAGATAAAAATGCAGCAGTGCTAAGAGTGTTTGATTCCCGGCCGAAAGGTATGGAGTGCGATCCACAATGTCAACAGGTCTGCTTGAAGGCCTCCTTGAGCCAGATACCCGCACAGTTCTGAATTCACTGTTTGTCGCTTTGGATTACCTTGGCCTTAATGAAGGTAAAAAGAGAATATGCATGTTGTGAATCCATCTGTTTTGTGTTTACAGAGGAAGTGTTCGACACATTCAGCTTCCTGAGAAATACGCTCGCCAACGAATTCATCCTGTGTCCTGGTGCAGCTGTGCAGGTGTGTGTGTGTGTGTGTGTGTGTGTGTGTGTGTGTGTGTGTGTGTGTGTGTGTGTGTGTGTGTGTGTGTGTGTGTGTGTGTGTGTGTGTGTGTGTGTGTGTGTGTGTGTGTGTGTGTGTGTGTGTGTGCCCTGAGCCCTGTACCATGGTGTACTGTGAGATTACGGTACCCCCCCTCCCCTATTGTATGCCAATAGTCAATATTATTTACAACGTGGACATCTGGATGTCTGACATAACTATTTGTGTGTGTGTGCAGGACTTTGAGGAGGCGTGCCAGCAGCTGGTGAAGAGCGGGGCACTGCAGGCGTCCCAGCAGCAGCTCACGGCCACAGACCGAGGACAGCCCACCCTGGCCTTCCTCACGGCCATGCTGGAGCCATTCCTGCAGGGATACCAGGTACAGACAGACAGCTTAAAGGGTAAAACAAGCCCCCCTGCTTAAGCTACTTCATGCCCAATATACAAAAAAAAGGGTTGTTGTAGACAATCATTTTTCATTTGGGAGCGGGGCTTTATTGCCGGCTTTCACTGTGTCCATTTCCATTCGCTACAATCGGACTAACCCCAAAGTGGCCAATGACTGGTAACCCATGCAATGGCCTGTGTTTAACCCATGAAGGGCAAGTGGAGTCCATATTTGTATCTTACCCTACGTTTTTTAAATGTTGTGCACAGATTTGGACAAACCATCAATCCATAGCACATCTTTGTATTCCAATACAGAACTTGTAAAAATTACTTGTTGTAATTTGTTTTAGGGTTTGGATTTCCTTGTAAAGGTCGTTAAACAATGTGATTCTTTGTCTATTCCACATGTGTCTTTATTAAAGAAAGCACCCTTCTGAGTTGGGACATACTGGTAACGAAAAGCAGGATATGATTGTAGTCCATTTCCCATTTAAAAATGGCCACAAGGGGGTGCAGGGAACACATGGCAAAACTGACAGCCACTGTAAAGTGTGTGTGTGTGTGTGTGTGTGTGTGTGTGTGTGTGTGTGTGTGTGTGTGTGTGTGTGTGTGTGTGTGTGTGTGTGTGTGTGTGTGTGTGTGTGTGTGTGTGTGTGTGTGTGTGTGTGTGTGTAGGTGGTCTGCAGGTTCTTGTGCGAGGAGGCAAGCGAGAATCTCACAGAAAAACTGTTTGTCCCTGCAGTTCGGAACTTCACTGTCAAACTTTTACTAGCAGGTAATATTTCTACCCCCTTCTTATTTTGGCTTTGCCTTTTTTTTGTTCTCTACACATACACTTTCACATGTATACTTTGACATATATCTATATATTTCTTTATGTATTGAGAGAGAGAGAGTGTATATATACACACTTGATCGAACGATATAGATATACATGTCAAAGTGTGTGTTTATATATTTTCCCAACTACCACCGGAGAACGTACTCGTGTGTGTGTGTGTGTGTGTGTGTGTGTGTGTGTGTGTGTGTTTTGTGTTTTCCTAGGCAATTTGCGGCACTGCGAGGTGCTGTCGTCTGACCTCCAGAAGAACGCCCTGGCTGCTCTGCTGCGTCTGGGCGCAGTGCGCAGGGTCAACGGGTACGCTTTCTCTCTTTTTTTACACCAACTCCAATTTTATACTCTATACAGTTCTCCGATATCTTGACTTCAAATCAGCTGTAGGCAGCCAGGTTTGGCAGGGAGGGCATTTAGAATTGTTATTTCTTTATTTTGCTCGAATAAAAAAAACGATCATTACTTGTGTTTATTTGTCCATGTTTTATTTTCACCAATCAGGGGAGAGCAAGTGACCTTGAAGGTGGACAGGATGCTGCTGAACACCTTGGAAGATGCTCTGGGTAGGAAGTCATTTTTTTACTTTTATATTTGCATTCATACAAGTGACTAGAACAAGTCCTTAAATGCAGCCCTACGGCATTAACCATACAGCTCAAATTCCAAATATCAGTGCTAAGCACCTATTAGCTTTGTGAGAACATCCTGATCTCGCGAGTTCACATTTTCAGTTTTCACACTGAAGATTAGGCCGGCCTCGCTCCCTAGCCAATCAATTTAAAAAATCAATGACGGTGCCCAAGTACAGTGAAGCAATCAACAATGAAATAGGCCGTAGAGACACCCCACAGACCTGCACAGAACGGCCTGCGTTTATACAGCCATTACACGTTAAAGCAGAGGTAGACAATTTTCAGGAACCAGCCAGGGTAAGCTGTATTTTAAAGGAATCCAACCGAAAAAGTCCCACGCCGTCCCTTCCTTCAGGCCTCCCTCCAAAGCCACTCCCACAAAACACGTGACTGGTTAGCTTTAGCAATAGGTCTAGCCTAGCTTTGTGAAAGATTCAAGCCACGCGCAATGAGCGTACAGGCAGAGAGTGTGCGGCGGCAGCCTGGTAGGTAGGTAGCCAGGTAGACCATCCAATCATTTCATTCAGGCCAAATCCAATAATTGGAGGGCCATATTACAGGCCACAGCCACTTACATATATATATATTTTCTTTTACGAGAGCATTTATTAAAAATGTATTGGATGTTTGGATGTTGTTCAAAATAATTTCAACAAATCTGACCAAAAATGCTGAGAAAATAGGTACACAAGGAGGCAGTGTAGCCTTTCCCAGCCTCTTTGCACGTCTCCATTGAGAAGATGTCAAATGCAAATGCAACTGCTGAAAAGTGGTTGGATGACCGTTCCTTGCCTCGATCCATCAGTGATTAGTTGACGCGTGGCTCCGTAGGGAGATGGGACACGTTGCTAACGTTTGGGAAGACTGCTCTCTCTACGCTTCTCTGCATACGCAAATATCAGGAGGGTCTCAGGAGGCTACTAGGCAATGGCTGTTTATGTGACTTTTTTCAACTGTGATGAAATGTATCCGTATACTTGCAGAGTATGAGAAAGTAAAATCTAAACTAGATTGAGATGACATTATATGTCTGCCCTCTCTTTGTGTCTGTCTCTGTCTCTGTCTCTCCCTCTCTCTGTCTCTCTCTCTCTCACTCTCGCTCTCTCTCTGTCTCTCTCCCAGGAGGTAAAGTCCCCAGTCAGAAAGCGGTGCTTGCGCGCCTCTAGCTCCCCAGCCAGCGGTCTCGGGGGACCCCCCCCCCCCCCCCCCCCATTAAGCCGAGTGGCGCGCCTCAAATGTGTGTTTGCGTGCTGGGCAGCCTCGTTGGATTACAAAGGCAGCCTGCTTGCTGCTCTGTGTTGTCAAAGGAACTCCTCAGAGGAGCCGCCATCTGGGGAGAGACGCAGGACATCTTCTCTTCTCTAAATTTGTCACAGTGTTTTTTCCTTGCATACTTCTTCACATCCCTTCAAATCAGTTTAGTGTTTTTTCCCGCGGCTTTATTTCCTTTCATGTCGGAGCTTCTCGAAGCGATCTTGAAAGGTGCGGTGCTTGGATTTTTAAGCCGCTGCAAATTGATAACCTCTGACCTTTTTTATTTTATTTTATTTTTTATTATTTTATTTTTTAAAGCTGCCAACTTATTCTTAGATAAGAGTTATTCTCTGTTTATATCTTTGGTGATTCATTCTGGATTTTGTCAAGGTTTTTCATTTGTTGCACTTTGTGTATTTTTTGTGTTTTGCTTCTGCCAAATCAAGCTTTTTTTACTTGCACTTTAATATTTGTATCTAATATATATTTGTGGGTTGGATTTATACAGTTTAAAGACAACAGATGTTAAAATAAGTAAAAAAAGAAGATTATTCGTACACTGTAAAACTCGTTCCAGAAGAAAGGGATTTTTGTATGAGACGAACACTTTGACATATACATAGCTATATGTGTATGTGTATCAATGTCAGAATGGCCTGCTAACAATTGCCTAACATCGTACATTTTTTCATGAAACATTTCATTATGCCTGCTAATAAAACAGCAAAAATATGGTAGCAATGGGGGTTGATGTTGCTTTGCAAAAAAGCCAAATGTAATTTATTTTTGTGTTTTGTAAGTTGAGGAATAATCATGTTCACTCCCCTCAACTACTAATGGAAGAACAGCTAGCCTGGCCTGTTGTTCACCTTTTGTTCTATAAAAGGAGCAAAAACTGTTTGTGTCTTTGCCAATTTAATATGAAGTGCTAAACCTTAAAAACAAATTGCCATGCGTACATACTGTGGCTGACACATTAATGTAGAGTAATGCTGTGCTCGGTTCTGTTCTATGAGGTTCACTAATGGGATTTGGTAGTTACTACAGGTTTTTCTACTTTATACTGGTTACATTAACAAGACATATTTTTGTAACAAATGCCTATATAGATAATACACAAAACGTATCCTGAAACTCTCGAACACTACACTGTGGTTATAAAAAGAATATATATATATATATATATATATATATATATATATATATATATATATATATATATACACACACACACACACGGCAACAATGCATTCATGTACAATTAACATTCAATCTTTCTTGCAATAATTGTGTTGTTGGTTGGAATAGAAAAGACTTGTGGTCTGAGGTAGTGCACTGTGATGTTATATAGTTTGGTTACCATGCCATTAAACACATCCAAAGAACAAGGTTATAATGAGGGCCATGTCTGGGAGTGTTGTTATTAGTTAAGGTCAATCCATGTTGGAGTGCTCTTCTCAAGTGTCTCGTCGTGTGTTTACATGTGTCTTTGTCAAGGATCAATGGGATGGGCCAAGGAGTGGATGAAATGTTAACATTTATGTAAATAAAACCGTTTTTGAAATGTTGACAGTTTGCATACAATGTGTGTGTTATGGAAGAGGTGTGTGATACAATAAAGGGGGAGAAAAGGATTTTGAATTGTGACCATCAAGCCTTAATCCAACAATCACTGTTGTGTGTGTGTGTGTGTGTGTGTGTGTGTGTGTGTGGGGGGGGGGTTGTAGTCATCACAAAACAGGTTTGTCTTTTAGCAGAAAATTTCAAATTAAAAAATTGGTCATTTGCATACTTGCTATGGTATGTTTTTTTGCACTTTGGCTGTAGATGACAGGTCATTGTTCGTTACTACGGGACATTTTTAAGACGTAAAGTGAAGCCTAATGTTATTTGTGACTCTAATTCAAGGTATTCAATAGGATAATGAATCCTATAGAACCATATTTATTCCCGGGAGATAACGTTCATGAACTCCTTATTATGGATTCATCTGTTCTAAAAAGGTGTGGCTCTGAATCCCACCCCTAGGTGTCAGCCTTGCATTTTCATCCCCTCAATTCCTGCTTAAAGTGTACACACACACACACACACACACACACACACACACACACACACACACACACACACACACACACACACACACACACACACACACACACACACAACGAACGATACTTCTGAAATGCATTTTTTCCCCCAATGCGTTGTGTAGAGACACTGCTGAGTAAGAGCGCTGCCAGCGAATCCACTTTGTTTCCATCCGTTCGCCCTGCGTCTCACCCTGACAAATTACAGGTGCATCTCCAGTTGACTCCGGCAGTAGCCTACTGCTATCGGGTCCACACACCGTCCGTCCGTCCATCCATCCATGCACCTTTCAGTTCACCACTTCCCCTATCTCCTCCATCCATAACCGTCTCCCTTGTGATGTTGTATAATGCTGTCAGCCACCGCCATATCAGCACTTTATCCGCTACAACTTGACAGGTTATATTGAAGAGCAGAGGCTCCCCTACTCCCCACCACACACACGCACGCGCACGCACGCACGCACGCACACACACACACACACACACACACACACACACACACACACACACACACACACACACACACACACACACACACACACACACACACACACACACACACCTATAAACACACACAAGCAAGTCAACGGCGTAATAAAGTGCTTTCTGACCTGCGGCAGTTGCTGGGAAACAAATTGCGAGTGTGTTGTTCTATTAAGGTGTATTTTTTTGGTTTGGAGGCGGTGTATTTTATTTCTGTGCATTGTTTATTTATTTCTCTTTTTTCATCTTTGGTAGCTGCTCCATGGCTTATAGAGCAACATGTCTCATTATAGTCCGGTGCCACAGGGGGTTTGTGGAGGTCTATATGTTAGGAGTTGATTAATAGAAATGCACCCTAGGTGCTATGTCTCAGCTCACCCGGTGTAACGGTGTGGACCACATTCATTTTCCTCCACAGCTTATCAGCGGGAGGTGGGATAACCTGTGAATTATAGAGAGCATTCGACAGCGGACAAATGTGAAGGAGCGACTCCACACTCATATAGCACCACCTCTGGTGAAACACCGGCTATTGCTCTTCATGGTTTGTTTTGATTGGCTGATATGTTGGAAGGTGATGTCACTTGGCTGCACTCATTGTGTTAAGTATTATATGATTGGTATTGCGTGCTTCAGTATCGTGTGTTTAGTATCTTGTGTTTGGTATTTTGTGTTTAGTATCGTGTGCTTAGTGTCTTGTGTTTGGTTTTGTGTGTTTTATTATTGTGTGGTTAGTATCTCGTGTTTGCTGTTGTGTGTTTGGTGTCTTGTGTTTGGTGTTTAGTACCATGTCTTTTAGTATCTTGTGTTTGGTATCTTGTGTTTGATGTTGTGTTTTTGTTGTGTGTTTGGTATCTTGTGTATTGTGTTGACCCTGAGGTTTGATGTTAAGGCCTGAACGTTCTTGGTGATCAAACCATTGTGACCGTCTCTTGGCTTCACTAATGAATCTAACGATTTGCCAACATCGCTTTGTTGTTCTGATGCTGCCCAAGAGCCTTTAGAGTGAGTCACGGATGTAAACAATGGAAACATAGCACTTTGGTCTTTTGGACTCAATGTGGGTTGATGAGTTCAGAGTTGAACAGATACTAGTACTTTACGAAATGTGTTTTATACAAAGACTAAAGAACATGGCAGAATTGGCACAAGCAATTTCGACAAATTAGGTTGGAAACAGATGTTTCCGTGAAGCCAGGAGAGATGGTTACGATGGTTTGATTTCAATATTGTCCTTTAAGAGTTTGGTTAGTCTTTGGGATGTTGCTAGTGACAGATTTTCTGCACACAACCCTCCGGGTTTACTGCAGATAATGTTTTGATATATATTTTAAGCTTCCTTGCTTATTGCTGATAAGTGAGATCAGTTGTGGGAAAATTAATTGGATCTTGACTCTTTAGAGCGGAGCCTGACCCTAATCCTGTGTTGGTTTACTTAATAACAGCTCTTGTTTGATCAAAAAACCTTGCCGTGTATATCCTTGCCTTAAATCAACTATATTAGATGTGTTGTCCATGTCAGTCTTTGATGGTGTCACTTAAATTCTAAAGGTGTGTGGCAATATCATGGAACTTGAAAATTACTACTGACAAAATTGCACACTTAACAAATGATTTGCATGTACTTTTAATTTCCTCAGTGAGAGAGAAAGGGTGTGAAGGAGAGATGCTCTGGGGAGGATCAGAATGAGACATACAGATTCCAAACTGAGAAGTAAATAAAGCATAGTTAAGTACCGTCCTTAACTCACATCTGCCAAGGGTGGAACATTTTTGCTGTATTGTATAGAATCACGAAATCCTAAAGTAGTGGAAACTGAATATTTCGATAAATTAGACTTTCTTTTGCAGGGATTTGCAGATGACGTGAGCTTGTCATTCACTATAATTTTGGCTTTACGCACACACACACACACACACACACACACAGACAGACAGACAGACAGACAGACAAATATATAAATCCATACACACATACACATGTAAAACTGTGGTGGGATGTGTGTTCATGTTAATATTCATAAAGGCATGAGTATGTAGAGAGAGACAGAGAGACAGAGAGTGTCTGTCTCTCGGTCTCTGGCTCTCTCTCTCTCTCTTTCTGAGTCTCTGTGGGTTTTCCAGGGCTCTCCGTTCTTGACAGCAAAATAAATAATAATCCTGCTGATGGCTGCTGCCATGAGATGACAGCTCTGTGAAGATTTAATAAAATCCAATAGAATCTAATTGAAGTAGTGCTGTGGTTGTGTGTGTGTGTGTCTGTCTGTGTGTGTTTATGTTTGTGCATGCGGTTGGGCATGTTTGTGCATGTGCGTGTGTGTGGTTGTTTGTGCATGCTTTTGTGTGTTTGAGCTTGTGTGTGTGCGTGTGTGTGATCATACCTGTGTGTGTGTGTGTGTGTGTGTGTGTGTGTGTGTGTGTGTGTGTGTGTGTGTGTGTTTGTGCTTGCTTGTGTGTGTGTGTGTGTGTGTGTGTGTGTGTGTGTGTGTGTGTGTGTGTGTGTGTGTGTGTGTGTGTGTGTGTGTGTGTGTGTGTGTGTGTGTGTGTGTGTGTGTGTGTGCATGTGTGTATGTATGTATTTCACATCTCCCTTTTGAGAACCACTACTCAAAGTTAAGTTCCCTAAGTCGAACATATTTCTTTTAATACCCCAAAAATCCCTGGTATGCTGATATCTATTTGCTATTGACAGAAATAAAACACGTAGGAGCCTTGGTATCAGCCCCTGCCATATTCAACCTTTCCCATCTTTATCCTTAGATTAAATTGAGAATGACCCCTCAGGTTAAATTTGTAGACATGTGACAGCAGCTTGTCATGGAAAGTTAGCCAAGTACAGCTGGCAGCACTCATTTAACTACAAGGCCACAGGCATTTTGATAAAACCAAATTGTGGGTTTTCTATCTTTGATGTGCCATGCATAAAGCCCTAACCCTTACCCTAACTAACCCTTACCCTAACTAATCCTAACCCTATTTTACCCTAACCCTAACTAATCCTAACCCTATCTAACCCTAACCCTTTATATCATCATTATATCTTGCGTTCCGAACTGTGTGAAGCTTTGTATTTAAAGTTTGTTCCTAAGCTAAGAGGCCAATAGTTCTCTGACAATACTTTGTTTTATTGGACAGTCCACATCGTTGTTGGGCCTATGTACTGAACATCGATTATGTTGGGCTGAGTGAGAGTTACCATAGTAGTTATTGTAAAGCTAAGCCTTATGGGTAATCAGGGCTCTGCTGTCATCCACCCTGTTTCTGCGCCTCCGCCTCTGTTCCTGTGAGAAGTATATTCTAACATAAACATCGTCTCACAATCTCTCTGGAAAACGAATCATCAATGTCAAAGATTTGTGCCAAGATAAAAGGGATTAGCATTTTTCATTTGCTCAAATAATGCCATCTCAAAGAATTCAAACAATTTCTGTTGAAAAATATTCTGAAAATTGACTGCCAATATCTAAACATCTATCATTTTGTGGACCATCCTTTAATACTTATATAAAAGTGTTTACCTTTTAGCAATGTTTGTCTATGGTATTTCATGCCTTGCCACTTGTATAAGCCTGTGTAGTAGTAGGTTTGCATCTTGATTATTATATTAAACTTGGGTGAAAGATTTGAAAGAAAACCTCCAAAAAATAGTGTGTTGGAATCTAGCCGAATCATCTTTTATCAACACCATATAACACCCTGTATTGTTGGCATTTCTTCTTGGCTGGGACTCTTGTGTAATTAGCATAATACAATTAGCTATTTTGGTGCTAATTACTAAACTGGCATGTGGATGTAATTAAAATGATGGGCTAGGTAAACTTCTTCAACAGCACCTTATTATGAACAGTGAGAGGAGACCAAACTAGCTGGTGATATGATAAACACAGTGTTTGAGGTACATTTCCCTGAAGTGGAGCGTATGTATCCTACAACATGGTGTAATTGTTGTCGTTGTGCGTGACCAGTCATAGATTGTTCTCGAGAAATTCAATGGATACAAAAGAAGAAAGTGAAGAAAATGGCCTATTATCAGAAATGTATTTTCTGCCTGTATATTTGACTTTATTTTCTGCCTATCCTGCACAGAATGAGAATACTCCACCCTACGTTCCCCCTCCCCCTGACCATTCAACCCGACCACTTTCCATTTGAAGCTCCAAGCTTTCCACTCAAAGTAGGGAAAGACTGGTTGACAGCTTTTTGCACATGTCAAATTAGACCAAGCTATGCACTCACATGCAGTCAGACAAGTCTAGGGACTCTTTCAAGTATGGGCCACTGCCTGGTGTATCTTGGTGTATCCAGCCAGTGGCCAGTGGCCTACCTCTGGCACACACACACACACACACACACACACACTCAGTCTTGCATGAACACGCACATCACCACACACACACACACACACACACACACACACACACACACACACACACACTCACATACAGTCTGGGTAATGGTGTCTGAGTGAAAGTCATCAGAATGGAAATACACATGCATGCCTCCGTAAAGAAAAAAAAAACACAGCTGTTTACACAACTGTCACCTTTATGAATTGAGCTTAGGTATACACTAACTACATAACAAATGCACAAACTAACACCACTATAACATAGAGCAACTGAACTGTACACATGAGGTTTCTGACACCACAACAACAGAAGAAGAATACATTGAAAAGGAGAAGTCATGCTAGGAAATTAGACAGGTTGAGTCATTATCATTTGATGAAGTAACTGAGAACCGGTATAAGACAAACCACCAGAAACGTTTTCTCTGTAACTTGTTGCTGCCACTGTGACTCAGGGTTTATTTTGAGTATTGGCGTTTCTTACAAACGGATGAGGAAGAAGAACAATGAGCCATGAAAGCTGAACACCACGTCCATGGTGCTCAGTCCTCAGAGACGGAGCTGAGTGACTCTGTGATAGGAACAAGATCTATGGACCGCACAAGCAGATTTTCACTAAGACCAGTGGATCTTAACCCACTAGGTGCAGGTAGCCTGAATTTATGAGTAGGCTTACATATGTTTTAGGATGAATAACAAAAAAAGACTTGATGTGAGCGAATATGTGTTTTAATAAATGGCAGCGCCTTCATAATATTTTCTTAAAATATTATTATTAATATGATTAATTATAATGAAATAAGTGATATTGTCATGCATGTGTGAATGCGTGCGTGCATGCGTGCATGCATGTGTGGGGTGTAAATAAAACACCTGTGGCTGTGCTGATGGATAACTTGATCAGTAACCTGATCACGTTAAAAGACCTGAAAGTAGAAAGAAAGTTCTGTCCACTCTGGCTCCATATGTATTCCTCTTTCATTGGGGTGAGGTTTCGGCCCTCAGGCCTCTGTCGAGCCGCTGATGGAAACACACCCCTAACTAGCTGGAACGTGGCGCTACGGGCACCGACCAACATATGGTGGAGAGGTATGGAGACACCGCGCAAAGGAAGTGGATGATTGCATTTTGCAGGTCAGGTGAAGAGTGAGAGAGTGTCGGTTTGTCCTCTTTGTGAGCGGACTGAGATGATTTGGTTCATTTTCAAACTTGGTCTCTATAAGTACATTTTTGGCATAGCACTTTAGAATAACTGTATCTTTGAAGCATTGATATAGATGTAGTCAATATGGATTCATGTTGGATTTAGCATTTATAAAGCGTTGTGCGTAAATTAATACTCATACATTTCAAACATCAATTATGAATATGTTAATGAGAAACTGGTTTAAAATGTATTTTTGATGATAAAGTTGATGATTTACAAGTAAAGTCTAACGTGTCAAGAGTGCTATTAAAACACTTAATACTTCAACAATTCATATAAGTTCAGGAAGTTATCAAACATTAGGTATAATTTTTGTGTGAGCTCAACAAAATGAAGAACTATATATGCCAAACTAAGTATTCCTTGGTACTACTGCAGTGGTTCTTAGCCATTTCAAGCCTATAAATGTTATTTATAGACGCTTAGTAAGGCATAGATAGTCACCACTTCACTTCACTTAACTAATGCCTTCTAACTACCTGACCTGATCATGAACTGCAGCAGAAATCCTTCCAGGGCGTAGCGCAGGCATTATGCATTATGACAGTAGAAACTGAGACCACAGGCCGGTGCCAAACCACCTGCCTACGTCCTCCGTTTCCTTGTTTCCTTGGTAACTTATTGTCTCCCCTTTGACCGGTTCAGATCGACGTGTGGGCATTTCTAAAACCAACACCACACATACTGTATATAAGAAGAACACATATATCAGTAATTTAACCCGGTCCACACCTCTGTGACTGCAGACAATACTTGGAACTGAAGACGATTGTTCATTGACTTCCTTGCTCATCCCAGAGAAACATGATTTTATACACTAAATAAAAGAAAATCTTAAATGAAGGTTAATGATTAGGTTCTTGTATGCAATCAGTAGTTCTTGTTCCTCACACCTGTCTCTTTCTGGATTTTCCATGTTTTCCAAGTTTTCCATCTTCATCCTCCACACTCCTCATCACATATGCTAATCAGCACTGTTAGAGTTCTGGTTAGTCTGTTAGCCGTCGGTAAACCAAACCTTTTCAGTAGAACAGTGTTTCACAAGTTGATGATTAGTTATGGGAGTTCTTTAATGGTAAATGGTTCATTTCATGTAATCTTAAATCCCTCCCCTTAGCACTGATTGGGCTGTCCACTGTTTTGGGTTTTGACAGTTGCTCTCAATGGTGGTGAAGCCAGGCGAACCTCAGCGAGAAACTGCAAAGAAAAGAAGATAAAACTGTTTGATTTGGGAGCAGATTTTGGGAGTGCCCGTATTTGCAGTGACCCAATGACATGGATGTTTATCCCCAGTCATACATCACGTCTCTGTTTTCAGTCTCTCTGTTTACTTTTTTGTGCCTGTCTCTCCCTCTTGCTCTGTGAGTCCATCCGTCTCTTGACTCCAGCTCGGCGAAGGAGCACGTTGTTGCACAGTGACGGGAGAATGATCATAAAACTAAATTGGTACAATTCAGAAGTCCCCAGAAATGATGACTGGGACTGTTTTTATGCTATTGCCTTGATATGAAGTGTACAGGCAACTTCATCTGGAGTACAAGGCTCTTACCCTGATACATTACCCTAGCTCTCTCTCTCTCTCTCTCTCTCTCTCGCTCACTATCTCTCTCTCTTTCTCTCTCTCGCTCTCTCTGTCTCTCTCCCTCTTGCACACACACACACACACACACACACACACACACACACACACACACACACAAAATCATGGAACATAGTGATAGTCAAAGAATGGAATGGATTTGCAAACACACACACACACACACACCGACCCAGGAGGCCAAAAAACATTTTCTATTGTGCGGAACAATTGTAGTGTAAAAATTGGGTGACAAAGTGAATAAGTGAGTTAGTGAGATAGCCTTTTGGAGGAGTAAGCCAATGGGGTGCTTGGTGGTGTGCTGGCTTCTTTGATTGTCTTTTTGAATAGGCAAGTATTGCTGGATAGCTGAATGGCAGGCTGGGAGGCAAACATTCAGGCAGCAAAGCAGGCAGGCAGGTAGAAAGATAGGTGGGTAATGATCCTGCGGCACAGAGAACCAAAGTTCGAGACAAGCTGAAAATCCACACATATATACACACAGATATAGATAAGATATATAACTTGTATACGCATCTCAATGAACCAGAGACATAAGCTAAGCATGAGTGAATAAGATACCGGTAGATATACTGCAGAGGTGATGGCGGGGGGGGGGGGGGGGATTACAGGTGTGAGGCTTGGAGAAGGTGAATGGGCTAAACGGCAGAGAGCCAGAAGAATGAATGGAGGGCCACGCCCCCAACACACTCACACACCTGGAGAGGGAGACAGACCGGGGAGCACAGGAGAACACTAAGGAAAGGAAAAACACGAGAAACCCAAGGGATTACTGGAGTGATGGCCTTGAGAAGTAAGGCCCGACCTTATAGTGCAAGTACGAAATAGCATGGTTGTGTTGCAAAGCCGCAGATCCTCAGGGGGCGGTTGACGAACCTCCTACGTACTGACGTAGGAGGTGGATGCCCTGGGCGACGGATGACCAGGGAGGTGGCGGTGCCGGGGAACCACAGACCCATGATGTGTGCTTCTTGGCAGACACCCATTGCAACAGTCAGATCCAGAGATCACCACCCCACACCGCTAACAGGCAGAATATTGACTTGAGTAATGTGAACAGACTTAAATGTGCTTTGCAGAGTGTGAATAGAGTGCAATGTTTATGGCAACCTCATCATATTTACTGCCAAATTGAGAAGTCTATTTTACTTATGCCTGTTGATTCATCGCTCAGACGTCAACAAAGTGAGCGGTAAATCTTTTGCTCATTTGCTCAAAGCTAGAAGGCCTTGGTATATGATCATAGGAGTCGTTTTCAGATTTGTTATTGCCAGTAAAACACTACATAGATCATTCCCTAATGAAAGATTTCTGCAGGCCAACTTGGATGCTAGCCCTGCTATTGCTCAAACTACAGCGCAAAATGGGTTTACCAATCCTCCAGAAATGATGATGATGATGATTGACAAACAATATTCAACAACTTTTTGAAACACTGTTTGAAAACGTCTTTATTTACACTGTTTGAAAACGTCTTTATTTTCTTTTTCTGTGGATTAACTCAGGATCCCCAGCTGTGTTGGTCACCCCAGCCCACCGCCGTCTCACAGACAACCGCGGTGCGTGTCTCGAGAAGCCACCTAATGTCGCAGGACGCCCTTAGGCGAAGGTCTCCCTACTTATGATGTCACAGCGTGACACTCAGAGTTGTGTGTGTGTGTGTGTGTGTGTGTGTGCCCGGGTGTGTGAGAGCCAGAGACAGAGCCTGGCTGTCGTGACATGAATTAATGCGGTGGGCCATAAGATAATATGATACAAGAAGTTACTGTGGTGGGCCTCTGTTGACCACAGACCATATTTGAATCGATCGACATGAAACCGTAAGCCAGGGGGGAGAAAATGCATGGGGTTTCATTCTGGCTTTCACACGTGCACTCATTGACACGCCTGAGTGATAAAGAAACCGTGGGAGACTGGGGGAGGGGGAGAGGAAGGGGGGGAGGGGGGGGGCGGATGTTGTCAATTGGGAACGTGCCACTTGTTTTGCCTGCCCTTTACAAGAGCATAATGACAGCACAGTTGTTCTTAAGAACGCAATGACAAGACAAGGATGGCAGAGGTGAGGGGAGGAGGGAAGAGGAGAGGAGGGAGGGGGGAGGAGGGGAGAGGAGAGGAGAGTTAGGTAGAGGAGAAGAGAGGAGAGGAGAGGAGAGGAGAGGAGGGGAGGGGAGGGGAGGGGAGAAGAGAGAGAAGGACGAGAGGTGAGAGGAGAGGAGAGGAGGGGAGAGGAGGGGAGGGGAGGGGAGGGGAGGGGAGAGGAGAGGAAGAGAGAGGAGAGTAGGGAAGCGAAGCAAAGAGGACTGGAGGGAAGAGGTGAGGAGGGAAGACGTGAGGAGAGGAGAGAAGAGGGGGGATGTGAATGAAGTGCCAGGAGTGATGCCTCATAAGGAAACCTTGGGGACAACATCCTCTCCTGTGCAGATATTAAAAAAGTTCAGCAACTGCCTCACTACCACATTGTTTGGCCCTTTAGCAGAGAACATCTCGCTTGAACACCCAGAGAGTTAGCCTCTCGATGGGCAGTGATCACCCCTGGAAATGCCTTGAAGAGACATGAGGTCGTTACTCTTTCTGCTCGCTATAGCCAAGGTGTACTACTGCACTATTCCGGTGTAGTGCCTCTGAGATCTTTGCCCCAGCCGGACCGGACCTCACACCAAACCTTACCGTCTCACCCGTACTGCTCTACCGCAGTGTACTCCGCACTACATGTGTGAGCTTGTCCGTGCACATGTGTGTGTGTGTGTGTGTGTGTGTGTGTGTGTGTGTGTGTGTGTGTGTGTGTGTGTGTGTGTGTGTGTGTGTGTGTTATTGTGTGCGTTAGAGTGAGAAGAGACGGGTGTGTGTCAGACAGGCCAATCACTAGCTGATGTACAGCTGTGACACTATCGTTGACAGAGAGAAAGCAGAAGGGAAGAGGGGGGGAAAGAGAGAGAAAGAGAGAGAGAGAGAGAGAGAGAGAGAGAGAGAGAGAGAGAGGGAGAGAGAGAGAGAGAGAGAGAGACCAGGCAATAACACAGCACAGTAAAAGTGCCACACCAAAAAAAACAACATCTGAGCTTGGCAGGCTTAGGCCTGTCAAGAGTTTTAATTCATCTGTCACAAGCAACACCTAACACCCCGTCTCACAGTGATGACAGCGGCTTCGTCGGATGGATGCCACTCTGTGGTGCGATGCGTTGGAGTTTCCAGTGTGCTCATCAAGTGTAGATTAGCATATTATGCTACGTTAATTCAAGCATATTCGGCCCTGCACCTTAAGGCTTCTGAGATAAAGGGTTGTTTGTTTAGAAGCATCTTAAAATTTAAATTGCTGTAACAGCAGCAAAATTCTGCACTTCATGTTCAACACTTGTTCGAACAAGCTTATACATGACTGCTAAGCTAACTGGATACCATCACCATGTTGAAATAGTTGGCAGTTCTTGTCTATTTTCATATTTCCGTAAAAGGTCATCAAACATGTATGTACGTCAAGATCATTTGGTCACATCTGGTTGCATAAAGTTTGTTTTTCACAATTCATAACATATTTTTGATATATGATGATATATAACTGAGCCGAGACATCCTTTTTTATCTGTGACTGTAAAAAGGATTTAATGTAGTTAAATTATTTTGTCAATTGATCATAGCTCGATGACAATCACCTCATACAGCATTCAACATTCTGAGCTGCAATTGTGATAGTCTTTAGGGTTGTGTCTTTGATATGCAGAAGTTCTCTGGATGGACAGGTAGCTGGAGTTTGCATGTTGAGTAATGGAGGCTTGCATTTCACCTACATTTCACCTACACAGCCAAGGTGGTGGGCAACCAACATATTCTTTCTGCTTCTAGGAAATAATCCTGCCGTGTCATCGCTGAAGGAGAAATGACAGTTCATTTGCAAACCAGACAGTAGCCAGGGCGATAATGTGGAAGTGACGAGAGAAGTTGGGCTTGTACAGTATATGTTGGTTGGTTTCACATGGCGGTTATCATTCAATCAATGGAAACCAATTCCCTTTCTAAGAAAAAAAGAAAAAAAAAACGTTTATTACAGTTTATAAATGTTTCTTTCATTTTGAAAGCATTGCATTTCCACACCATGCCCACCCACTGCCAAAAAGACACTTCTTGTGCGACAGCCTTGTGTTATGTGACCCGGGACACCAGTTTATTCCTGGTAATGCTGCCAGGCCACAGCACACCGCGTACAGCACACGCCGGATCTATGCTGCTTACAATTATCTGTGGAGGAAAACCAGCCTCTGCAAGTGCTGCAGCGATGACCTGACACATGTTTTGACACAAAAAAAATGGGGGGAAATATGTCACAGAATTTTCCCATGACGACCACACTGAAAGCCAATGGCTATGGGTTATACTACATAACCCAGGAGCCATTGCACCTTTATCTCAGCTCTGGCAATGAGTAAACCCATGGCCTAAGTGGAGCGCTAAGCAAATGTGTTTCATCGCTCGTTTTGGTACGCTGACAGATCAGCAGGGGGTCTAGATGTTTCTACAAATGTCTCCAATACCTAGCCTGCTTTTCCTTTGTAATGTTCAGACGGTTCACCTCATCAGACACACAAACCACAGCAACAACCATAAATATGGCCATTTCCAGCTAAATGCCTCTCACAAATAACATTAAGCCACAGAGACTGAAAGCCAACATGTGATTCCTGTACGACTTATTGATAACCCTATCTGATGTTATCATGTTCAACTTCATACCTACGTTTTCAAGTAATTATTTGGTATTGCGATTGTTTGCAGATATATGGTCTTCATCTCTCCTCTCTCTCTCTCTCTCTCTCTGCATGGGATATAGCGTCAACAAGGGGACTTATATCATTGCACAAGGTCAAGTCGGTCCGATGAGAAGAGCTACCATTCAACGCATTCTTGTTCTCACAGAAAACCCCCAAAAACCATCAAGGTTCTGCACCGAGCGAGGTAGGGGCACCATGGAGATGAGAGCGATCTCACTTCATCGACATATGCAAATGCAAATGCAAATGTTTCATGATAGGAAAACATGTTACAGTAAGCTATTCTAATTCCTATCATAACCTGATTAAAGTTATTACATACATCAGACTTATGTGAGGATCATGCACTTATAGCTATATCTTATTGTTCTTGTGCAAATATTTTGGCTTGAGGATATCTTTGATTTTGGTTGGTCGGTAGAAAAGTACAATAGTTGGCAGAAAATATAATGTCAACATCATTAAGTGTTCAAAAGAACAGTAAAGTTATGAGATGACATCATCCATATGGCCTCCTAGATGGGGGGGACCACTTTGGAACTGAACTCAGTACCTTCTGGCTGGGAGTTGAGCCAACCTATTGCCACTTGACCACCCTGCTTGGCCATGTGTTCAGGGACCCATTGGCTCATTAATTCCCCATCTCACCGTTTACAACACAAAGCACTGCCAATGACTGTAGTGTAGTGTGCAGCGTGCCTGTGCGTAAGCACGTACACCCATGTGTGTGTCAGTGTGTATATGCACATGTTTGTGTGTGTGTGTGCATGTGTGTGTGTGTGTGTGTGTGTGTGTGTGTGTGTGGTTGGGGGGTGTGGGTTACACAGCACGCTGGTTAAGTGTGTTGGCATTTCTAATGACCTGCAGGGGAGTCAAGGGGGAGGGTGGGGGAGTGGTGGTAATAGCCGGGCTGAGGCAGAGGAGGGACCCCCATCGCAGGATAAATCAAACTCATATTAATCCTGGGGCAAGTGAATATCACTTGGGATTCGAAAGCAGACGAGGTGAGGTTGTTGGGTTGCGCCTCCCCGCACCCCCAGACAGCAGGTTTCAATAGAGGGTGACCCCCCGCCCCCACCCCCCTGGCCGCAGTACGGGGGCACGGAGGAGACTGAGAAGAATGGGTTCCATCACTCTTTCATACGTGTGTATTTCCCCCGGAAACCATAGTGCTGCTGTCATCTGTTCAGACATTTATATATGGCGCCAGGAATTGAGAGCAGCAGATCCGTTGCTCTTGATTTCTCCGAATGGTTAAAATATTCAGTGGACTGCTTTGACCATGGACAGTGACAGCAGAGCCGTGTATGTGTGCAGAATGTATTCTGGGAACACTTGGGCCTTTTCCACATCAACATTGGGCTCCCTGCTTTGCCTCTCCTTGGTTATAATGATGAGTCATGGATAATGAGAAAGAATTGTCACGTTCTGAGCGAACTGAGGGCATCATGACCTCCCGCACCACAATTTCACCCCAGATTACCCGCCCCAGACATATTCTGGAGCTCTGAGAACCAAAGAGCCAAGTTGGGTGTAATCACTCGTGTCACTGATGTTGCATTATTTAATCATCTCCAATTCTTCCCTTAAATGATGGCTTTGAGGCACTGCTGTGTTCGCCATCATTTCATTCAACTCTGGATTGCTCATTCTTTTCCCCGCCCGGGGTATTTTTTCCAAAAGTACAAAAGGTTCCAAACAAAATTGGATTATGAATATTAAGAACAGATTGTTGAACACACACACACACACACACACACACACACACACACACACACATAAGCAGACACATGCAATTTGACCACCATTGCAGGTTTCAGGGTTTCAGAGAACCAACCCTTCCTTGCAATGGATTAACACAACAATGCTGTTGAAAGGTGCACGCAGGAGAGAGAAGTGGGCAACACGGCGCTGGTCTTCAGGTGTTAAACCGTGTCTCCGAGATCCCCCGGAAACTGCCAGTCTCATCCCATGTAGGACGCCATCAGCGCACTGGCTTAAACCAGATAGAAGAGTTTAGCTCCTTTTACAAATGGCCCACCAAGCACACCTTTACCTGCCAATATGTCACAGGCCCCAAGTAGGAAGATTGATGCTATTAAATTACTTCTCTCCAAGTTTCAGTTTTTTTTCCATCAGAGATTTACAGGCAACTCTGTACCTTGGGCTTTCTGGCCGTGCGGGCTCCTATAAATCATGCACTTTCAGGCCCCTCCACACCGCAACACACACACATGCACTAAATCGCATGTGTGCTAGAAGCACGTGTGGACACGCACACACACACACATGCACACACGCACACACACAAACACGTGCTTCAAACATGTGGATACACACACCTGCCGGCATGCATGTATACACAGAAACACACCCACCCCTGCACAGAGACACACACACACACACACACAAACATACCTATCCGCATGTACACAAACACACGCACACACGCACACACACACACACACACACACACACACACATACACACACACATACTGTACACACACACACAACGCACACAGTCAGCAAGTCTCATGACTTCTGGATACAGCCGTAACAAGATGGATGACCTCCCTGCCGACGGCTGTCAAAACCAGCCGTGTGCCGCACCCGTGCACGTGCATGAGCCCAGCCGTGCACGCCCACAGGGGCGCTGATGGAGCAACACGTGTACGTTTTGACTCTGTAATGGAAAATGTCAATCTCTGTCATCGGCGGAGCCCTGGAAACGCAATGATTTCTTTCTTCCATCCGTTGCTCTCATTACGGGGGAAATGTCACCTCGTTTCTGGAATACACAACGGCTGATTAATTTCTGAAAAAAAAGGGGGAGGAGTGAAAGGGACAGACAGAGAGAGAGAGAGAGAGAGAGAGAAAGAGATTGGGGAACAGATGGCAGAATGTAGCGGGGGCAGGGCTGTTGGATTGGGGGGTGGGGGTTAAGAACAAGAAAGTGTCCGGAGCACCCCCGCCCCCCCCCCCACACAGACACACACCTTGAGGTGCATCCATAGGCCAGGCATAATCTCATGAACCACACTATTCCTCACTACAATGTTGGACCGCCCTTCGTCTTGGACAGTGCCCAGTCCTTTCACTTGATCAGTCCCAACCTCGTCTCATGTCCACTGGTTTCGGGCCTACGTGTGTTCCTGTTTGACAGTGGGTGTGGGTCTTCAGCAGAAGTGGTTGAACACTGGGCTGGTTCCACTGGTGGAGAGCATACCATTAAGACTCGGTCCTTACCGCATCGACCGGGGTTTGAGTCCTGCCCGTAGTCCTTTGCTGCATGTCTTCATGCGGTGGTTTTTCATTGGTCAGGCCAGGACTAATTAGCCGCTGGATCCCCAGCAGGTCTCCGTCACTTCCTGACAGCCTCACCAGGAGGCATGAGGGCCAGCTCTCTAGCCCTGCTCCTTCTGGTGCAGTGTCTTTGTTTGATTGGTTATGTCATTTGATCTCACAACTCCCCCACACTTCATTTGTCCCTCGTCTATCCACCCACAACACATGGAAGAATTGGTTGTACACATGTCTTAGATTTACTTATGTATTCTTTCCATCTCTAAAGACATGCAAGGCGAAGATAAGCCTAAATAGACACCCTGGTTATATATATACTGTGTGTGTGTGTGTGTGTGTGTGCGTGCGTCCGTGCGTGCGTGCGTGTGTGTGTGCGTGCGTGTATGTCTGTGTGCGTGCGTGCTTGTGTGCATGCATGCATGCATGCGTGTGTGCCTGCTTGTGTGCGTGCATGCATGCATGTGTGTGGTGTGTGTGTGCTCTTGCGAGCGCGCGCGTGTGTTAATGCGACCCAGCGATTGTAACCCAGCTCAGGGCCGCTGCCTCACGCCAGTGGTTCAGATGTGGCAGACTGTGATCGTGACGGAGAATAAGTGGGTCTAGCGAGCGGATGGGCGGGAGAGGTGATGCAATAAACATCAAACGAAAGGAGGGTGAAAATGAAAGGAAGGGGAAGCCGAGACGATAATTAGAACGAGGGAAAAGTGGGAGAGAGAGAGACAAAGAAGGATAAAGTATTAAAAGTGGAGTGCAGGGAAGGGAGAAAATAGTGTGAGCGGAGAGGCATGGCAGTTTTCTTTTTAATACAAAATTAAATAACCAGAACAGGCATAGGGACAAGTGTTTTTACAAGCGCTAAATAATTAGATCTGCGTACAATGCCGTGGGTGGCGTGCCTCCCCTCCAGGTTCCCGCCTGTCATAAACCCAATAATGTAAACAAATGACCCTTAAATTGAACACCGCGGGACAACAATGGCGAGCGGGCCGTCTCATCAGCACCGGGGGCACTCGCATAGTCTCTCTCTTTGTCTCTATCTCTCCCTCTCCCTTTCTCCCTCTCACTAGCTCTCTCTTTCACTCTCATTCTCTATCTCTCTCTCTCTCTCTCTCTCTCTCTCTCTCTCTCATACCTATGGGCTCACAAAAAGATACCCTTTGCAATCCAAATTATGGTAGCGATGACAGCGCAATTCTTTTCAATTTGAACTGATTAAATTTCCTTGTTTGTGTGGTTTCTTGTCACAAGCCATGCAACGTGTGCATGCGCATGTGTGCATGTATGTGTGTGTGTGTGTGTGTGTGTGTGTGTGTGTGTGTGTGTGTCTTCGAGCATATGGCTGTGGGTGTTTTTTGTGTGTGGGTGTAGTGACGGTATCCCACATCCTATATTACCTTAAACGCAGAGTGAACCTTGAATATTAATAATTCACCTTTTATATAATACGCTCCCAGGATTAGTGGTGAAAATGAGCCTTGCTTCAGCATTGCTCTGGTACTTCATTACCACAGAGCTCATTTGGAGTGGTTAAAAAAGGCTTGCATACTCCTTTGTATTCACCAGGGAGCTGGAAATTAGTCATGGCGACTCCCATGGCAAAGGTGTTTCGGATTCATTTAAATGCAATCATTATTTGAAAGACAGTTTTTTTTCCTTTCTTCCTGTGCAGCGCAAAGGGTGAGAGAATCGTATTATAGTCTCCCTGCTATGGTCAAAAAAACAAAAACCTTTCATGATTTAACACTGTGACTAGCAGTTCACAATGACATCCTTTGTACTCTTCTATTCAAGGTTTCTCCTCATCCATGCAGGGCATAACAACGGTGTATGCATGTATGTGAGTTGTGTATCGGAAGTTCGGCCTGTGGCATTTTTCTGTTCATTTTCTGGCAACAGCTTCTGCCTACGCCTTGAACATAAATGTCAACGTTTAGTCGACCCAGCCCAGTGTTCAGTTTGGGTTTCAAAACAGCCTTGCGATCCCAAACTCTAGAAACATAAAACAGAATTAGTGCAGGGTTTTACAAATTATCTCTTCCCCGAACGCCCCCTACCGCAACGAAACCAAATCCCACCACCCTCACCTCTCCAGGTCTCACAAACACACTCTCTCACTCCCTCTTGCTCTCTCCATCTATCACTGTTCAACGGTCCAGTGTGTGTACAGCAAAATTGAAATGCTGACAAAAGGCAGAAGTATGGCGCAGGATGAATTTCCTTTGTGTGTGTGTGCGCGCGCGCGCGTGTGTGTGTGTGTGTGTGTGTGTGTGTGCGTGTGTGTGTGTGTGTGTGTGTGCGTGTGTGTGCGTGTGTGTGTGTGCGTGTGTGTGTGTGTGTGTGTGAGTGCGTGTGCGTGAACCATGTCTGGTTGCGTGTGACAGATGAGAATATAACCTGCAGAAGATGGCTGCATTTCCTGTGCAGGGGCCGGATAGAGTTTATACCAAGATAGAAGGGAGAATACTTGTCACATATAATACTTAATACATTACTTGACACTCTCTCACTCCTATCACACACTAGATAACATGCTACTGAATAGCTGGTCCGTCCATATCAGTCATTCAAGGCAAGGCAAGGCAAGGCAACTTTATTTATATAGCACTTTTCATACACAAGGCAGACTCAAAGTGCTTCACATATAAACATTGTCATACAATATAAGAAAATAATAGATAAGTAAAAGAGTAAAATAGATAATAGAAAATAAAGGCTAAGTTAAAAAAAAAAAAAACTCTGGCCCGACCTAAAAGAACTTGGTCCTTACTCTTTCACATTCGTCGGGACTCCGACCCGACCTACAGGAACTTGGTCCTTACCCACGTCGGGACTCCGACCCGACCTAAAGGAACTTGGTCCTTACCCCCGTACTCTCTGGGGTCTCTCTGGTATCAGATGTATCAGATGTATCTCTCTGGTAAAAATAGGCAAAGTTAGTGATAAAATAAAATAGATAGAAAATAAAGGCAAAGTTAAAAGAGCATTGTAGATTTAAGATTTAGCAGAAAGCTAAAGCAAACATAAAAGTGCATGCATAGTAACTAAATCCTGCTTCCCCATGTTTTGTGTTGACTCTGGGGATAATTAACAGATTGGTCTCAGAAGATCTTAGTGGCCTAGAAGGCTTATGTAGTGGAAGCATATCAGTTAAATATTTGGCCCTAAACCATGTAGGGATTTATAGGTTAGCAACATGATTTTAAAATCAATTCTCTGACATACAGGGAGCCAATGTAACGATTTAAGAATTATTGTAATATGTTCAAATTTTTTGGTCTTTGTTAGAACTCTAGCAGCAGCATTCTGAACAAGCTGTAGTTGCCTTAGAGTTTTTTTGGGAGACCTGTAAGGAGACCATTGCAGTAATCAAGCTTGCTAGTGATAAAGGCATGTACAAGTTTTTGTAAATCTTCGGTAGACATGAGCCCTCTAAGTCTTGCTACGTTTTTAAGGTGATAATATGCCGATTTTGTAACTGATTTGATGTGACAGTCGAAATGTAAATCTGAATCCATGATAACCCCTAGATTTCTGGCTTTGATAGAGGTTTTCAGGGACAGAGAGTGAAGGTGTTGGGTTACTTTAAGCCTTTCGGTTTTAGCACCAAATACAATTATCTCGGTTTTGTCCTCATTTAGTTGAAGGAAATTTCGGCACATCCAGTCTTTGACTTGCTCAATGCACTGGCACAACAGATCTATGGGCTGATAGTCATTTGGTGATAGCGATACATAGCGTGTCATCAGCATAGCAATGATGGTCAATATTGTTATTTCGCATGATTTGCCCTAGTAGGAGCATGTAGATGTTGAATAGAGAGGGTCCTAAGATCGAACCTTGTGGGACTCCACATGTCACTTTTGTTGATTCTGAAACAAAGTCGCCAATGGAAACAAAGTAGTTCCTATTTTGTAGGTAGGACCTAAACCAATTTAAGACTGTGCCTGAAAGCCCCACCCAGTTTTCTAATCTGTCCAAAAGTATTGTATGGTCTACAGTGTCAAATGCAGCACTGAGGTCTAGTAGCATTAGTATTGAGATTTTGCCATTCTGTGTTAAGACGGATGTTGTTTACAACTTTAATAAGGGCGGTCTCGGTGCTGTGAAGGGGTCGAAATCCAGATTGGAAAGTGTCATAGCAACCAGTTGATGCCAGGAAGTCACTAAGTTGCTGGAGGACAACTTTCTCAATGATTTTACTTATGAAGGGTAGATTTGATATTGGTCTGTAGTTGTTAATAATAGAGGCATTTAAGCTCCGCTTTTTAAAAAGAGGTTTAATAACAGCAGTTTTTAAGGCTTTTGGGAAATTGCCTGATTGGAGAGAGTTGATAACTATTTGCAATATGTCTATTGCTAGGCAGTCAAAAACATTCTTAAAGAGGTTGGTAGGTAAAGTATCAAGGCAACAGGTGGATGGCTTTAGTTGTGTCACAGTTTCCACAAGAGTTTTAGAGTCTATGACATTAAAGCATGTCATTGCCACGTTACTTTTGCCTGAACAGGGTGGTAGTCCAACATTTTTGTTTAAAGTGGAGACATTGATAGCGCGTCTGATGCCGTCAATTTTATCAGTATAAAAAGTTGCAAACTCATTGCATTTCTGCATGGAATGAAGGTCAGGTGGAATTTGTGTTGGGGGCTTGGTCAGTCTGTCAACAGTTGCAAATAGGGTTTTGGCATTATTAATATTGGTTTTAATGATATTGGAGAAAAAATGTTTCTCTAGCACTTTTTAAGTCTAAATTGTAGGCACGGAGGCTCTCTTTATAGATGTCATGGTGAATATGAAGTTTTGTTTTACACCATATGCGTTCAACCTTCCTGCATTCTTTTTTCCGGGCTGTTACAAAAGTAGCTTTTCTCCAGGGTGCGTTTTCCTTTCCAGAAATCGTTTTAACCTTACAATGCAATGACATCTATGACTTTCAGAATTTTCAAATTAAAGTTTTCTAAAAGATCATCAGCAGAACATGGGTTGAGAGGTGGTAGCAAGGAGATGGCCTTTTTAAAAAGTACATTAGAATGTTCATTGATATACCGTTTTTTGACAGTATTTGATTTTGTCTGTATATCGGGAATAAAAGATATATTAAAGAAAACACAGAAGTGGTCAACATGTGAATGAGTAGCCTCTTTCACATGTTGAGACATTTCAAATATCATTAAAATCATCAGTATGAAAATGTAAATCACTAGTTATAACTAGACAGTCAAAGTCTGTGGAGATGCTAGACAATAATTCTGTAAAGTCATCAAAGAAATTTGCAGAGTATGTGGGTGGCCTGTAAATAATTAATAGGAGAACTCTGGGGGAACATTTCAATACAGCACAAAGGTATTCGAATGATGGAAAATCACCAAATAACATCTGCCTCCCCTGAAACATTTTTAAATATAGCAGCAACCCCTCCATCTCTTTTTCCAGATCTACATACATCAAAAAAATTATAGTTGGGAGGAGCTGTCTCGAACGGTTGCACTGTTATTTTGTTCAAACCATGTTTCAGTTAAAAACATAAAATCCAGTTGAGAAGTGGTAATAAAATCATTAACTAAAAAATATTTGTTATTAAGGTTCAAGGAGTCTTTATTATCCCCGAGGGGCAATTCTTTGTGCAACAGCAGGTAAAAACCACAATGGACACATATACAAACACGAAACAAACAAAAAAACTAAAACAAATATACAACGAGAAGACCAGAACAGTTCACATGGATTTGTTGAGCAAGCTTATAGCGGCGGAGACGAAGGAGTTTTTATGCCTGTTTGTTTTACATTTTGGCAGGCGGAATCTGCGACCGGACGGCAACATTATAAAGCAGCTGTACAGGGGGTGGCTAGGATCGGCCAGGACTGACTGTGCCCTCTTAAGGGTCCGTGTCTCGTAAAGGGAGTGTAGGCCAGTTAGAGGGATGTGAGCGATTTTGCTGCACACCTTAACTATATGCTGCAACCGGTTTTTGTTTTTAAGGGAGAGGGACCCAAACCAGCTCACAAAAGCAAAGGAAAGAATAGTTTCAATAAAACATCCTCATAAAAGTCTTGTCGACATAAAAGAACATGCGTTGTTGTGATTTTTTACAGATGTGATCAACATGTTGCTCAAAGGTGAGTTTGTCATCAATAGTGATCCCGAGGTATTTGTACTGTTTTACCACTTCGATTGCTTGGTCACAGATAAAAGTAGGAGAAAGGGAGGGGGGATTCCTCCTAAAATCAATGATCATTTCTTTGGTTTTTGTCACATTAATGTTGATAAAAGATGACTTGCACCACTCTGTAAAAACATTTAGAATAGGGCCATGCTCGGGGTCATTTTGCGTCAGTAGTGACACTATTACTGAATCGTCGGCAAACTTTATGATGTGACGCCCGGCATGCTGACTTTGGCATGCATTTGTGTATAAAATAAATAAAATCGCGGAGAGGACGCAGCCCTGGGGGGAGCCAGTGGATGAAAAAAGGGCATTAGATAAGATGCAGTTCACTCTCACACGTTGCGACCTGTTAGTTAGAAAGTTAATTAACCAACAAATAAGAGTAGGCTCGATGTTAAAAACACTCTTTAAAGTCCCTGCTAAAATATGAGGTTGGATGCAGTTAAAAGCTGATGAAAAGTCAATAAAGAGACCTAACATTAAGTAGACCCATCCTGATGGTGTTATTGATAGGCTTTAAGGTTGATTTTGGTTTGGAGGGAATAGGTATGAGATGTGTGAGGTTAGCAGTGCGTCTAAGTTTCCCTTTGTTTACTCTCTCAGTGGTTTCAGCTGGAATGCAAAAGTTGCCATGTTTTGACATAGGCAACTTTGGGTTCAGCAGATTATGCGAAACTTCCTTCATACTGTGTCTACGGCTGAACCCTTTTTTGTCTCAGTAATAATCAGGACTACTATCAGTACAGGGGGCGGGTTGGGGCACCCTCTGCTTTGGTGTTATCAGCCTGTGGCAATGACGTGGCGATGGTATCATTGACACAGATGCAAGTTTGATGCCAACATTTTTCAATTTCTTAAATTCATCTGGAAAATCATAAAGGGAGGAGACAGTGGAGCTGGAGTTGTTGTTGTGGCTATGGGAGAGATGAGGCTGGCGGTCATCGTCGATGGGGGAGTGCTGGAGGTCATTGTCGATGGGGGGGTGCAGAGGAGGGGCATGGCCGTTCCTCGCCAAGCCAGCATCTGCGATGGGGGAAGGCATGGTGTAGATGGCGTTGGGTGGGCTGTTGTCTCTCTTCAAGGTCTGTGGTCTGTCTGCTATCTGTGTGTCAGATAGTGGCACAGTAGATGTGTGGGGGAGGCTGTAGTCTTGCTTCTTCTCAACCTGTGCTCTGACTGTGGCTTGTGTGTCAGACCGTGGCAGGGTAGATTTGTGGGAGAGCGAGAAGAGAAGATTGTCCCCTAACAGTTTTGAGCCTAACCTGTTTGAGTGTAGGCCATCTGCTCTGAAAAGGTATTTGCGCCCCCAGAACAAGTTGAAATTGTCAATAAAGCCCCTTCCTCTTTCATTGCAGACTCTGGAAAGCCATGTATTGAGTGCAAGGAGACGACTGAATCTGTTTATTCCCCTGTCAACTGCTGGTATGGGTCCACTGATGAATGACCTAATGTGTAATTTGTCCAGTATGTCCAATAGATCAGTGAAATCCCTCTTCAGAAGTTCTGACTGTTCTCTTCGAATATCATTAAGTCCTATATGCACAATAACCTGTGAGATTTTGGGGTTTTCCAATATAATTGTGGCTAGTTTCTGGCTGACATCACTAACCGTCACATCTGGGAAGTAGTGTGTTTTGATCTTCTTACTGGTTATATCCTTTATGGTTGAGTCTGCTACAATAAGAGTGTCTGGTTCATCTGCTTTCTGTGGGATGGGCACTTGATGGCTTGAGGTGGCGGTGGCAGAAGCATGCACAGCTCGCCTCCGTGGCGACTGGTTCTTGTTCCGTCTCTGTCCGCACCGTCCGTCCGGACGCATCTCGGGGCTCAGGGGTGCATGGGTGGCAGGCACGTCTGTGGACTCTTGAAATGGCAGGAACCGGTTCTTCAGCGGCAGGGTTAACTTTAGCGATTGGCTAATCTGGCCGATACATGCTACTTTAGCTTTTGGAAGCTTAGCATTTGGCGTCGAGTGAATTTGTTGATTCACTTTGATATGTTGTTTGGGCTTAGCGCCGACTCTGTGCCAGTGAGAGGCAGCTGGAACTGTCTCTCTCTTGTCCAGCTTCGGGAAGGATACAGTGTAGCTTTGATCATCTTGTTGTGTATTTGTCTGAGCTAGCTCAGCAAACTCACCCATCGGCACTGTATCCTGGAGGAGTCCTTTGCATTTTTCTAATGCTGCTAGCCTCGTTTCAAATAAAGCCACTGTCTGTTGCAGTTTGGTGCAGTCTGTGCATTTCCTGGTCTCCATGCCTGAGACATCCGAGTCAGTCCAACAGATAGACAGAAAGTCCAACAGATAGACAGAAAGACAGTCCAACCCCTGAATCCAGCAACTGGATCACTTCTTCTCATTGTCAGACAATCAGGACATCAAGTGACGGAATGTTCCACACTGCAGTCATGGACTCCCTTCTTTGTAATCAGTGACATTCCAGCCCAACTTGAAGCACGCTCCCTAATACAGTCAAGTCACCTTGCAGTCCATCTACTGCTCCTTAATGCAGTCATGGGCTGGAGGTTCGACCCAATGGTGTGTCTGTTGCTATGAGCATGACTGCATGTTTGTGATTGTCTTTTGCTATATTCTATTTAAGCAATAGATCACGACAGGCTGTGGTATACGCTCATTATACCACAGTTAAGGGGCGTTGTCCGTCCCGACGCGCAGCGGAGGGGCGGCGACCCCCTTCACTGTGGTATAATGACCGTATATCACTGACTGAAGTGATCTATTGCTTTTATAAAACGGTTACGTAAATATGGCGAAATGAAAGTCATAGACACCCTCAATTTTGAAAAAGCTAGAAAGTCGGAAAAGCATTTTTTTTTAACAAATACAAAAAAGTAGTCCCTCCTGGCTGCCGGCAAAGTGTACGGCGGTTGCTATGCAACACACTGTAGCGTCCTTCAGAGAGAAGGCTAGGCTAAAGACGGTAGCTTGGTTCGCCGGCAATTTAGCCTTCTATCGAGTTCACTCGAACTCGATAGTAGGCTAAATTGCCGACCGTGTGCCTATTGCTTTACAACATTTCCACCCTCTCCAGCAATCAACATGTTTTTTAGGCTTCAGTGAACTACGCTATCGCTTTTATATATACATAAACAGCAGTTAGAGTTAGGCGCGGAGTGATACTGAACTCTGTAAACTGAACGGGCGTCATAGCTGTGTGTATACGCTCAATATACAACGGTTGGGAACCAATCAGATCACTTGATTTAGGCCCCCCGTTTTATAAAGTCTATTATATCATATTCTATACAGTAGTATATTATAGTCTCTATATATTCTCAATATGAAATATTAACAGTGACAGCTTTTAAAAAAGACATAACTAGTCCATTCTAGAGTGTTGTACTTATTGTATCTATATTTAATTAATTTATTTATAGTACGCCACGCAAATATTTCTCCCTCATCGAAACCAAAATGTGGTATATACGGAAATGTGTTGGTACCCAACTTATAAGTCATCCATTTACACGATGAATGGGGCTGCTCAAAGACAATGTTATAATGGTCCAAAGTGCTGACGGGACTCCTTGTGTGTAGCGGAGGGAAATATTTGGTGACATGTTGTCATCTCACCTCCCTCCTGAAGCAGCATTACGGAGGGATGCCTGCCATTTGTTTTTCAATTGCTTCCAACATGCCTTGACTGTCGTGCATCCATCTATAACCACTCATGCACACATTCCCTCCCCTTCACCACCCCTAGCCCCCGCTTCCTGTACGGATGAGTAAAGATGTGAGAGAGAGGCACTCGGCCGAAACACATGCACACATGCACACATGCACACACATACACACACACACACACACACACACGTAGACATTTCCATTAAGAGGATTACACATGGTTGAATCTAAATCCCCATCATCTCACAACGAACAGATAACCCAGAGAAGTTTGTGTGTGTGTGTGTGTGTGTGTGTGTGTGTGTGCATGAATGTGGGCAGAAACAGCTGAGAAGACAAAGTCAAACTAGAATCATTTTACTTATCCCATTTCCTCTGATACAACTCTCATCGTGTATCTTTTAAATACTCAATTTGTGTTCATATCTTTTTTTTCTTTTTTTACAGACTTACCAAGTAAGCCCAAACAACTGAAGGGTTCTGCCTTGGCTTAAGAGAGATTTTCAGATTTGGAGGAACATAACTAAACAAAACAGGAAACTCGAAATGCAAACAGTG
>NC_140289.1:8043247-8050747 GCF_964030765.1 Micromesistius poutassou
TCAGCTTTCGTTTGCTTGAAGTCGGCCTTGCTTTTCTTAAAGTACAAAACCAAACCAACAAATCAATTATTTCAGTGCCCGGATTTATCAAACGTGCCTACGCCTACATCCCCATCGCAGTCTGTGTGTGAATGTAACGCTGAATGTTATGCTGCTGAAGTCATGTTATGAGGCACTTCAGTGTGCAGACTTCCATGTGTTTCGTGTGGGAGGTGAACCTGAGGTCTCTCTGTCTTCTGTGCTATTGCTGCCGTTGCTTCTTCTACAGCCAACCCCTCTGCCCTCCAGAAGGCTGTGGACTGCCAGACAGAGGCAGACAGCGCTGGAACCTGGCACATGTGTGTGTTTATATGTGCGTTTATGTGTGTGTGTGTGTGTGTGTGTGTGTGTGTGTGTGTGTGCGCGTGTGCGTGCGTATGTGTGTGTGTGTGTGTGTGTGTGTGTGTGTGTGTGTGCGACTAAAATGTGGATACAATATCGATCACACAATCTAACAGATTCTAACAGAGACCTATATGCTTTGGGTGATTCTGTAGCACATAATATACTTTAAAGGTGCGACTTATAAGATAATTTGTTTAAAATATTAAAGAACAAACAAGCATTATCAACAGAACGTGAAGAAATAACCACTTTGACTTTCCATCAAAGACGTCTATGTAGTGTGTTGCAACTTTCTCATAAATCCCTATTTAGTAGCTGACTAATCGAAAGTTGGCCTAATCGGACACATTGCACCTTTAAGGACTCAACAAATATGAATTTATATGAATATACTTAAGAATATATGCATGTATAATAAGTAAGTAAAATAATATAGTTTGAATTTTCTTTTTTTCTTTTTCCCCATCGTATTCGGCTAACGTTTGGTGACTCGAAGAAAACGACGGCTAACCGCTAACCTGCTCTCTCAACGACCCAGTTGATAGACACACCACACAACCCAGTGGTGACAGTCTTCCCTGGTTCTCTTCACACACATTAGATAAAAGCCTGATTTTTAGAAATGCATCAGTGGTTTGACTTCTGAAACTCGGGCGAATCAAAGTGGGGGCCGTGTTGTCAGCATGCGAGACGCGGAACAAGGGATTGAAATGCTGCGCGGTACAATGCAACCCGGAGGCGTGTGAGCCGTGGAAAGCATCGCCGAAATGATCAGTTGTCATTCAGGATCAGAACAGCCCCCCCACTGTATGTAGAGAACGGCAACCGGAGCAGGGCCAATGTGAAATAGCTCGCTGTGTCACTG
This sequence comes from Micromesistius poutassou, assembly GCF_964030765.1. Classification (NCBI taxonomy): domain Eukaryota; kingdom Metazoa; phylum Chordata; class Actinopteri; order Gadiformes; family Gadidae; genus Micromesistius; species Micromesistius poutassou. The sequence goes on from NC_140289.1 coordinate 8,044,497, forward strand.
AACTTGTGAGTTGTACAATAGACTCAACTTTTATTTATGAGTTTGCTTCTAATAGTTTAGATATATAAAGCCTGGTAACTTGGCTGTTTGGCATGTTTGTGACGTGAATGCGTAGGTTTGCAAATGCGTAGGCCTATTTAATGCATGAAAAACATTTTTAAATCAAGATGTTTTTCAACACCTCCTTGGAAACCATTTGTCCCTTTTGATTACAGTTACCAAAGTAATCATTTGTCATTTCATTATACTAGCATTTTTTTTAAACGACATTCATGTGAAGTTGGCACACTAGGAACATTTCCTTCTGGAACATTATAGATTAAAAATACACACACACACACACACGCACACACCTGAGAGCCAAATGAAAAGCGGGGCCCGAACGAGTCTAAATAGAGATGACAACACACCCCGAACGCAGGCTTCAAAGACGACGCCGCGTTTGGGTAACCGGAGGGATGGCTGCACGGCTCTGTCAAGTAAAGAAAAAAAGTACAAAAATAAACACAGAAACGCACGAGCCACAACAAACCAACGCCTGAGACCTGCTGACGGGGACTGGAGATGACACATCCCTACACCTGTCACTTTGAGACGAGAGGAAGCAAGGAAAGTCTCCGTCACAGTGGTCCTGCCCCCTTTGACCAAACACCTATCTATCTATCTAGCTATCCATCTATCTTTCTATCTATCCATATGTCTGTCTGTCTGTCTGTCTGCCTGTCTGTCTGTCTATCTATGTGTCTGTCTGGCTGTCGGTCAATCCATCCATCTATCTATCTATCTAGTAAGCTGTCTGTCTGCCTGCTTGTCTTTCCATATGTGTATGTCTGGCTTTTAATAGAGATCTCTAAATCCATTATCTTTGCATCTGTCTGTCTCCTCTGAGTCTCTGCCTGTCTGTCTGCCTTTCCGTCTGTCTGTCTGCACCCTTTTATCCCTCTATCCATCTTGAACTGCTGCTTTAACGTGAAATTAAGATAGACAGATCATGACTGAAGGGGATCCGGTTGGAGCCTCTCAATATCTTCACACACATTTCGAAATTCTAATCTACACACATGCACAGACAGGCCCAGACACACACACACACACACACACACACACACACACACACACACACACATACACACACGTACATACACACTCTCTTCCCTCCCATCCATCTGTCCATCCATCCATCTGTCTGTCCATCTGTCCATCCATCCATCTGTCCATCCATCCATCTGTCCATACATCCATCTGTCCATACATCCATCTGTCCATCATCAGGTAGTTCCATCACTCATCCTTGTAATACATGTACTTCATTGTTCAGTCATTGTTGGCAGTGGGCTGTGGATAAGAGGGGGCATTAAACAAGCTCTAACTCAACCACACAGCAGCTTCGATCATGAGCCCCCCTCTATGATGATGCTGAGGGCGTATTGGTGAACCAACGTAAGGCATAACAGTCTGTCATCGCCGCGAGGGCAGGAGACTTTATTAAAGGCTTGTTACGAGGCGTCTCTCTTTTTTGAGGGGCGATAAATGTCAGTTTCATCCAAGGTACTCGAGTTGAACGCCAACGAAGCAGCGCACATAAGAAACATGCTGATAAGCAGGAGGTTGGCAAGCTACAAGTGGGCTCTTTATTGTCTTTGTATTCAACCTGACTACATACAAGCCTGATTCTTGGTTCATAATAATTTTTATTACTTGTATCGAACCAAGCAACACTGGTTCGATACACAATCGAAAGCAGGAGACTCAGTACCATTACATGCATCATTTTGACGTAGCTTGCATGAATATGATCCACCTTTATTGTTGTCCCATCCAGTTTTGGTTAGAATGGATTATGTATGATAGCAGATTATACACCCCCTCTCACACACACACACACACACACACACACACACACGCACGTCGCTCTTGTTGGATTTATTTTTCTATGTGAGTCACAGGAAGACGGGTCGTAAACTTAAAAAAAATGTCTCACAATACTCAACACAGCCACCCCCCCCACACACACACACACAAACCCACACACACCCACACAGGCAAACACACAAGCCAAAACAGCCATGAACAGCAAGACACTCAATCTGACGAACAAACAAATCATGATGGGGTTTTCTGTTGTTCCTTCTTGCTTAAGTGCTCGAGTGAACATGACAGCAGAGTTTTTGAAAGCAAGACCCTCTGTACTTAATGTGTTTCTTATTGAGCTCCTAAATAGCATTCGGTTTCATGTTCTTTAACACACACACACACACACACACACACACACACACACACACACACACACACACACACACACACACACAGACAACCAGACACACACACACACACACACACACACACACACACACACACACACACACACAACCAGACACACACACACACACACACACACACACACACACACACATATTTTGTTATTTTAATAATTATTTTAGTCTGAGTTATTATAGGGGGGGTGAGGGGGACGGAGGAAGAGTTAAGGAACAGGCTGGCACAGGATCAAATTCATATTCAGACTATGCATTTGTATGCATTTGCATTTGTGTTTCTATGCAACAATGTATGTTTATAAAAAACAAGAGTTATTATAGTCTGTAGTGACTTCACCTTATTATTTGGATTCTGTGGTTCTGTACTCTTGTTAATCGATTGAATTGAAAGCACACTTGGTGAAAGGCATCTTTAAGGATTGTCTATAGCCAATCAACTAAAATGATCAATTTCCATTCAATCATGTCCATTCTCTTTGTTCACAATCTGACCCTTGTGTCCCCCCTGACCCTGCTGGAGGTTTAACCAGCTACGGTAGGTGCTTTAACTCACCGAAATAGAGAAAAAAACAGTACAGGTCCAAGCCTCCTGTCCTTTATGATACTGTGTTTGGTTGAAATCAACCAATCATGGCTGCTCCATCGGCTATATCTATCGACGTGACGTTTTGGTCACATAAACAAGCCAACTCATTTTAGATGGCACCCAGTGACAGCTGATTTGCATAAATAACCTGTATGTGCCAGGCAGACCGTATCAATTGGATGAATCCAATGACGATGAAACCTGCTTTGCATCATGGGATACGGCACGTAAATAAGTGTGCATCAGCTGTATATGTATTTAACGGTGCATTATGGGTAATAGGTTGTGCATTATGCAGGGAAACAGATTGATCATCATCCAATTTTGGATCACACTACAAAATGGTGACACTGTAAACAGGGCGTTATAAAGAGCATAGGTGGATCAGTTTAAAAAACACCCCAGGGTCATTCCTGCACTTCTTCAACCCACTTTTCTGTCTCTCTTCACTTTCCTCTCCATAAAGGCATGAAAGATAAGAGCCAATATGAAAAACATCAGCAAAATGGCTGCAAGTCGTTCACAGAATAAGAACAGCAATGAACGGCAGAGAGCCACGGGAAGATGGAAGGATTTATCAACACAATGAACCGGATAGGAGGAGGACCGGAGGAGGAGGAGAGGGGAGGTTCATGTTCAGGTTGAGGATTTCTATTTCCGCACGGCCATTGGGACAGCTCTGCGAAAAAGGGAGGTTTACATTTACATAGGCCAGGAAAAACAATCAATAGACACGGTTTTGTGCATGTGGAACTCGATGGTACGTTTCCTGAAGATGAAAACATACATGACAGTTGCAAACAACATTTGGCAGGATAAGGAAATCAATATCTGTCCTAAAGGGCATGCATATTAAGTAGCATGATGATAGGATTATGCAAAAAGAATAGTAAAGGGAATACAAATAAGGGTAGTTAGCAAAAACTAAAAGATGGGATCTTCAAACTTCTTTTAGAGTTAATTCTGAGCTTAATATGTTGGTGCTCTTTGCTCTATTATCCCGGCGTTGGAAGACAGGGTCCAAAGTTTGGTTAGCTTACTATGAGGAACAACACTTTTAGAATTTCTATCAGGCTGAGATCAAGGCAACAAAGGGGTTTAGGCCCAGCATATGTAGATATTATTTAAAGGCTTTTTTCCCCCCTGTGTCAGAAATTGGACACTAGGATTAAAGGCCCGATCCAACAGAAGTCAGATGGCCCTTTTCAAATGAATTTCTTTAGACGTTGTGGGGGCCAGGGTAGAGCTTCGCCTTGATATTTGAATCCTACAAAAAAACAAACAAAGCCAGCTGTCGATCACCATGCTATGAGTTACTGTTGACAGTGGAGCAATGTTATTCGACTAAACACTTGTCGGTTTAACACCAGTGCAGGCATGTGTCATAACCACGTTTAACAGCCATGAACGAGAAGAAAGCACAGATACATTTTTGCGGAGAAATATATGAAAAATACCTACATTGAATAATTGTTGATCCATATGTTGTTATTGAATAATACAACTATAGCTAACCCAATTTGGACCTCAGAAAGCAAATTATTCATTTTATCCGACCTTTAACGGAGTCTGGCAGATATTGAGCGGTAATCCACTGGATGTTTTCGAATGAAGAAATTGAATAAAGCCAGGAGTCAGCTAGCATCTCACCATATAGCATAACATATCTTTATTTTTTCTTTGTATTATTCCATTCAGACAAGGGATGCCACAGAGAATCTACTATAATATACAAGATATCTTCTATGGGTGCTCAAAGGGGGGAAGAGGTACTTTTGTCAGCTGCTTCAAGTGTGGTAAAGTATGTAGTATATGTGGCACGCAACCCACATTATATATCACGGGTTCTCCATGTGTCCATGTCCAGCCATAACCATAACCAAGTCTTAATCTTTATCTCGTATTTTCTCCGGAAAATGTTCTTTTGGTCTTGATTCTCTCTTTATATTTACTGTTTATTTAGTTTGCCTCCATAATCCATTATAGATAGTCCGTGTCTGGTCTTCTGGCCGTGCCCATATCGCAAAAGACCTTCCGTCATTGTCCTCCCAATTCTCTCAATCTATTCAGCTGGTCCAAGTGTCTTCTCCAAACCATGCATCCCATCCCAACACAGAGCCCATGACCAGCCTTCTTGGCTGGAGTACAGCTTCTTATTGCAAGTGCATATGTATGCATGTCTGTGTATGACTCAGAGCCTTTTATGCATTTGCAGATTTCAGGAGTTCTGCCCAGGACAAGGTGCCGTGTATGTGTGTGTGTATGGATTCATGAATATGTATGCAAGCATTTCTCACTCTTAGCATATCTTCCAACCCAACACACGCCATACACATAAAGTCCACCTGTGTCCACTTGTGTCTTCCGTGTGCCTTAAGTCACGTTCTTATTCTCATTCTCTGTGTACTCCAGCGTACTTACGTACACACAAACACACACGCACAATCACACACACACACACACACACACACACACACACACACACACACACACACACACACACACACACACATACACACACACACACACACACACACACTTACACACAAACACTCACGCACAATCCCGCTCTGGGTAGGTACTGTTTGTGCATGTGTGTGTGTGTGTGTGTGTTTCTGTGTCTTGTGGGGTGAGAGGTGGCAGTTGGGGGGGGATGGGTCACAGCTTTTCGATGTCCCTGTACTTCTTCCTCAGCATGGACACCTGGTCCCGGAACAACAGGGGGTCCAGCCTCATCTGGGAGTGGACCAGGGGCATGAATCCGAGCCAGCCGCTGAAGGCGTTCATGCAGGTCTGGCGCTGGGCGAAGTGGTCCGGGTCGGCCCATCGAGACGACTTGGACCCCTAGGGAGTGGAGGGGGGGTGAGGGGGACGGAAGAAGAGTTAAGGAACAGGCTGGCACAGGATCAAATTCATATTCAGACTATGCATTTGTATGCATTTGCATTTGTGTTTCTATGCAACAATGTATGTTTATAAAAAACAATCAATGTTCATAGCAACCTATCGATATCCATGATGCAGAATCAATCTTTTTTACAATGTATCTGTATTATGTGTTTATAGCAGAATATCTCTAAACCAACATTTAATTATTTGTATGAACAACGTATCCATGTTCCTTATAATGTATCAATGATTCTAATAACATTGTAGTTTATAAAAAAAAAGTAGGGTTAGATAATTTCCGACGATTGACGATTCAATGTTTTTAACCACGCGTGACTAATTCTAGCAGCTTATTCATATTTTAAACAATGTATCAATGTTCGAACACCGTACAAATAATTATAACAATATATACATTTTTCTGTATCATTATATCTATATAACAGCACATCAATGATCAAAAGGGTAGTGGCTAGGGGCCTATCTTCACCTTAAGGGTA
>NC_140289.1:8058247-8080747 GCF_964030765.1 Micromesistius poutassou
TCCCTCTGTTTTGGACTTTGCTGATGCAAAACAGTGAAAGAGAGGAATTTGAATTGTGTCATAAGACAGAGAGTGGTTTCGGCATTTCCCTGAGAACGCATCCACTGAAATGGCAGAAAAACGCTGTTCAGGCTCGGATGGACAGAGCTCTGAAACCCCTGGTGAAGATGCCAGTGAAGGTGGAACACAAATTTTTTGCATTTACATTCTACAACATCCTCAGATGATGCGCTGCAAAACTAATTTTGCCCAGATTTATTAAAGGAGTAAGGCATGGGCTTGCTTGAGTGTGATTGTGTGCATGCATGTGTGTGTGTGTGTGTGTGTGTGTGTGTTTGTGTGTGTGTGGGGAAGTGAGTGAGTGAGTGAGTGAGTGAGTGAGTGAGTGAGTGAGTGATTGAGTAAGTGAACGAGAGAGAGAGAGAGAGAGAGAGAGAGAGAGAGAGAGAGAGAGAGAGAGAGAGAGAGAGAGAGAGTGTGTGTGTAGGTGTGTGTGTGTCTGGGCCTGTCTGAGCGTGTGTGTAGATAAGAATTTCGAGATGTGGGTGAAGATATTGAGAGGCTCCAACCGGATCCCCTTCAGTCATGATCTGTCTATCTTAATTTCACGTTAAAGCAGCAGTTCAAGATGGATAGAGGGATAAAAGGGTGCAGACAGACAGACGGAAAGGCAGACAGACAGGCAGAGACTCAGAGGAGACAGACAGATGCAAAGATAATGGATTTAAACATATCTATTAGAAGCCAGACATACACATATGGAAAGACAAGCTGGCAGACAGACAGCTTACTAGATAGATAGATAGATAGATAGATAGATAGATAGATAGATAGATAGATAGATAGGTAAAGGGATAGAGACAGAACTTTACTTACATAGATACATATTACATAGAATATAATCCACATTTTTATAACATTTCCATGACTCTTTATACTAAAATCATCTTTATACAGAGGTAGACAGAGACACAGAGATTATGTATCCATGCTGATAGTTTTCAGGGCCAAACGTGATCCACGGAGAAGAGGGACAAACTTGCTCCAAAACGCCGCAAATCCGCCCTGACATTCTGATCTAATGGACTGAATACCGTGATAAAAACGAGTTACGCCACATCTTGTGACAAAGCCTATCTCACTGATTTACTTGTTTATAGTGTGATGTTTTCCACTGTTGTCTTTATTTGCCCACAAATGTGACACGACACTAAACATAAAAAAAGCTGCAGAGGCTGAAAAAAAGGTTAGCCTGAACTCTCGCGCAAAGCAACGTTTTGAGATTTATTGATGGTATTGGGTTTTAAATAACTGTGTTCCATTATCTTGATACATTTATTGCCACCCCTTAACACTCGAATACAAGAACACCCTTTGTTACCAGTTGTTTGTATCGGAGACAATGCAGCCATAGTAAGCCATGAAGAAATAATGACAAATGGGATGTTGCCTTTAAGATGAGCAAAAAGCACAGCGGGCGAGCACAGAGCACAGTTTCAATAGACCTTTAGAAGGCCAAAGAAAATGGTTTTGGCAGAATAATAAGGGTACTTTTTTGGTTTCAGAATGCTATGGTACTATATGCAGTTCAATGACTAGCTAAGATCAACACCAGACCAAATCTTTTGTTGTTCTTCTCTAGAAGAATCAACCTCTGGTTTAGGTTTTATTTTCATAGCATTTTCTAAAATTTTCTTTCATTTTCTAAAAATGTTGATCTCTCTCTCTCTCTCTCTCTCTCTCTCTCTCTCTCTCTCTCTCTCACTTTCTCCCTACACATCCCACATGATGCACTAACATCGTCGGCAGCTTCCTCTAGACGCCCTGGAGTTTTACGTCTCTGAGGCTTAGCTTAAGGCGAGCTAAAGACACACACACACACACACACACACACACACACACACAGTATATCTCCAGCGTTAGATTTAGCCTCGGGCGGCGGTCCAGCGACCCTGAACGCTGGCCGGTGATGTGCTGATGTCACGCGGCGGTCCACTCCTCTCTATTTCCCTCCGTTTTAACGCACCGCCACAACTCAACTTTATTTTGTACTTTTTCCTGTTCACCGCAGACGGTGTTTATTATCTGTGTTATATGCTGGTTGAGCTCATTGTAGGCTGGAATGCAATCGCAATTAGATGCAATGAATTGATTTTGTGTGTTAAAATGAGATTGGATGGGCAGAGTTTGAAATAAGGTCAAAATGTTAAATATAGCAATAGCATATATTTTTAATGAATAAAATACTCCATAATAGCCCTTCCGAGAGGCCAATACTGTCCATTAAACAATTAGAATGGAAAGGCATGTTGGAAGATAGGCCACCAAAAGGGCATTCACACGCATGGCAACCTCACATAAGAACGCACAGTTTATCACGGTGATCCCTTTCATATTCCCCCTCTGAAATCGCTCTTAAGGAATAATCTTGGATTTAATGAGCTGCAACAATGCAATTAGGGAATTGCCACAGCCGTTCTTCCATGAAAGTAATTATAATATGAAATAAGCCCAATTAAAAAAAAAATCTCCCAGTCTCTCTGCAGTGTCTTTCCCTGTGACTCTGTGGTATGGTGGTTTGTGTGCGATTCTCGCTCAGTCCGGCACATTCCGTCTGCTTTTCTGTCCGCACCCTTGCCGTGTTTAAAGGGCAATTAGGACAATGGCTTACTGAGCAGAGAATCAACCTTAACATTCAGCCATTTATGTGGGCAGCCACACACACAGTCACGTACACACATACATATACACACGCACGCACACACACGTGTGCGCACACACACACACACACACGCGCATACACTCTACTGTGTTATTATAGAATGTTTGTTCTGCATTTAACAATACAATTTAAATAACATAATCATTAGTTAACAGTAACAGGGTTATGGTTTATTCACTATTGTATATTATTATGCAATATATATATTCATAACCTTTTACTTCCATTACCATTTTGATGGCTTTGGTAGAACAGGGTATTTTGGATATAGCTATTGAAGTGTTCTCGCCATTTTATACAATATCGCCCGGTAATAAATGACTCACTCGAATGTGATTTTTTCACAAAACGAAGAAGAAATACGGACAAAAGGGTTCATTCTCTATCCCGACCCTTGTTCCTTTCATCATCTAGGGCTCTGCATGCCACCCTGGGCAGCGCATTGTTTCTGTACACTGAAGCTTGCTGTTGCTGCATTGTTCTCCATGCACAGATGATTTTATTTCAGCAGGGCTTATTTGGCGCCCTGTTCCCAAACATACAAAAGAGGGGTTGGTGGGAGGCAGGCTGTGGAACACACGTTTTGTTCTTTGCTTTTCAAAATGGTCTTTCCCTCCGCCGCCCCCTCCCCTCCAACCCTTCACTGCCAAAAAGAGTCAACAGAGAACCAATGGGAACAAAGGTTTCATCTTCACGTCTGCTGAGAACATCAAGCGTCGTTCCGGGGGCCCCCAGATGTTCATTTGAGGTGGAAGATCAGCCCGCCTCACCAGCAGACACCCGAGAGGTCCTGATCTAACACTGGTACGTCATGTATCAGAACCAGACACAGTCGCTGGCTGCACGCCCAATCCTAACACGGGGCAAATTACCACGGGAGGAAAGCCACTAAGTTCTCCAACATCTAAGTGTGTTTGTACAATCCAGAGCTACTTCTTCATTCTTTGAATAACTCTATAGTTGGGGACTTACTTTTCTTTTGGTTACTCTTGACTTTACAGTGTCCTGTTACAGTGTAAGTGCATATTTACTGTGTAATTATCAACAGAACCATATGCAACAGCATGTAACTAATACTAGTGTTGTAAGGGGTAAAGGTTCGGGAATATAGCATTAGGGCAGTGTCAGGGGTAGGTCATTCAATGGCGTCAGTACACATTATGTTCATGAAGTTACAGGTTGTTACATTGCTTATCACATGTGTTATTACACTGTTTCAAGGTCACTGTGATGTAGAGTTGTACCATGGACAATAACAAAGAGCAATAACAAAGTTAGACAATTTAACAATCATAGTTTTCAGTCAAGAAGACAGGAGGCAGAGGGAGAGAGAGAGAGAGAGAGAGAGAGAGAGAGAGAGAGAGAGAGAGAGAGAGAGAGAGAGAGAGAGGAAAATGAGAGTGAGAGGGGAGAGCACAAGAGGAAAGAGAGAAAGAGAAAGAGGGGAAAGAGAGTGAGAGGAGAGGGAGAGGATACAGAGTGGAGAGCAAGAGATAGAGAGAGAGAGTGCAGAGCGAGAGAAAGAGAGAGCGAGAGAGAGAGAGTGAAAAAAAGCATCACCATGCCCTGTGGTTTGACAGCGCTGCGTTCACTGTAGACACGTCGGCAATCCTTTCCCACGCCTCCTGGTGCTGCTAAGAGCGTGCCTCTCTGACAAGATGTCACTTGTTTTAAAACTGATTCTGGACCCCTCCCCCCCCGCCTGCTTTAGTGCTCCAGTCAATTCACTGATTTTTAATTTGCTCCTGGGTAAGTGTCAAGCGAAACAAGCCGTGGCTGTTTTTTTTTTCTCCCGCTCCCACCGTTAAGACGGGAAACTTTAATCAAAGAGGTGTGTTTCTGTTTTGACAGTGTAATGATCAGTTTGAGAGACGCCCGCACGGCGAGACAGAGAGGTAATGGGTGCTTACGGCGTGCTCCTGACTGTGTAAATGGACTGCTTTTCATTAAGCACCTCCCCCCCCACCCACCCACCAACCACCCCCAACACTTTGTCTCTGTCTACATTGCTCCTCTCTATCTTTTCCTCCTCTCTTTGCTCTCTTCCTCTCCTATTACACTTTGTCTCCGTCGACGTTCATTCCGTCTCTTTTCCTCTCTTCTACGTTCCTCGACTTCTCTTCTCCCCTGGTCTCTCTCCCACTTCATCTCTGTCTCCATTTCTCCCCCCTCTTTTCTTCTCTTCTTCCCATTGTCTCTCTCTCTCTCTCTCTCTCTCTCTCTCTCTCTTATTCACCCCTGCCTTCTCCTATCTATTTTCTTCTCTCATTTCCTCCCTAGATCCATTCTATTCTGCTCTCAACCATCTCTTCTCCCCATCCTTTTTATCTTCTCCTCCTTTCTATTGCCTTCCTGTCTCCCTCGCATCCTCCTCCACCTCTCCTCCTCTTCTCTCCTCCCCTCCTCTCCCGACAGGATTTGGATTATGTTTACACAGGTTGTGTGGGTGAGGTTTGCCTTGTGTTTAACTTCAGGTAACCAGAGTAAGATCTAGATGGCAACGAAACAGACACAAAAAGGAGAATATGCTAATAGCAGAGGACAGAGCGAGGCGGAGAATAACAGCCTGCGTTTGTTCGGCATTCTGTTAAGAGTTTGGCAGCGGAACCCAATAACGTGCTTTGGCGGGAATCAAAGAACAAATTGTTGCTCCCCTTCAAGCCCTGATCAATTTTTAACAAGGTGCCACGAGTAAATTAAAGCCAATGGGATGAGAGAGAATGAATGTGTGGGGCATAGTTAGCTGTGCAATGATTTATGTGGCCGGTGGGAAGCCTTTAATAACATTCATCATTAAAGCCCCAAACCAATATCTGATGATATACTGCTACAGCGATGGTGACGTGATCCATACATAAATATTGAGAGCCACAGTGCAAATTGCTTTACTTTTCAATATTGCCTCCCATATATTGGCATGATTCTCAGTCTGTTATATTTCCTTTCATTTACTTATACTTATTTCGCTAGTGTGTTCCATTTGCAACAGCCACAAATGGATACATCCATTCCAATAACTGTAATTTCTACATGGTGTCTGTTTATGTGCGATCACCCCAACACATATATTAACATAAATCAATGGATGATAAAAATGAAATAGTCTCTTGTTTTACCTCTGTCTGTTCAACTCACTCATGACTTTGGGAGATAGGCATAGTCACACACACACACTTACCTCAACAGTCACACTGACATACACACTTGGACACACAGACACACACACACACATATATAAACACACACACACACACACTTTGCCAAACATACCCACACACCTGACACACATTCCCACACAAACACACACAAAAAACATACCAAAACAAACACACAGACACAGACACACACACACACACACACACACACACACACACACACACACACACACACACAGACACACACACACACACACACACACACACACACACACACACACACACACACACACACACACACACACACAGGTGCCCACACACACACACACACACACACACACACACACACATACACACATGAACACAGACGGGCTGACACACACATACCTAAATAAACACCCACACCCACACAGAGCGATATAGCACGAGGCTATCCCCCTCACAACACACAAAGAGCACTCACTAAGAGCTTGGATAACCAGCGCGCTCATTGTGTCTACGGAGCGGGTCTTCAGCTAAGGCTGTTCACGGGATGCTATGAAAGGAGCCGCTTTGTCCTGCTGCGCTCAGCTAATTAATTCCCCCCCCACTCAGCCACTACCGTTCTCTTATTAGAGTGCGGTGTGGTATTTGGGCGGCGCGTGTTCAGCAGAGCAACAAAGACCTTTTTAATTAGCCCAGCCCGACCCACGCAGGGTGTCGTATGACATTAACAGTTGATAGACGAAAAATGTACACCATTAGAAGGAACGTGAAGCTTTGCTTAAAGGTACAGTGCGCTGTGTTGCTTTCAGGTCAAAGGTCGCCGCCGTGCCCTGTCCGAGAGAGAGACACGGCCGTTTATTTAGAGAACACAGTGGGAGAGTGAAAGGCAGTATGCTGTAGGGGGCATTTAAGGGGACAAGGCCTGGCACAATGTGACCATCTGTCCCTCTGAAGGGACCGCACACATTTCGTGGCTTGCCAAAGGCGAGATTAGTTAATTCGTTAAGTAATTTCTGAGCATGTGTTTTTTTTCGGTTCTGTTACGGCCACCTTGGCCTTTCAGGGCTCATATTGTGTGTGCTGCTCCTATTCTTGTTTCTCTCCTAGGCCTGGTCCCACATGTTCCAGGATCAGGGGGTGTGCCCGCGTACGGGGCGTGTCCCTGGAACCGCATAAAAGGGGCCTGGCCTCCGAGAGACGGCGGCGGGAGATTTGATTTGCGGTTACGCACCGACTGCAGAGATCATTTTTGGGTTGCATGCTTTTCACGGAGAAATAAACTAAGAAACGTGGATTGTCGCGCTGTCTCCTGCCCTGTTTCTTTGTTGCGTTGAGCCGCGTAACAAATGGGGGCTCGTTCCAAACTTTTTTTTCCGAAACTTTTCCGCCGTAACACAGAGGTCTGTGTTGCCCGTGCCATTGTTTTGGGTGCATTTTTTCTGCGGTACATTTATCTGAACGGAGATGTCGGATATTGACTATAGGTGAGTTCAGCGATCTATTTGCGAGGCCTTAATTATTCCTTTCAGGTTTGCGTATTTGATGGGACGTGTGGTTTATTATTTTTGAACAGTTCCTGTGGCTAGAGCATTTGTCTCGGGGGCACTCCGAGGCATTGGTGGAATGGCCGGTTTCCTGGTTGTTTTGCGATACCTGCGGGCTTAGTGCTTAATTCATCCCACCACGGGCCTGTTTGAAGCTCCGCGTTTACTTTATTACATTTGGTTATAAGTAGAATGGTCTTTGCTTATGTGATCGCTGGGCTTCCCTATTTAGTTTTCATGGTTTTGTTTTGTGGAGTTCGTCTGATTCGTTCAGCTGGCGAGATGCGCACAAGCGCTTGAATGGGGACTTCACTTGTTGCGCAATCACTAGGATAATGACGTCACTAGTGGAGAAGTTTGTTGAGGAACCCTCCTCGGTTATTTTTAATGCATTAACCAAGGATCAGTTAATACGCTTGGCTGCCCATTATAAAATCGAACTTCCTTCCACTCGTCTTAAGAGTTACGTAAAACTTTCGATCAGGTTGGCGTTGTGCACGAAAGGGCTGATTTCCGCAGCCGAATATAGGCCTACGTCAGACGAGGAGGATGAGGAAGACTCTCTCGAGGATTCGGTTGGGGACCTTAGAGATCCTTCGGTGGCAGACGAAGAGGAAGGTCCTCCGTCTCCCAAACCTGCGGCGGCCGCGGGGCTGTCTTTTGAGCAGCACAAAGAGTTGCTGCAAATGCAGCTGGATAATTCTAAAGTTCTGCATCAGTTGCATCTAGAGAGGCTCCGCTTTAGTGAGGAGAACGAACGCGCACGGAGGTCGTTGGAACTCCAAAAGCTAGAGCTTGAGGCGCAGCGCTTGGATCTTATTCGGCAGGGGAAAATAACATCACCTGGTGCAGCAGGTCCTAAGCTTGATATAGCAAGTAGTCTGCGCTTGCTTCCTCACTTTGATGAGAGGGACGTCGATACCTTTTTTCTTTTGTTTGAGCGGGTGGCTGATTCACAAGACTGGCCTGGTTCACACCGTGCGCTTTTGCTGCAGAGCCGTCTCACTGGGAAAGCACAGCGGGCTTTCTCGGCATTAACTGTGGAAGACTCTCGTGATTACGACTTGGTGAAAGCATCTGTGTTGCGGGCGTATGAGTTAATTCCAGAGGCTTATCGGCAACGATTTAGAACTATGCGGAGACGTTCAGACCAAACTAACGTTGAGTTTGCGAGGGAACTGCGCCTGCAATGTCAGCGATGGTGTGTGGCTTGCAAGGTTAAGACGTATGATGAATTGATGGATTTAATCGTCCTGGAGCAATTCAAGAGCACACTGCCAGAGAGCGTTGCAACGTACGTTGCGGAGAAACAGACTAATAATGAGTCGGACGCTGCTGTGTTGGTTGAAGAGTACGAGTTGATACACAAGGCTCATATGCGCTCATCCAACGTCCAAAAGACTGATTTTCTTATAAGTAGAAGTGCCAACGTTGGTGAACACCAGGCTTCTGGAGTAGATCGGGCGAATATTAGATCTGACGCAGATCAGGGTTGTCGCTACTGTCGCGCAACTGGTCACTCAAAGTGGAGCTGTCCAGTGCTGAAAGCAAGATCAAAAGAGCGATTTTCGGAGGTGAAGCCGGACATGTTAGCGGCATCTCCTTCGAAGTTAAGCGTA
This sequence comes from Micromesistius poutassou, assembly GCF_964030765.1. NCBI lineage: Eukaryota > Metazoa > Chordata > Actinopteri > Gadiformes > Gadidae > Micromesistius > Micromesistius poutassou. Next base: position 8,067,273 of record NC_140289.1, read on the forward strand.
GATTCGTGGGATACAGGATTGAATTCCAATTACTCTCCGTTCATTTCCAATGGTTTTGTTTCTTTAAAAGACAGTGGGGAGTTAATTCCGGTTAAAATTCTCCGTGACACAGGAGCATCAGAGTCCTTCATACTGAAGTCTGTTCTGCCGTTTTCTTCTACTTCATGTTCTGAAAGATCTCTGTTAGTTCGAGGAATTGACCTCACTACTTGTGAAGTTCCCTTACATAAAGTCAGGCTGTGTTCCGAGTTGGTTGAGGGGGTGCTTGAGTTGGGTGTTCGCCCTGCCCTACCCGTTGACGGGGTCCATGTCATACTGGGAAACAATTACGCAGGAGGACGTGTTTGGCAAACTAATCCGGTGTCAGTGGTACCTCCTTCTCCTCAGGTGAGAGATGAGACTGATGGTTGTTCAGAGCACTTCCCTGACGTGTTTCCAGTTTGTACTGTGACCCGCTCAGTTACTCGTGCTGTGGCGAAGGCCAAACAGGTCAAGGGGCCTGCAGAGAAGGCTAGCTTTGCCTTACCAGATTTTCCAGTAAATCTGTCATATGGAGACCTAGGGAAGGAACAACTTGCAGATCAGTCTCTCTGTTCTTTGTTTGAACATGCTGTCCCCGCTGACACATTTGAGAAAACGGCTCGTGGTTACTGTATGAAAGATGGCCTGCTTGTGAAAAAATGGACTCCGTCCACTGACACTTCTGTGGGGGAGCCTTGGTTACAGGTGGTGGTGCCTGCAACCGCGAGACGTGCAGTCATGAAAACCGCCCACGACATGTTGCGGCATTCTGGTGTGAATAAGACCTATGGCCGCATTATCCGTCATTTTTTTTGGCCGAATTTGAAGAAGGACGTGGCTGCGTATATAAAAACTTGCCACGTCTGTCAGATGACGGGCAGGCCAAACCGGGTGGTTAAACCTACGCCTTATGAACACGGTTGTCTCTGGAATGGACGGCGGTGCGATGTATCTAGACGGGGTAGTGGTCCACAGCAATACCTGGGGGGTGGACCTGGCGGTCATCAGAGCTCTTTTTCATCGCCTTTCTGAGGCCTGTCTGGCTGTAAAGCTCACAAAGTGTGAGTTTGCAAGGGCGACAGTCACCTGTTTAGGAAAGGTTGCAGGACAAGGACGGGTGCGTCCTGTTCGGGCCAGAACCTTGGCCAGTGTCCGGTATCCATCGCCCACAAGTAAGACCCAAGGCGTTTCTTGGGCATGGTGGGGTTTTACTGGGGTTTCTGTTCTACTTTTTATCTGTTGCAGTTGAAATACCCCTTGAAGTCCTCTGTGAAGTTCGACTGGACTCCGGTATGCCAGTCGGGTTTTGAGAATGTAAAAGCTCTCCTGACGTCTTCTCCTGTTTTGGCCGCGCCGCGGTTGAACCGGCCGTTCAAACGGCATGTGGACGCTAGTCAGGTAGGAGCAGGTGCTGTATTGCTCCAGGAGGATGAGCAAGGCATCGATCGCCCAGTTAGTTTTTTTTCTAGGAAATTTCTCTCCTATCAGTCCAGTTACTCTGTAATTGAAAAAGAAGCGTTGGGTTTAATTTGGGCACTTCAACATTTTGATGTTTATGTTGGGGGTGCTGTTTCCCTAGTGGTCTATTCTGACCATAATCCTCTGACCTTTTTACGGTCGCTTCAGAACCCCAACCAGCGGTTAATGCGCTGGGCTCTTTTTCTTCAGCCATTTAGTTTGGATATCCAACATATTAAGGGCTCGCATAATGTTATTGCTGACGCCCTATCCCGTGCTCCCACTGACTAATTTTGGTCAGATGTGTTTCTCTGTGTTTTCCTGTGTCTGCTTTGTCTTCCAGGGCCCGGATGACAGAGGTTTTGAACAGAATGGAAACGCCTGCAGGGAAAAGGGGGTTTAATTGGGAGCAAATTTGGGAATCTAGTTAGTTTTGTAATTTTTTTTGTATGCTTGTGGTCACCACCTATTACAGTTAGGAATGGGTGAATTGGTTGTGGACTTTTTTTTACTCTGCAAGTCCCTTCTTAAGGGGGAGGGTGTTACGGCCACCTTGGCCTTTCAGGGCTCATATTGTGTGTGCTGCTCCTATTCTTGTTTCTCTCCTAGGCCTGGTCCCACATGTTCCAGGATCAGGGGGTGTGCCCGCGTACGGGGCGTGTCCCTGGAACCGCATAAAAGGGGCCTGGCCTCCGAGAGACGGCGGCGGGAGATTTGATTTGCGGTTACGCACCGACTGCAGAGATCATTTTTGGGTTGCATGCTTTTCACGGAGAAATAAACTAAGAAACGTGGATTGTCGCGCTGTCTCCTGCCCTGTTTCTTTGTTGCGTTGAGCCGCGTAACAGGTTCTATCATTCATATCTGACATATGGGCTTTGCAATGTGTGATTAAACCGAGGGAACATTTGAATGGATGTAAACCAGATTCAATCAAATATTGAATAATTGAAAAAAAAATAAAGCTTGGTGTGTGTGTGTGTGTGTGTGTGTGTGTGTGTGTGTGTGTGTGTGTGTGTGTGTGTGTGTGTGTGTGTGTGTGTGTGTGTGTGTGTGTGTGTGTGTGTGTGTGTGTGTGTGTGTGTGTGTGTGTGTGTGTGTGTGTGTGTGTGTGTGTGTGTGTGTGTGTGTGTGTGTGTGTGTGTGTACATGCATATCTGGATGTGTGTGCTCACATCCATTGTGGCAACCCGGCTCAGGGAGTGAACCCGCCTTGCTTCAATCAGCACATGATTCGCTTGGTTGTTAAGCCACAACGGCACGTTTAATCAAACATAAAGTATCTTTCTGTAAAAGAACTAAAAGATAATCGGGTGGCACAGCCACAATGGCTGGACTCTCCTTTCACCCCGGCCAAGAGAGCCCTGAATGCACCTTGGAGCAGGCTTTAAGGTCTGCTCTGCTTTGGGCCTCAGGTGCTCTGCATCACGTTGATTGGGACGGTGCCGGGTTGCCACACCATGTGCTTGTATCTGAATTTCTGTGCATTTGTGTTTGTGTGGGTGTGTATGTGTGTGTGTGTGTGTGTGTGTGTGTGTGTGGTTGTGTGTCTGTGTGTGTGGTACTGAAACCGTCTTTACCAGAGCAGTCAATGATCTACTAATAACTGTTGATTCTGACTTAACATGATTGATTCTGCTTAAGGGCAGCTTTTGACACTGTTAACCACAGCATCCTTCTTAGACCACAGCATCCTTTTAAGAGCAGCGCTTACTTCTGAGCCACTTGGAGAAGCATCGGTATACAGGGGACCATGCTCTTGTAGTTTCATTCATATTTATAACTAAATATAACTAAATGTGTAAGTTACAATAACACTACATTTAACAAGTACCACAAGTAAAATGTGGTATAACCCAGGGATAGTTTCATGGCTCTTTTCCCCTTATCAACATCATTTGCAAATGTGGAGTTCATTGTCATTACTACACTGGTATGACCCAGCTATATGCACCTGTAAAGCCCAATTAGCTTTCCCCAACTAAAAATACGGGAAATTGTTTGAGAGTTTGAGTGTAAATATTGAATGCATGATTATTTCTGAAAGCCTGCCCTTCAAAAATCTTGGAGTGATTTGTGATTCTTGTCTGGCATTCCAGTCTCATATCAGGAGCATATTTTTTCATGCATCATGCTGAAACAGTAATCCAAGCACTCATATTTTCCAGACTTGATTATTGTAATACTCTTCTTTTTGGTCTACCTAGTGATTATACTAGGAAGACTAGCTACTTCAGAATTCTGCAGCTAGAATCTTGTCAACAACATCATCATGTTATCATAAATCACCATTTCACACCTCTGTTCACTGGCTACCTCTGCAAGCCTGAGCTGATATAAAGATTTGTCATTCAACTTATAATGCCTTTGCACCACTTTACTCCCTTTAATCCCTTTAATTTGTATCTTATAATGTTGTTGTTTTATTATGTATTCAATTCAAACATCCTTTAACATTGATGTTATTAACGTTTTAGTTAAACAATTTAATTTGCTTGCTGTTACAAGTACAAGTACAGGGGAGTACAATAATCTTTTTTTTTCTCTAACTAACTATAACTACAGGCAATTGAAGTGAACCTTATGAGAAGGTGTATGTATGTGTGTGTGTGTGTGTGTGTGTGTGTGTGTGTGTGTGTGTGTGTGTGTGTGTGTGTGTGTGTGTGTGTGTGTGTGTGTGTGTGTGTGGTGGTTATGACACCTACCCCACCTAACAGTGGGTAGCTCCGACCTGGGTGACGCACGGCCGTCAGTAAATGCGCCAGAAGGCTCACCACACACTGGCCGTCACAGTGGGGCGGTGAGGAATTACGCTGTCCAATAATTAGAGACTGGCTGATGATCAGGGGGCCATGATGTCACTAGGGGTCAGGGGTCAGAGTGAGTCATGACTGGCCAATGCGGGTTATGAGTCGATTTTCTCTTTTGCACCGTTGAAGGCAATTGAGGGGCGTTCCGGCCCCCCCAGACGACGGACATACCTCATTGGTCGAGAGCACAGAGTCCTCGTCCAGGCTGAGGATGGCGTCTGTTAGGATGGCGTCATAGGGGTAAAAACGACTGCTCATGGACTGAAGGAGAGACGGACAGACATACAGAAAGACATACAGACAGACAGACAGACAGACAGAGAGGCAGAGAGAGAGAGAGAGAGTGCAAGTATTAAAGCGATACAGTGGTTTGAATTTCAAGTGCAGTTCTAACAATGGCAACAATAGAGAGATAATTAGCCAGACTTTGGTGAGAGCACACGTGTCTTTCATTGCACTTCACAGGGTGCATGAAGTCGTGATAAGCATTTCGGCACTTTTGTTGGATGTCTGCAAAGTGCTTCCTTCTGTCCTCTCCCGCCGTGATTCTCTCGCTACGTGCGTGTGTGTGTGTGTGTGTGTGTGTGTGTATGTGTGTGTGTGTGTGTGTGTGTGTGTGTGTTAGTGTGTGTGTGTGTGTGTGTGTGTGTGTGTGTGTGTGTGATTGTGTGTGTTTGCAGAGCTCGTCAACAAGGTCAATTTCTCACCAATTGGTAAGAGTTTTTTTTAGCAGTGTGCATAACTGATGATGGAGCTATTTATCGCCATACTGTTGTCATCACAACATTAACAGTTCTGCTAAGTGAAGATGGTAGAGATACATTTATTCATAATTATTTGCAAACAATGTGTGTCAGGTAATTTGTTGTCTGTGAATTCCCTGTCAAACTAAAATGGTTACTGTGTGGCTGAACGCCGCTGTGTTTGATGTTATGCTTGTGGTTTCATATTTCAGTGTTTGTTTTACTCCTAAAGAAGCTTGACCTGTATCCCCAACACGCCAACCGTTTTTATGGGCTGTAGAAGCCTGAACCAATGTCTGAATCAATCCTTTTGCCTCTTGCAATTGATTAGCTGACAATGAAGTGTATTACCAATGTATTCATTAAGTACTGATTTAGTTATTGTAGAGAGGGTGTTAATAATAAACAGGACAAAAAGAGTAAGAGAGAAGGAAAATGTGCCTTTAGGTGAGGAGGGTTGGTTCCTAGATCATGATAAAAAGACAAATAAATAAGACAGATAAATCCAGATGAATTAGCGGCAGTTGTTTCCCATTACAAATCGGCTGTCTTATCTTCGAAGCCATGGACAACAGGATATAAAAACCTTAAATAGCCATAACTCCACACCTACGGCTAATAAATGTAGGGCCGTTGCTCCACAACTGCTTAATGTGAGTGCACTGTCTTGGCCTAGGGAGTGTGTGGTTATTGGTCCACCGCTCGGCATCGTAGCCAGCAGGATAAATTAACTCAGCCCATTGAATCGGCTTGAAGGAATAGTAGAAAACTGACAGACATTGCAATGGGTTTCATTTTTTGATGCTTAATCCACACCTTGATAACCCTTAATAACAACAACAAGTAAGTCAATTATGGATTCTGTTGTCCATAACTTTAAAACTTGGTAGTAGCAGGACCCCTGGGGACAGGAGGAGAAAGGTGTTCTGGCTTTTGGACAGCTGAAATAACATTTTTAGATAATTCTTCATTCTTGTTTTTGCCAAAGTAAACTATGCGCCAGAGTACTATAACTATGCATGTCTTGGACTGTGTCTGAATAACTCTTCACACCACTGCTCCAGTGCAAAAGTCTCTCTGCATAAGCCTAAGTATGCAGAGGAATAAACAAAACTAAACAAATATTACTTTTTTACCCACCACATATTGGAACACATGGTTAGTAGTGTCACTAACAGTTCCTCCAGACAGCGAACTACCAAAAGCTGTCCTCCTCGACAACCTTTGAAAACCTACATCTCCCTGTGACTAGCCATAATCGATGGGATAATGCCCGAAAAAAGACCTAGATTCACCACAAAGTCTACCTATACATCGTCTGTTGGTATGCCGGTCCTTTTTATGTATCTGGCACCATCTTCCCGTCCCACAATCCCCTCTGGCAGGTGTCAATGCCGTGTGCCCGGGGCCAGAGATAAGCACCTGCTGAAGACGCCATAAGGTGCTGAGAGTTGACCCTGCCACCGTTTCCCCGCCACAACCCACCAACCGGTCCTCCTCTCTTACCCCAGGAGCCCTGCAGCTTTTAGGGGCCTCTCTGGAGATAGGGAGGGCTCCTTTTAAGCCGACACCGTCCCCAAGTCTGTGAGTCACAGTTCAAAGTCACCATGTAATGTTTACTGCAATAGCGTCAGCTGATAATGGCGTGACTGTGGATAGATATTGAGTCATTGGAAACTCGGGGTACAGATTTCTTAAAGTTGCAATATATAGTTGCAGTAGAAAAGATAAAAAACTCCATTATGTCTGAACGACAACTTTTCTAAAGAAGAACAGAAGAAGCACATCCACGAGTCTATCCGTCCAGGGAATTTTTCTCTATGAATCATTTAATTCTGGTCCACTTTTACGCCCCCCACCCTTTGAAAATCTCAAAGACAGTAGCCGTCATCCTATAATTATATAACTACAACGCTGTAGCTACAACTCAATCCACTCAAGGCTGCTAATGGGAAAACCTTGATTTGCTTTGAACTATTTACATCTTACAGTGATTTAAAAACCCCTCAGGCATGGTTTTGTCTGACACATTCCTGGTGTCTATGAGGTCAATATGTGTCATGTCTTGAGTATCCAAGTCATTGTTAGCAGCTGTCGTGGCCATCTCTATGAACCAAGCTCTGAACTGTGCTCTATAGGAACAAGGCCTTCAATGATAAGGAGCATTGAATGAATGATGATTTACTCAGCTATGCTATCGTCATTTGTCACTGACCCCAAGGTTTTAACACCATCGCCACATCTTTAGGGTTTCGTTGTAGATCCAATAAAGGATGTGATGTGTATATTTATACATATTATGATCATCATTAATGTTTAGATAAAATATGGGAATATCCAAAAAGGCTTTCCAGTCCAAGACAGAATATATATTCAGTATATGTATATAATATATACATCTGGTCCAATCAATGTTAAATGGATATTTTAAGGTCATGTGTCCAATATAACTACTCCTGACCTTGTGTCCAATCTTATTTTACTATTTGGTTTAATTTGACCGTTGACCTCTGAAATGGTTTTCTAGTTGTCATTTAACCTCATACCAAGGGCTTTTGCAAATCGATAGTATGATCAATAGATAAAATATAGGGTTCTGGGAAGTGTCATGTGCATGTCAAAGGTAGATAGTAGTATGAAATAATAGTATGAAATAATTAAGAAATTAACATAAATAAAACATTTGTGTCTTATAGCACATTGCCCTTTGGCAATATGGATTGGCCAGTCACCTTTGTCTAGTGAGCCTTACAGTTGGGTTTGTCATTGGGCCGTGAGTTTATTCACTGTATTCTGTGATGGAACATAATATCTCATTAATAGGACGGTGATTTAACATCTTGTAGTTAGGAGTGAAAGGATTAGTTTGGAGGGGTGGTGGTTAAAAATGGAACCAATCATAACAATATGTTAACCTTCCACACTGCATGAGGGGGGGGGGGTGCTTTTAGAGAAGAGCATTTTTTATTATGTAGCTAACGATCAAGATTTGTGTAAATATATTGCTGACCGTAACACTGTGCAGCTGTGGCTCCCTGCAGTACTACAGATGGAGAGCAAGTGGAGATCAGAGCACTAAATGAGATGATAAAGTGTGAAGCAGTGAGGGGAAAACTTGAATGGTATTTACAGCCATATGGTATTTATAGCAATGGGCAGTGGATGAACAAATAACAAGTAATTATATCTGCCATGGGATGGCAAGTGGCTACTATGTTTAATTGAACACACATAGCTACATATCAAACAAAGTCTGTAGAACCTGAAGAATGGAACCTGGACAGGTTGTTCATTATTTATCAAAAAACTGTTCACATAAAATAGACTGACTGGTTCCACAAATAGCTTGTTAAAACTCTTAAACATATTAGCTATGGCAATGAAAATAATTATTTCAAGGAAAGCATAGGGCTGACCTTTCCATGCATCTACTGTAATTAACCAAAAACACCCAAAGGAGTGCTTGTATTTTGTCTCCTTGACCCTTGAGGCACCAAGGCGGTGGCAACATCGGCAGAAGCAGTTTCTACAAAATGGCACCAGACAGAAAGTGCAGGTTCTCGTGTGTGTCACATGCATGCAAGCAGGTGTGAACCCTATGTGGGGCATAAAGGACGTTTGAATCAGCACAGGGTGAGGCAGAGAGATATACCAGAGCGATAGAGACAGAGAGAGTTGAGAGGGTGAGGATGATAAGAGAGAGAGAGGCAGGGGTGAGGAGGTTGAAGATGGACAGGCAGGGGGTTGGGACAGGGAGGATGAGGAGAGGTGAAGAGGGGGAGAGATAACGAGCAACATGTCTAAAGAACACTGGCACAGTATGCAGTCAGCCACACACACACACACACACACACACACACACACACACACACCCCCCCCCCCCCCCCCCCCCCCCCACACACACACACACACACACACCCACACACACACACACACACACACACACACACACACACACACACACACACACACACACACACACACACACACATAGACACACGCACAGACACACACAGACACACAGACACACACAGAGATCACAGAATGCATGCAGAGCGGAACATATGTGGCCAGGCTTCTGGGGTTTAGAGGTGACAGGTGTACTGTATGAATGTTCATCCCGGCCAGTGTACAGAGAATACAGAGAGTACACAGAGTACAGAGAGAAGTGGAACAGCATGGAAATGATGAACAAAAGGAGCAGAGAAGGAGGCTGGGGGTAAAGGAAGATCAAACAGCTGAGGACAGGTCAAAATGTAGGACAACGGGCTCCTAACGGATTCACCATGGTCAACAGGCTGACCCGCGAGGGATAGCCCAGCCACAGCTCTATCATCAAAACAAGAGGTGTTTTGATACTTAGAATTTGACCCTTTTGGCATTTTCTTGTTTGGTTCTTTCTGATAAGCGTTATATGTTAGTTGGAAGCAAACAGAGGGCTATGTATACAGTATCTACACAACAGTTATACCATATATACAGATAGAGCTTTGTCCATATATATCTGTGTGTATCTGTAAGTGTGCTTTTGCGATATTTATGCACTGGGAGATTGTTTCTATAGAATAGAGGTTCTTAATGTGTGTGTGTGTGTCTGTGTGTGCATGTGTGTATGCCATATAAAGCAATATGGATATTTGTGAGTAATATACAAAGAGAGTTAACTGATTGAATGGCATCTGTTCAGGTCGATCTACATTATAGTGTATAGATCTTTTTCTTTTCAGACTCCTATTCAGCTCATAAGAGACTGTACACACACATGCACGCACGCACGCACGCACGCACGTACGCACGCACGCACGCACGCACCCACGCACGCAACCACACTCACACGCATACACACGCACACACACACACACACACACATACACATGCACGCACACACACACACACACACACACACACACACACACACACACGCACAAGCACACAGACACACGCATACAGACACGCACACACACAAACACACACACACACACACACACACACACACACACATTAAATGTGAAAAGAAAGAGAAGGAAAAGGAAAAGGACGTTCGAAAGAGAAACACTTTAGACAATGTTTTCCTTTTGTGATTGAAGTGAATGATCGAAGCAAAGACAGCAAATGATACGCACCCAACAGTGGTGCCTGCAAATGGGGTTAAATTGAGTGAGTAGGAGAAAAAATTATCAAATTGCCATAACTGTGAAAAATGGCATAACATGGCTAATTGAAATGCAGTATACAATTGAGACAGAGTATCCATGTCGTGGCTGTCTGTCTATCCGTCCGTGCGTGCGTGTCGGTGTGCGCGTGCTTCTGTGTAAGTGAGTGTTTATGGAGACATAAAATTGCCTCAGAGAGCAAATGAAAACAATTACAGCAAAGTCACACTCCCTCGGCTCACCTCTGACAGGGCGCCAATCAAATAACACATTGCATCAATCAGGGAGGCTAGATTAGGTCTATTTAAGGCGTCCTATAGTCAGCCCTGGAAATACAGCATCTGGAAACAAGTCACACACACACCACACTTTTTTTCTTTATGTCTCCCCTTCCCTTCAACCCAAACCCATCCTGGGTAGAAAGAATTTATGCGTTTTGTGCCTGTCACCGGAAGAAAAACTTAAATAAAATATACATCTTTTGGAACTTTGATCGGCAGAAGCGCATGACACTAACCGGCTTTGCGTTAAGTTGTTGCTGGGGTGATACACCCTACTCTACTCACATCTCACCATTGTTTAAGGAAATTAAATCAGGGCGTTGTCGTGAGAAACAGAAAGCAGATGTTATTGTGACTTCAGCGGAGGCCAATAGATGAATTGAATCAATCATTTCAACAACCAAACGTAATAGCGGTTGCTTTCTGTCCCTGATGACAGCGATTTGGCTCAGTCGACGCGCGTGTTACCAGCCCATGGGAGTTGAGTCGGTTCGCAAACAACCATTACCAGCGACTTACCCTTTTAAATAAATTGTGTTCATTGGCGGTGTATGCTTGGGTAGAGTTCAGCCTCAATAAGAGCCGTTTAAGTTGAAACGGTTCGGGGAAAACACACTCTGAGCCTATATGAGATAATAGGAACGTTGGGAAGCTCGGCTGAAAGACGATTACATTTCGCCAATCGACTCCAATCTCTTTTGTTTTTCCCCAAGCTATCTATCTACAAGTTTAAAAAGCCGTTGCCCATTTCCACAGCGATATAATTCATCTGTTAGGGAAAATAGGACAACAATTGAAAGAAATCCCCCCCCCCCCCCCCATATAAAGTCACACAAACACCATGCTACCGTCCTTGGTCACTTTTGAATGAATCAAATCCCAATGGCCCTAATCTCACTGCCATCCATTCTGTGTAAGGCTAACTATCGGTTTCACCCCACCAGGTTACACTGGAATAACAGCATCTCACATTGTCTTTTAAGCTATTTTTCCCATCTAAAATAGAGAACTGTTGAGTTGCACCATGTTTACATGAACAGTATGTAAACAGCATATAGACACATTCTACCACGCCTTCTTGTCTCACCGCCGAACAAACCGTTATTCCTCTTGCCTTTTTTTCATGTCTATTACGAGAAAAAAAACAATACACCTATAGATTGTATTGTGTAGCAGGGGGTCCCAGGTGTACCCAACCCCACCCCCTACAAAACCATCTGCACTGGAGGCAGCCCGGACGGCCCACGTGGCCCGGGCCTGGGGAGAAGAACGCCGCCGCCGCACGTAACACAAACCGTATTTCACCGCGCTGTTACCTTGGTGCGTCCCTCGATGACCGTCAGGGGCACGCTGGTGGAGGGCCACTTGCTGCCGGGAGGTAAAGGCTTGTCGCAGTTCCACAACAGCACGATCTGGAGACGGGGCGGGGGGGGGGGGAGGACACAGCCCGCCCGGGAGTCAGCTCACAGGGGAACAACAACAGTATGAAATGAACGGGCGTCGGCTCAGCGTCGCACAGCTGCTGCTGCTGCTGCTGCTGCTGTAGGATCCTCTGGAAAGTCCCAGCGTTTTCTTTGCCACACTGGAATTGGGGGGGGGAGGGGGGGAATTCAGCGGTTTCGGTTCAGAATGAGTACAAACTGTGAGTAGCTGCTGATTTAATTATTACAGCTACAGTCATTGCTACGGTTAGGAACAGCTGACTGACTCTCATTTGCATGTCTGTTGGTTGGTGCTGTTAAAAGGATATTCACCTTTCTTCAATTTTTGACAGAAAAAGGTTCAGAAATATGTCTGTTTGTCTTTTTGTGTTTTTACAAAAAGACATTCATATTCATTTAAAAATTAATGGATATACAATAAACATATATATTAATAATTGTTACTGGAATTAACTGTTTTCCTGGTTTGTTAAAATAGCTATATGGCATCGCACTGTGAACATCCGGTGTGTGATAGATGAATCCACTCCATAGGCCATTAATAGCGGTGGGGTGGTTCAGTGGTTAGCCCTGCTGGCGCCCAGCGAGAGAGAACGTCCTGGGGTGAGGCCAACCACTGGCACCGGGGAGGGGGGCTCTGCGGTCCACTCAGGCCTTTCTGTGTGTCCCTCCACACCAAACATGCAAGATAACGCTCCTGCCCCTACAAACTGGAGTGGGTTCCTGGCCGTTGCGCTGTGTGGCAGCCCACTGCTCCTAGCTCCTAGTTAGGATTCGATATCGGAGAATGAGTTTCAACCACGTGGGTTATTACAGTATTTTCTCGCCATCTTAAATGTAACACATATTAGCAAGATGAAATACATGACGCACACTTTTTGGTCAACATATCGAAGATTGTGGTTTGCTGTAAAAGCACTTCATTAAAAGTGTTAAAAAAATAAGCACAGTAATAAAATAAAAACACAGAAAGAGAAGAAAAAAGGAAGCATATCTCCTACTTTAAAAAATAATATATTAATAATGTGCTGGTTTAATCATTCATGATTTTTTAAAATATATTTAGCATCTGTCTGGCCAGTCCCAAAACACACAGACACAAAAATGACTTATTATAACCAACCCTTATGAGCACACACAAACGCACACACACACACACACACACACACACACACACACACACACACACACACACACACACACACACACACACACAGAGACAACACACTCGCTCTCACCTGTGCACAGAAGGTGGACTTGGCCACGGCGACGATGAGCTTCATCAGCGGCGAGGTCTGGCTCTGCAGCTGGCTCTGAGCCAGCACCTGGACCACCGCCGTGAACTGGGCAGAGGGGCTCTTGCCTGAAGACACACACACAAACACACCCCCCCCCCCCCACACACACACACACACAGACACACACAGGCAAACACACACACACACACACACACACACACACACACACACACACACACACACACACACACACACAAACACACACACACACACACACACACACAAACACAGACAGACAGGCAGACAGACAGACACAGGCAGACACACAC
>NC_140289.1:8085747-8103247 GCF_964030765.1 Micromesistius poutassou
AAAATACAAACAAATTACAACACTTAACATTTTGTTCAAGCAAAAGCCTATGTTTTTAATGGATAAGAACATGACTTGGTCATTTGAGTGGAATTTTCTTGATAAAAAAACAACAACAACATAGGACTACGCTGGCCTCCTTTATAGTAAATCAATAAATGGGAATTCCGAGTGGGCCCACAAAAACAATGTGTGGAACCATTCTCTATGGCTACAGTCCATGTCTATGGGCCGATTTTGCTTATTATTACCAAGTAAATTTTGTGATATACCTCACTGTTTGCTAATCAAAAGACAGCTCCAATACACTGGGTATTATGTCAAGACAAATTAATTAAAGACTGATTTTAAAATAAATACCAGCCCCCCTAGCCCACTTCATTCTATAGGGCAATTTCTTAATTTATGCCTTTGAGAGACAAATAATAATTTGTGCTTTATTAAAAAAAACTAATTTGAAGTAAATGTCAGTCAATTAATCAGTTAATCATTCAATAATCTCATGAATACCATTTACAAAATGTAATCGTCACTTAATTGTCCATAAGCTGACCTTCTAAATCTGAGTGAGAGTGGAGTGAAAGAGACAAACAGAAATGAGTACGTTTCTATGGCAATGCGTTTAGTTCTGGATGGGAATTGTTATTCGGGGAACATTGACTAGACAATTAAACCACTACATTGTGTTTATGCTGAAGGCACGCACCAGCTGGTTAAAAAATAATCCATCACAGCTTCTGTGTTCAAGTACAATTAATCTTGAATCTCGTCATGGATAATTATTTGAGAATTATAATATGTCCCCATACACACACACACACACACACACACACACACACACACACACACACACACACACACACACACACACACACACACATTTCACAGTCACAAAGACAGACACACACACAAAAAAAAAAACACACACCACTTTCCACTTCCTATCTTAGAATTGTACAGATTATGTATGATTTATGTATTTAACTTTATTTTGAACAGTTGTTTTTTGTAATTTTGAACTTTGTATTTACCGTAGTTGTTCCTATTCTCACCATATACAAAATTCTTGTATATGCAAATGTGCCGTCAATAAAACTGATTTCTTATGATGATGAACAAAGGTGAGCTGCACGGGAAGGCGATATCAGGTTATATGAGGTTCAGTTTATCAAGTAAACTGAACCTCATGAAAAAAAGAACTGTACACTGTACTGTGTGTATGTGTGTGTGTGTGTGTGAGTGAGTGCGTGCCTGTGTGTGTGTGTGTGTGTGTGTGTGTGTGTGTGTGTGTGTGTGTGTGTGTGTGTGTGTGTGTGTGTGCGTGAATGTGCGTGTGTGTGTGTGTGTGTGTGTGTGTGTGTGTGTGTGTGTGTGTGTGTGTGTGTGTGTGTGTGTGCGTGAATGTGCGTGTGTCTGCGTGCGCAGGCCTCTCACCCAGCATGGCGTAGTAGAAGGGGAAGCGGGAGGGGTCTGTGAAGAACTGTGGCAGGGCGTAGAGTCCGCCGGGGAGAGCGTTCCACAGCAGACCGCTCCGGGACACGTGGGCGTGGATGCGGTCCTGGATGATCTGCGCTCCCGGGATGCACGGACAGACGCATGGAGGAGGAGGGCCGGAGAGAAACGGACAGAGAGGAAGTGTTGGGAATAACAAGCAGGAGGAGGATGGAGAAGGAATACACGGATGGAGGAGAGGAAGAAGGGAGGGCAGGGATGAAGGATAAAAAATAGGGTGAAATAAAACCACAAAAAGGACAGTGTTTGGATGGAGATAATGAACAATGAAGAGGAGATCAAAAGCAAAGCAAAATGGGAAAATGAAGAAGCGGAGGGAGAGAGAGAGGTGTTATTCATATGATATAATCTATCTTTTACCTCGGAAAACACAACACACACGCACACGCGTGCAAAAGGCGACAATCCAGGAATTTGTGGGCTCGTTCTTTATGTTCACATCAAGAGATGAAGAGTGACAGAAATCAACCCGCGCTCTTGTCTCTATTTTCTGTCTCCAGGAATGGAGATGAAAGGTGCTAAGAGAGGATTTGGCAGGGAGGGAGAGGAATGATCACTTATCTGAGAGGGCTCTCTCTGTCTCGCTGGAGAAGGATAGCTTTAGCGGCTGGCTTTGTCACAATTTCTCACTCTTCCCCCCAAAAAATGAGGCTGCAAATCTCTTATCTTTACCTGTGATTGGTCCGTCTCTCTCTTTCTTGGCTCCATTGTTCCATGAATAGATGAATGGATGGATGATGGGTTGATCAATGGTTGAATAAATTAATGGGTGGAGGAATGTGTGAATGAATGAATGAGTGAATGAATTAATGTGACAAGGAATTAATGAATGCATGAGTGAATTAATCAATGTCTGTAGGAATGGTTGAATGAGTGAATGGGCGAGTATAATAATTGGTGGAGGAATGGGTGAATTAATGAATGGGTGAATTACTGAATAATTAATGAGTGGCTGGAGGAATACGTGAATGGATGAATGAATGTATGGGTCATTGGATGGATGAATGGATGGGTCATTGGATGGATGAATGTATAGACAGATGAAGGACTGAGGGGGGAATGGATGGGATGAATGAATGGATGAATGAACTCATACATTTGTTTTCATGGAATCATTGCTGTGTGTTTCTGCTCAACGTTGGTCTCCCTCCTCAGGGACGACTCAATATAAAAAGTGTGAGGCCCCTTTGTAACCCCTAAATGTTTCACATTCAATTATGTTCCCACTATTCCCAACGGATGTGGGAACTTCAAATGTCTTAGGAGCATGTTTATACATTTGCCCTCACAGAGAACTCTGGATCTATAAATATGCTAATCACTTGAAACCAGCCAAATCATTTGCACATCTTTGCATGATTGAGTTGATCTAGTTTGGACATCGGAAATTGTGCTTGTCCGTGCGTATCGCCAGAGGAAATACAAGTAGCTGGGGTCTTGAAAAATCAAAACATTGAACACTACAGTCTGACGAAGTCTT
The DNA here is from genome assembly GCF_964030765.1 of Micromesistius poutassou. Classification (NCBI taxonomy): domain Eukaryota; kingdom Metazoa; phylum Chordata; class Actinopteri; order Gadiformes; family Gadidae; genus Micromesistius; species Micromesistius poutassou. The sequence goes on from NC_140289.1 coordinate 8,088,740, forward strand.
AAATCCCCCCAAACCACTAATCAGCTATTTGAATATATGTGTGTGTGTGTGTGTGTGTGTGTGTGTGTGTGTGTGCGTGTATGTGTCTGTGTTGGAATACGCGTATGTGTGTCCGGCCAAGTGTGTGTGTTGGTGTGTCCATCCCCACAGCTCTCCAATGATCTGTGAAGTATTAGCTTGGCAAACACAGAGCCAGCCCTTCGCCCCTCTCACACACTACCCAAACTCACACACCCACACCCACACACACACACACACACACACACACACACACACGCACGCACGCACGCACGCACGCATGCACGCACATGCACACACACACACACACACACACACACACACACACACACACACACACACACACACACACATGAACACGTTTGGCACAAACTGCTTGTGCACCCTGGTGCACGGGCCGCTACGGCTATCAACAACGGCTCATTTCACCCGTTTAGACTGATGGCATACAGAATGGGATTCTGGAACATCTGGACAGCAGTGAATGAGTGCCAGTGGGCCCTGGGACTCATTTCATCCTCTGCTTGAGGCAGCCAACCCGCCAAACCACAGTGGACTCTGGTTGCACGGAGGACGGATCTCGCAGCGATATCAATATCAGCACGCAATATGCAATGATAATAACAATGATACCACCGCAAAACCCCTGGTTTGGAATTTCAATAAATGACTTGTAATATCCCCAGAGTGTGGATTCGAATGGGCGTGAATGGGATATGTGTAATGAATGTATTTTTTTTCCCCAGAAGGCCCGGTGGGGATGCGGCGTTGGAGAATGTGGAAATGGAAGAGCGGCTCTCTGTAGATGTGCTAGCCCAGTGCGCACCGCACACACATAGGCTACCATCTGCCCGAGGATCGCCCTTCAGTGAGGAGAGGACATGGGTCCGAACGGACGGTGAGGGAGGCATCAGGGTGAGAAGAGGAGGCAAGGAGAGGGATTCTGATGATCGCATTCATTGGAAGAATGCTAAGTGTGATAGGGTGGATGTCGAGGGGAAAAGACCCCAAGGCAATGGAGTTGTGCGACTGTATTGATGATCACAAATGAAGTCCAGATATTTGGCAGGAGAAATAAATGGTACACTTTAAAAGGAATACTTTAAAGTTGACAAAAGAAATGAGCAACAAAAAAATAAGCCTTTTCCGGAAGTACACTTGAAGTTTGCTCTAGTTCTGCACTTTCAGTATTAAGTGTTTGGAAATAAATGATTCATGGGTAGTTATAATACATCCATTGTATGCTGAAGCCTGTAAAGCCTTGTCTCCTCACTCCCTACAAACGCAGATTAAAGAGGGCTTTTTCGCCCCCCCCCCCCCCATGAAAAGAGAAAAAGAAAAAAGCAACAAAGTCCATAAAACAATTCCAATTAGGGGTGCCTGTTTCATTACGCCGCCGGGCTCTTACCTCCAGTGTGGTCGAGACAATCTTAGCCACAGAGGAGAAGTAGGCGTCCCACAGGAACTGGGTCTGCTGGCGGAGGGCCAGGGTCCGGTCCAAGCCCACCGAACGGATGATGGAGGGCACCTGGAAGAGGAGGAGGAGGGGGAGGGAGAGGTGGTTGAGAAAATAAGACTATAGTCACGTTTAGAAAAGGGGGTAGCTGTTAGGTGACAGGGAGAGAGAGAGAGCGTGAGAGAGAGTGGAAGAGAGAGAGAGAGAGAGGGCGAGAGCGAGTGGAAGAGAGAGAGAGAGAGAGGGCGAGAGCGAGACATAGAGAGGGTAAGAGTATGCGGCGCAAGCATGCACGGGGGGAGCAGGGTCAGATCCCATTGACCCATGAGGTCAGAGAGGCGGGTCTCCAGGTGTACTCACTACTTAACCTCTATCCAGACCCATATAAAAGAAAGCTATTAGAGAGTGGGAGATATAAGAAAACGGGAGAGATAGCTTGACGTTCCCTACGGATGCAAATAGATACCAGCAGTTGGCTGCAAGTGTGCTCTCCCCCATGTGTGTCTAAAAGTGCACCCTCCTACACCTGCCATGGCTCGTGTGTGTGTATGTGTGTATATATAAGTATATAAGGGGTGTTAGGGTCCAGGTGACTCTCGGTGTGGTGCATTTCACGGTTTTCGGTCACGGTTTGTGGTTCAGCGCGGTACTATACATTCTTTATTTGACCCCGGGCACAGTCCTCCCGCCCCTTCACGCTCCACACCGCAGACTTCACACAACAACGCCTCCAGCCAGAACTCTCTGACGGCTCCGCTCAGCCTCATCACGGACGCGGACGACAGGGAGTACGGAGGACTGACCCGGGGCTATGTGGACTGTCTGGACCGCTGGCAGCAGGAACTGCCCCCCGGATAGCTGTGGGCGTGGGCTTCCTTCTGCAGGTGCAAACACCCTCCTCCTCCGCCATTTCAGTGAACATCGCGGAAATTGGACGCTGAGACGGTGAAATCTTACAAGTACCTGGGAGTTCAACTGAATAATAAAGTGGACTCGACTGACAATACAAATCGTTAGCCTCGTAGCATAATCGCCTGAGTCATATTTTAAGGTTCATCTTGTATTTAGCGTCACAAAAGCCTGAGTCAAATAGATGACTTTGGCAGATAGTGATTATGGGATTTAAAAAGCACTCTGATTGGCTTAGGATACAGCCAATGTGAATCAGTGAATTAGCATCGTTAGGAGAATAGAGTCAGGTTAGATATCACAATTTGGCCAAAATATGACTCAGGCAATTATGCTGTGTGGCTAACGAAATGCACTTTATAAGAGAGGCCTGATCCGCTGAGGAGATCAGCCCAGTCATTTGGAGAGCAGGGGCCACCACTGATCATCAGCCGGTCCGCTGGGGCAGCAACACCCTGACTGCTGACAGGCACAACAGAGCGGCTCAGGAGGCCGGCTCCCTCGACCCATGGGAGGGGCTGGGAGACAGGGGAATGACGGCCAGGCTCTCCTCCCTGATGGAGAACATGTCCCAGCCCATGCATGACACCCTGACGGCGCAGGGCAGTACCTTCAGTGACAGGCTGCCTCACCGCTGTGGGTCCTCTACGACCAACACTGGTGTGTGTGTGGTCCACTGTGTGTGTGATCCACCGGGAGTGGACGAGTCCGTTTTGGGGTGTGTGATCCTCTACGACCAACACTGCTCCCAGTGGACCACACACCCCAAAACGGACTTGTTCACTCCCGGTGGATCACACACACAGTGGACCACACACACACCAAAACGGACTCATTCACTCAAGCAATATCAAAATAAGTTATACTGTGCAACATCAATATTCCCCCATGTACAATAATCTAAATATTCCCTATGTGCAATAATGAGAACTCAGCCATCAAGTCTCTTTGCTTAAATATATTGTGCCTTACTTTTTATTATTATATAATGCTATGCAAAAATATTCTTACATGATATCTTGATTTTTTTGCTCATGCTACGTGAGATTGAGCTAAGATCTTTTGCTGCAGTCCAACTGCAAATCTCCACCGTGGGATTAGTACAGAATAATTGATCTGATCTAATCTAATTTACTAACCCCAGGGTAGGCTCACCATGGCATGAAATGCTCCCGTCCCTGTCCGAGCTCTGGGTACGCCTGGGCACGTACACATGAATGCATGAATGTAACAAGAATGGGTTTATTTGGTGCTATATTTATATTATTGCATATCTGTCCCATAAAACATTTTTAAATGAAAAATAAACATCACAGGAAATGAACCAATATGAAGTGCGATCATCTCAACCGTTTGTTTAAATCGCACGTCTTCTACTGCGGAATACGGCCATAAACCTTGAGCCATAAACACGCCCCGAGCCTTCAGTGACTTCCTGGATTAAATCTGAGTTGGTGGGAAAGCAATGGCTGATGGCTGTGGGCCCCCCGAGTTGTTTAGGTTTAGCCCACTTCATCGCTCCCCTCACGCCGGCCAGGTTCATTTGGATGTTGTCGTGGGAACCGGCTCAACATGTTTGCTGCTTAGTATAATTTGTCCTAATGCGTATCAACTTTTTTCTGTCTGATTGTTCCACGTGGAATCCCGGTTGTTCCCAGACGCTGGACGTAAGTGGTTCTGGGAGAACTGAGAGACTGCTCACTCTCTCCACTCTCCCTTTATGTCGTTCTCTCCCCACTAACAATCACAGACCTTATTGGCAGTCATTGTAACAGGCTGTTTATTTAATAAAGTGTGATGAAGTCCCGCTGATAAAACGCTTACGTTTACGTCTGCCGACAGTGTGAGAGTGAGAGAGAGAAAGAGAGAGATTAGTGTGCGTGTGTGTGCATTAGTGATGGCTCGTTCGCAAACGAATCAGTTCGAACGAATGACTCTTTAACATGAACGAACCAACCTGATTCCCCGTTTCAGTTCGTCTCGTTCGTATCGTTCGTTCACCGAGACTCGACTCCCAGCTCCACCCACTAGTCGCTGACTCGCAAGTCGCCCTTCGTTCACAGACTGTGTTTAGCGGTGAAGACTCGAGGACTGAGAAGTCACTAGAGCCAGACGGGCAACAACATCCCGATTCCGAACATGAAGCGCTCCTCAGCTAAAAGGAACTTAGTTAATGTTGTGTTGATTGATGACCGTTCAGAATGAGCACGAGGGAGGAGCCGAGTCTGTGACGGAGAATCATGATTCACCGCTACCGGAAATGCAAACGAAGGAACGAAGGAACGACTCTTCTTGGCAAACTGACCGACGCAAACTGATTCATTCAAACAAATCATGAAATCCACCACTAGTGTCCATGCATGCATGTAGAGGTGGGTGTTAAGGTCAAAGATGTTGATTCTTATAGAGTTCTATTAAAGCAAATCACCGATGCCGTTGAGTTTGTCTGACTAAATGACGACCCATTCTTGATGATCTCGTCCAACAGTTGAACATTAAAAAGCTGTTTATGTCGAGGTCATCCCAATCATCCATGTCACGCTAACCTACTGCTCACCTTTTGTATACTATTGGGTAACATGGATCTAATACAGTAGAGAGGAACATAGGATTAGGGTTAATGTTGACTGGAGAACCTCCCCGTAGGGCGTATGGTCTGGCCTCTCCTAGCTCTGGGTCGTAGGCAGCAGGAGAGGGCAACAATAAATCATGAGCTGATAATGGCCACAGACCACACGGCGCAGGGGACAAACAAATTTGATTCATGAAAACTGAATATTTTCACTAAGAATGGACGGGAAATGCTTTAGCAGCATCGCCTGTTCCAAGTAGCAAAAAAAAAGACTAGGGCTAGGATTTACATACTAACAAAATGAATAATTTACATTCATCCATACGTTTAACAAAAGATGGTGATTCCCCTAACCCCTGATTCCCCTAACCATGGCAGGGACAGACTTGTGTAAAGTCAGATCCGATAAGGCCTGCAGTAGGAGATAACCCGATGTGGGCCGTTTGAAGGGAATGGAATTGGAATGGGCGACATAGCGGTGATGATCCATTTGTTCAAAATGTCAACTGAATGAACAGAGCCGGGATAACAGCCGTGACAGAGAGACACATTTGAAAGAATGCATGAATTGAAAATGTATTGGCTGGAGCGCGCTAATAGATGTTATCACCGCACGAGATAGACGACAAAATACCCAACAACCTTTTTGAGTTGAACCAGACGATGCCAGGGACATCATATGTTGGTATTTCTTTTGCTGCCTTTTGGTCACTTTCTGGATTCAAATTGGTTTGAAATGATTGTGAAGTGAGGGAACAATGGAAAAGCAGCCCCAACCCAATCAACCTTGGATCTGTTCTCGGGCAATCAATTGGGTCCGCGGAGAAGCGTGGCACGAGGGACTGGCCGGGGGAACATTGTGGCAGAGGGGGTCGAGGTACAGGTGGCAAGGTGGTGTGATGTGGGAGCCTCCAGCTAGGGAATTGTAGTACATCATTTTTTAAGGATGGATTACTATAAATCAGCAGTGCGTGACTACTGAGAGGTATATAGTATGATAAGGAATGAAAAAATCATTGTTCATAATACAATATGCCTATAATCAGTGTAGGACAGAGCAATATTTCTATAATGTTTATACTGTTAATACTGTTAATACTGTTTTTATTGTGTCGATAATGTTGTGTCATCATATTAAATAATGTTTTTTATCACATATATTGTGTTGTGTTATCACTTTAAATAATGTTTTTTATGTTTGTACAACGAGTTGTACAAACCTGGCGTATACATGCGTATACAATGCAAACAATAATACTGGAGTCAACTCGATTCTACCCAACCGCCATTGACTCTAATGGTGTTTACGTGGCTTCTCTGCGGGGTGCGTTATGTTTCCTGTGTGTGTGTGCGTCGGGGGGGCAGGGCAAAGTCAACTCGCTTCATATTTAAGCATCTGTGGATCGCATGTGGACTGCATGCGATCAACGGCATAATTGAAATTAATTTGATTTCTACTCCCCTCAGCAGGTGTTAAGAGCGTAGTGTGAGCGCATGACTGCCAGACTAAATGTGCTTGTGATAGAGAGATACAGGGAGAGAGAGAGAGAGAGAGAGAGAGAGAGAGAGAGAGTGAGAGAGTGAGAGGGAGAGAGAGCGAGAGATAAGTGAGATGAATAAATAGAAGAGATTGGCAGCAAGAGTGATGAAGGAGGTAAATAAAGAGTGAGAGTGTTTATTATGTAGCGTGAGTGTTTTTGTTTTTATGCTTTTGTAAATCAATGCAAATCCTTTGTGTGACTAAACTTTCTGGGGTAAACCCTGTGACATGGGCCTTGTATTCTCACACTGTAAATGGAACGACGTCCCCCCCCCCCCCACACACACACACTTAGATAACATTTATTTTGAGTTTAACAATATCCTAAGGTTCTTCAAAAAGCTTCAAAGAACACTTTCTCTGACAACAAAGAGCCTGGGTGAATCTAATCCCAAACTAACTAAATTTGTGTGGTCATAGATCACCGCAGTTTCTTGTGTTTGTATCACAATAACTTATTTAATCTTTCTGCGGAGGTTGGAATATCGTTATTGTATTATTGTTTTGGTAATATTACATTTTTTCATTCATATTTCACTCATTTTGCATATTTTATTATTGCATATCCACTTACCATCCAATACATTTTGTTAAGTTTACTCAAATCCATGAAATTGCATTGTTGTGCGCATTTGTACCATTGATATAACTCACTTTGTACCATTTGTATAACTCACAGTAGACAAATACATTTAGTATTAGTGTTCTGTGTGCTGAGATTCACAGATACATCCTGATTAACAAGTAATATGTATGCGTGTGTGTGTGTGTGTGTGTGTGTGTGTGTGTGTGTGTGTGTGTGTGTGTGTGTGTGTGTATAAAAATGCACACGCAGCATTTATCTATGTGGTCATCTGGGTCGCTGGTACTCATATGGAGCATCATTATAGCGTGTGAATCATGTTTCGAGCACTGAGGAATAATAAAGGGAACAAAAGGAAACATGAAATCCTAGAACTGCTATTCCTAGAGCAGGACCAAAATAACCTAATCTGCAGAGTGGTAATGATCATGAACAATGGCTCTCACACCATATACCACATCATTCACTCTAATCGTGCTAATGTTTTTCTATGTCAATCTCAACATATATATATATATACGAAAGATAAAAGATGAAATATATACGGTTGCATGACTTTTTCTCCAATAACAGTGGAGCAGATCAAACTCGTCGAGTGTCGTCTTCAGACGTGAGGGTTTTGAAAGGGGACTGTCTCTCCTGCCTGACCGATATGAGTCCATGCTATCCGCCATGCTAGATGCTATCCAAACCCAAAGGTGGACCCAAGGATCCTGAGGCCCGATAGCTAGCATGTAGCGTTTCTATTTCTTCTTTCATCTCTTTTACTCTTTTACATACTCCACTTTCCCAACGGCTGACCACAACCTTGACTTGTGGTCAGAATATTTTGTGCATTCACTTATTTTCTTGACTCCCCCTCTGTAGTATATTTCTGGTATTTCGGGTACCGTTGACTTAATCTTGCTCTTTTCCTTCAGAGGGATTGGTGTGGTTGGAGAGGAGCATGGCAGGTCTTTGTGTGTTCGCCCAAAGAGGATCTGGAGATCGAGTTGAGGATTAAGCCATGAACGGAGTGTGTTGGCTTTTCAAGCCCCAATCGAGACTGAATTAGCCCCTGCTGAAAATCCTATATCTGTAGCTTGATGGCATCGGCTTTCGGATATATATATATATATATATATATATATATATATATATATATATATATATATATATATATATATATATATATAGAGAGAGAGAGAGAGAGAGAGAGAGAGAGAGAGAGAGAGAGATCCATCCATAATTCACCCATTAATCCATTCATCCACCCTTCAGTCTTCCATCTTCCACCCATCCATCCATTCATTTGTTCCTTATCCATTCATCCATACATCTTTCACTCATCCATTCATCCATATGTTTTTCATCCGTCCATCCACCCATTCCGTCAGCCAATGCTCATACATCCACCCAGGGCCGGAGTGGGACCCATTTTCAGCCTGGGAGTTTCAGGCCCATACCGGCCCACTTTTTTCAGGGGTGGAAGAATTTGAATAAATGAACAGCGCAAAACTCTTACTATCCCCTTTTATTGTCTATTGGATCAACGTTTGGCAAATGAAAAATCCACCTCAAGGATCAGAAAAAACATACTTTAACTATCAATTATATAAAAAACATACAAGCGGCCCAAAACACATTTGAAAGTGGACCGGCCCAACGGGAAACGTCCCGAACGTCCTGATGGCCAACCCGGGGCCTGCATCCACCTATCCGTCAATGCATCCATCCAACATCCACTCATCCATTCATCCATCAATTTTTCATGCAAGTGTCCCTCTTCCACCCGACCATCCACCCACCCACCCCCTCCATCCATCCATCACGGGCCCACCTGTAGCAGCAGCCTCTCGTCCCCCAGGATGGCAGCTTTCCTCCAGTCGATGACCTCGGAGAAGGGCAGCTCCCAGCCGTTGCTCAGGATGACAGGGATGCACGCTGCCTGGAGAGCAACACCGAGATCAACAACAACAACTACAGCAACGTCAAGCGCTGGTTTCACGCACACAATCCATGAGGCAGAATATTATGATGCCGCATGATGTCGATTCAGATAAGAGACAACTTGTTCTCAGTTATCAACCGTAGCAAGGATCCACTGGTTTGCTGCATGCAGGGACAAAGAGACTTAATAATAGTGTCATTGTATCTTATCTAAATTAATTGTCAGATATATATCACACTTTTTTTATGGCATTTCGTCGTCTTGCATTCATACTTAAGTTATTCACTCATACTGACATAAAGATGAATCTAAGGTTGCACTTGTTCTAAAGTGAGGGTAAATAAAAGAAAAGCAAATGTATTCATGACGCAGAACAAAATAGCCTTAATTTGCTACTAATTTTCCATTTTGTACATCAATACAATCATTCCTTCCTCTAGACACCTCAGGGCATGCCTCTGAGTTTCAAATTGCAAACTGAATGAGAATTATTACTGTTATCTAAAAAGAGAAAAGTGCTGGTTATTGAAGGAGGAAAAACAGTTTCAATAATAAACAGTCAAATTGATACAAAAGTTTTTCACTGATCCATGCATGTGGAGTTATGTATTGCTTATTGATATATTTATTTATTTTCCACCACAGGGGCATTTATCTTCCGGGTTCGTTTACTGTGATCAGACATTTCAAACAAGTTCCAAATTGGAGTTTGTGTATTTTCTTTGCAACAATTCTGAAGAAAACAACCCTGTTTTTTCACATTATTACCCAGAGGACAAATGACTGCTATCTACTTTATCGGGAGCCATTCTTTATTTTGCGGGAACAGCCTTTCTGTGTTTCTGTGCAGAGGAAAAGTAATTTTAAGACAATGGACTCAAAACCAGTTTATCATTTGGAGATTAAAGTAGTAGCAGTAGTAGTCATTGTTATAATACTAGACTTAATCAATATATTGCACTACTAACCCCCTCACCCCCCTCATCCCTGTTTTATTTCTATAATTTAGCATATATTTTTAATAAATGACGTAGTCACCTTCTCACAATAATTGCATTGTCCAGAATGACTCTGTGGTATACTATGCATTTGATCATAAATAAAAACACTTTTGTCTACAATTATTTTAAATAATCTGTTGTAAATAATTTCCACCATTAGCTCAACCAATAGGGAGGGATGGTGAATGTCAGGATATGTTAGGTACCACCATTGGATGGATATATATCTATATCTATATATATGCAAATCTCTTGGCTTTTCATTTATTTTAATTTCTTTAAAGTTCAAGACATGACTCTGAAAGAAAATAAGTTTAGAGATTAGAGGCGATTAACTGAATGTCGAGCGTGCGTTGATGCTAATTCATGCTGAGAAGTTTGGTCCATCGATTCACTTTCCATTAGTGCTCGGCTAACATGGAGCTCTTCTCCGAATGCACTTCACTACTCACTTCTCCTCTTCTCTCTTCACACATATTTCTGTCTCAAATCCTACTCCTCACATGGAAAGGGCTTGGACGCAATGTCTGTCTCCTGGTTTCCCTGCGAGACGATGCTTCGGTCCGTTGTAAGTACGGATCTTACAACGGCTTTTAATGTCGACTCTGTGAAAAGACTCATCCCTCTACCCTTCCCCCAGAGAGGAACAAAGCGTGGCCATCAGCCCATGGTCTTGATGGAAACCGCTCACTTTAAAAGTGCCAAAAGCAAATCAGGTGAAGCAACACGATTTCTGCGCGACAAGACCTTTAAAGGTGACATGTTATACCACCAGGTGTGAGTGTGATTAGCTGTGACAAGCCATTTTGAAAATCTGCCTCTTCTGATATCACAAGTGGGCATGTCCAGCTAGATGTGTGCTGGATAGATCACCAACCTACCCAGTGGACTGTAGCAAACGTTGCTCATCTATCCAGCACACATCTAGGTGGACACACCCACTTGTGTGGTCAGAACAGGCAGATTTTCAAAACGGCTTGTAATGGCTAATCACACTCATACCTGGTGGTATAATTTGGCCACAAGTCATGGGGTTAAAGTGCTAAGGCGTACGCACGTGCGTGGCTGTGCAATGGTCTAAAGCCTTATGCACATAGTCGCATGAGAAGCGACCCGTTTCAATTAAAGTCACTCATTACTATCCAGACATATGTTGCTTTGAAACATATTCATGTCTGATCTAATTGTCTGCCATTTGCCCCCACACAACTTCTCTTTTATTGGATAGTTTAGACATGGTTCACTGGGTCTGCCTGTCACTGCACCTGCTGTTACTGAAACAACATGAACTCAGGGTCAACCAGCATGTCTACTGTTGTCTTTGAGTGCCACACAAACCCATGGCATTCATCTAATTTGCATTGGTGTGTGTGGGGGGTGGGGGGGGAGAAGCCAGTCGGGGCATCCTCCGCAGTAGGTATTGAAGGGGAAATGCCACACTTGGCTGTTTTCCAATTTGGCAAATAAAGAGCGCAAGGCCAATGGCTGCATTGGACTTGAACATTTTCCGAATTCCTTTTCCATCAGAGTCGATCTCGCAGGCCACAACTTTTTCCCGACGCCCATACGAAGCAGTACACTCTAACACTAGGAAGTATCGGAGCGTGACTGTCCTCCTTTGAGTGTTATCTCCCAAAGCACGACAAATGCCTCCATGGCACTGCCCCCCTATACCTCAAACAACTCATCACCCCCCATTCCTCCTCACGCCATCACCTCCAGCCTCTGAGGACAAGGCTTCGAACTATGGGCAACCGCGCCTTCTGTTCAGCTGCACCCAGTCTGTGGAATGCTCTCCCCGTCCATCTAAGGGCCCCACAGACTGTGGACTCTTCCTTTTATGCTAGCTTTAAAGTCTTTTATGTTGTTTTTATCCTTTTTTTATGTGCATTGTAGCACTTTGAGGTCATTGAGTTGATGTAAAGTGCGTTATAAATAAATTGTATTATTATTATTATTATTAATTCCAATCCACCCAATCAGAGGACATCTCGTGGTTAAACTCAGACACAATGGCTCCCTCCACAGACCTGTATCTCCTCATTATTTAAATGTACTTTAAACCCCCATGAGTGTAGTTTGGAGCGACGCAAGTTATATACAATTGACTCATCAAGTCAAGTAAGATTTGTACGAGCCGTTATGTTATCCGACATAACCTCTGAAGACAAAATGTAAAACACGCCGGGAAACACAAACAATATAGGAATGAACCCGTAGGAATGTCTGTAGAGGAAGGATGAAATAAAAACTCTCACACTCCCTCCAGGCAAGGAAATATATTTTTTTTACATGCGGGCGGAAGACAGTTTGTCAATAGCAATAAGATCAACTGATGGGATGTGTGGGCCGCAGGGGGGAGACTCGGAGCACATTTTTTATTCTTTTGCATCTGGCCTCTGCACTTCCTCCTCATTTACACACACACACACACACACATACACACACAGACGCACAAACAAACAGACGCACACACATACACAAGCACACACACAGGCACACACACACACACGCACAAACACGCACACACGCACAAACACGCAAACAAGCAGATACATACACACATAAGAAAGAGGGAGAGACAATGTGGGAATGAAAAAGAAAAAGTAGGAGATTGAAAGAAAGAGAGACAAAGAGAGACAAAGAGAGAGAGAGAGAGAGAGAGAGAGAGAGAGAGAGAGAGAGAGAGAGAGAGACGTAGAAGGATGGAGACAGAGAACGGGCGAGAGATAAAGGAGAGCAACAAGAAGACAGAGAGAGAAAGCGGAAAAGAGAGAAAGAGAGTAAGCGAAAAAGGGGAAAAAAGAAAGAAAGAGAGAGAGAGAGAGAGAGAGTGTCAGAGGGAGGTCGAGCGAGGCTGAGATACAGACCTGCAGGGCCTCCAGGAAGCGGAAGGACCCCAGGCGTCGGCCCCGGGGCACCAGGCAGAAGCTGGAGTTGTGCAGCAGCTCCGTGTAATCGTACCTGAACAGAGACACGAGCACACAGCCCCTCCCATTAGACACCCAGTCTGACTGGAGGACGCACCGCCGCACGTCCCCGTGCTGTAAAGACTCAAAGATTCAAAGGTTCTTATTTGTCACATACTCGTACAGGATGTGCAGTGAGATGTTTGTGTGACATACTACTGTATTTTCTGTGCTTAAGAAAAATAATAAAATCCAATCCAATCCAATATAAATCTAGTCAAATAAAATACAATGCAATATACTTTTTAACAGAAATAAAGAATATTATCTATGTATAAAATTTAAACTGGATAAACAGGGATAGGTTCAACTTGTATTGTGCAATATGGCCAGGGTTAAAGTGTCAAAGTGCAGGGGGAGGGGTCGGGGGATTGTCCAGTGGTCCGGTATCACTTATTGACTTGAGTTCAGGGCTATGATTGCCTGGAGGGAAAAAACTAAAGAGAGAGAGCAGGAAAGAGAGCATGAGACGAGAGAGAGCTATATTTTGAAAATATACAACATAAATAAAATGTCTTCCCCACTGAGAAATGTGGCATTTCATGCATCTGCGATTGACAGGCAAGATTGATTTACCGGACTCATTTCTGACCAATCAGTGGTCTCTTCACTGATTGGTCAGAAATGAACCCGGTCTAGATTGACACATTCCGATTTTCTCACAGCCACATTTCACTCACAAATATCTCATGGACAACTGATGCATCTCTAACAAGTAATGCTCAAATATAGCTCTTGAATCGTACCTCAAGGATCTTTAAACACATAAACATGAAATCCTTGGAAGATGAAGAAAACCGAAGGAAGAGGGAGGAGCAGACAGAGAAACGGCACCCAAGCCTGGCTTTACATAATGCTGGCAGACTAGCTTCATCCAATCAGAATGAGACGTTTATGGGCCATTAGAGGGTTCATAACTTTGTTCCCCTGGATGATGTGTCATGTGTTGACTAGATGAAGCCGGGGGGAAATGTTTCTGACGCAATAGGCAATTGAATCTCAGAATTAAGTCATATTTTCCTGAATTATTAGATTTGCAGCCTCAAAGAAGGTTTTTACTCAAAGATGACAGGAAGAAGCTGAATAATCTACAAGCAGGGGATCCCTGTGTGTGTGTGTGTGTGTGTGTGTGTGGGCGCGTGCACATGTGTGCTTGCATGCATGTCTGCGTGAGTGAGTAATGGAGTGAGTGTGTGTGTGAGTGCGTGTGTGCGTGCGTGCGTGCGTGCGTGCTGCGTGTGTGTATGTGTGTGTGTGTGTGTGTGTGTGTGTGCATGTACACATGCGTGTGCACACACAAGTATAATTCTAGAATTTGCCTACTCTTTAAAGCCTGGATCAGAGTAAATTTTTCCATATGTAGACCCACGCCCACACAGGAAAAACAAACTGATCATGTGATGGTCAGAAACCATAACCAGTCCCGCCCCTCAGCGATGGCAACCCTCCATGTTTCGGGGGCATTCCTTTAGCTCGTGTCACCTGCTTCTAAGACGCCATCTGTGGCCGTGACCTTTATGAACTCAGTGG